>NC_062977.1:17206084-17525584 GCF_023078275.1 Leguminivora glycinivorella
GAGAAGCCTCACTCATGGTTACATACACAGGCTGGTGAAGTGATGATACTGATTATTATACC
The DNA here is from genome assembly GCF_023078275.1 of Leguminivora glycinivorella. Taxonomy (NCBI): domain Eukaryota; kingdom Metazoa; phylum Arthropoda; class Insecta; order Lepidoptera; family Tortricidae; genus Leguminivora; species Leguminivora glycinivorella. The sequence goes on from NC_062977.1 coordinate 17,206,147, forward strand.
TAGATATTTTTCTGGCACGAACGAAGTGACACTAGTGACTTCCTTCCGACATTTTTTCATCGATAACTCAACACAATATGTCAATGACAATATGTCATTAATTATTATAATCATGTCATTAATTATTATAATTATGTCATGAATTATTGCCGTGACACTGAATCTTGAGTAGTTTCATGTGCTCTGCCTACCCCGTTTAGGGAATATAGGCTTGAATTCGTGTGTATGACATTAATGTTTTATACAAATGTCACATGTTTGAAAATAAATGGCCAATAATAATAAAACGAATCATATTTTAATAGTTTACATAATTTCTTATTGATGTTTTTATTTCGTCAAACTTGACGTTCGTGCCAGAAAAATATCTAGGTATACTGATGATATTATATTTTCATCAAATCACCAGTTGTCTTAACTTCAAACTTCGGTAAATCCATTCTGCTATAAGGTTGATTATCTTTCAGATATATCTTTTATATAATCAACGCATACGATACGATTCAAGTTTGAAGTTGAGCTACACAGTTTATAATTAGTTCCAGAAACCAATTTATTTTTTAGTTGCTTATATTGTAGGTATCACGAATTGGCATTTTTATCACTCAAAATTCAATACTATTCTCAAGGTTCATAAAAATTAGGGCTATCCTGAAAACGAGAAATATCAATTTATTTCAATTACAATTTTATACCTTATTTTATTTTGCATTTTCAAAACCATTAAGGACAATGCTGCAATGCTAAAATACAAAGTTACATGTATACTACTTGTTGTTCTTTTTTATTTGCTTCAATGTTATTTTACAAGATTTTGAAATGTAAACTTTATTTTGCATATAGCCAACGCGAAGAAAGAGGCTCTAGAAATGTCTCAGAGTGCGCACTCAGGTACCCACCTAATTTATTTTACAAAATCTTTATTATATGTTGTCAAAAATTATCTACTGCACAGCAGTCTATTTCTGTTTACGCAATTTATCTATCTACATACAAATCAGAAGGTATGTGAAATATGAAGTATATGAACGTTATGACCATAATGCCTATTCATATAGAGTCGTAAGCAAAACTAGTTAAGTATACAAAAATGCCAATTTCGTTGCCGTAACACCCTTTTAATACTTATTAAGTAGTCTGTGTCGTAATCCCCGGTAAAAACTAGTGATCTCCGTTCAGAAAACCACGACAAAAGCTGACAGAATAAAATATTTATGTTTCGAAATAATCACGCGGAAGAAGTGAAACTTCCTAACATAACCTCAAAAACATTTTGTCAAGTGACCATCACGTTTTCCAAATTCATTTAGCACTCGATCTAAATATAAAACACATACATTCCAACCTACGATTCCACCATTCAAACCCATTCTGGGCATTTTGTTCTGTCACTGACTGAATAAGTGAATGGAATGAGTGAGTCGCGTTGAGATAGAATGTTACGCGCTGAGTGAGCGGCATTTACGCAAAGGAACAATGACTGAGTGTTACGCGCTGTCAATTGGCAGTCGCATTAGAAGTTTCACTTCAAAAAGTGTCGACCGACGTTTGAATGGGTCCACGGATTACCAGACAATGACAAGATTAAACGAACTTACCTGAAGTGAAGTTCAATCTTGATTATATGAAGTATTTTGTCCTGGATATAATAACATTGTAGTTATCCCGCGCCAGCGCTACAAACCTCGCGAATCGTTTATAGATGCCAAAAAGAAAAGAATTGACACGAACTGTCACCCTGACGTTTCATATAGTTTAGAGTAATCACGCACTAAATGGGAAGTGACCATGGACTCATGGTTACTCGAGGAGGGTGGGACTATCCCTATCCAGGACAAAATACTTCATATAATCAAGATTGAACTTCACTTCAGGTAAGTTCGTTTAATCTTGTCATTATATTTGTATTTTGTCCTGGATATAATAACATTGTAGATGTTTAGAGGTAATGAAATAATTTACAAAACAATTTATCTCAGAAATCCACTCAAAAAGCCCTACAATCTTGTATTCCTGACAGGCATTATGGTTGTATATAATATATATACATATATCATGGATCAAATTGTATCGAAAGTAAACTAAAAAGCAATAGCATTACTTGCTATGTGAAATATTTCAGGTAGAATTGACTCGAGGAAAATAGTCTGCAGGGTCTATCCTGCTATTGTAATAGGTCCTTACTAGGAGCAACCTGTGTGTGCAACCCATCTACTGAGTTAAATATCTTAACCTGTATAACAAATATTGATATCTAATATAATATATTGGTAAATTCCAGTTATCTGAAGCATCCCATGCGTTACCAAACCTTTTATTCACTGTTAAGCAGTGTCTTCATGACTTTTACCTTAGGTGTTTAATGTGAGACATGATAATTATAATTTGTAAAATGAAAAGACATAATAGAGATAAATTAATACCTAATCATTTAGTATTAAATAGTCTATAAAACATACATAAAAAGAAAACACGGGCATTGTGTGCTTGTTACCCTTGTCAATTATTTAATATGTTCGACATAAATGATATATATGAAGTCATAGTTATACCTTGTGTATTTATATTCCATACAAACATAGCCTCTGGGTATCACCCATTGACCTAAGAATATGAAAGGTTTTATTATTACTCTTTACATATAAACTTCAGAGGATATCACTGTCCTCGATAAACTTATTTTACCCTACCTACCTACCTATACCTACTAGCCATATATATGAATAAATAAATAAATATTATAGGACATATAATAATAATAATTCGAGACTATAAGTTTCAAAGTCTTGATTTAATTGTCAATAAGTAGACTGACCTTGTATCTGCTGTATGCAGGTACTAATCGTTGATTGTATATAATATTAATATTCTAAGATGGGAGCAAAAATATTTTCCCAGTCCTGGTGCATCCTGAGGCATGTTTGGAGCTGAAAGTCCATTACCTAAACCTCTATTTAAAACCTTTGTCGCTATACGGTGACTTGAGTATTTAGACCAGATAGCCTCTGTTTGGTTTTAAAAAGCATTATTTAAAAGTCGTTAATTAATCACTTAACCAAGCAAAATAGTCCCTTACTTACAAACTATACCAAGTAGTTAGTCCGTTACTTCCCAATTAATCAATTAACTTGCTAGCTTGCTACCCTAGCTAAACCTAATTCCATTGTGTTGTATTTTAATAATTTATGTAATGTTTATATATATAGGTATATTTAAAAATATGACGTTTTAGGTATTAATCACTATTTTACTTATTTGTTCTAGTATTTCTCACAAAAAAGAAATTTATAACACAATACTAAACGAGGTGGTAATCACTAGCAGGACAGCATTATATATAGAACATATAATGTAATTATTTAGGGGCTGTGATAACTTTAACCACACTCTTATGTTGATGTTTTATGCTTATGTCTGCAGTAAGATTAATAAAGATCATAATTAGACAACAAAATGTGCATAAGCTCCTTGAGATTAGCAAATCCTATACAGATATTGTGGAAAACAGCAAATGACAATTCTCATTAAAATTAATAATTACAACTGTATACAATCCCTTCTGTTTCCAATATATTGTCATGTCTGTAAATATGTTCTACTTGAACAGACTAATAAGCTTAGGTTGGACCTTTAATCGATGACTAATAGAAAAGTATCTTAATTAGATAAACAAAATGATCCCTTATGGATCTTATTAGGTCTAAAATTCAATATTATTGAGATATAATAATAAGATAATTAAATTGATTGAAGTAATCAATAAATGAAAGTAGTATATAACAATATATTGCTCATTATGACAAAAACATTTAATAGGTATTAACAAAATCCAATCCTCTTTCCTGGTCTACTATAGATAATTCAGTGGTCACTGGTCACCTCACCTAAGAACTGATCTCGCCCGACAATGCTATTTTGTGATAATCCACGTGCAGTGGGAGTTATCTTATCATCATATCAACTTTATCCCCCAACCGTTTAAAGTCGGTATGGTATGGAGTAGTTTCTAAAATAAATTTTGAAGTACATACCAGTTACAGTGCTATTTATTCAAAGACCTCAGGATAGTTAAGACTCTAATAATTAAAATCTAATGATTTCTGCTATATTTGGAAAACAAGTCTGTGTTTGAACCAAGATCTCAATATATATACCTATATCATACCAACTCAATAGAGTTGACTTAGCTAAATCTTTCTAATTATCAACCTACATACTTTACTTGATCCATTGACCCATTTCTAACTTTATATGACAGCTGAATACAAAATGGTCACTATTGGCATGAGCTTGTGCTGAATCGCACCCTATGATAGCTAAAAAACATTGTGATAGGGCTCTAAACCATTGCAGGGTAGATTGTACCCTTGCCATATGAAGACATACAAGTCTAACATTTAAATGAGAGTTTGAAGCCTTGGGATTGCTAGGTATTTATAATAATTAAATATAATTTTGTATTAATATGAACATCTCACTTAACCAATTTTTGTATGCTTATTCCAATGACTGATTCTGGTTGATCCCAATTCCAGTGTACCTTCTTTACCTATCCTTTTATATTTAAAACAACATATTGAATAATAATTCAAAATTTGAAAACAATAATAAAGTTTTAATCACATTTTATTGACACTTTTTTTTTTTTTTTTTTTTTTTGAAGTAAAAATAAATAAATTAGTAACATTTCATTAACTTCACCAAAGCCAGTTGAGCTATAAGATCATAAAATTCCAATGGTCAACTGAGTCATCCATTCTAACAATTTTTATCAAAAATTGACATTTAAATATGAATCATGATACATATACTTATGTTAAAGTTAAAATATATGGAGCGAGCAGCTCCTAAGCATATTATGGGGTTAAGTTATGATTGTGACATTTATACTCTTTATGAGGGTGCCAAAATGATTTTGCAGCACTTAGAGAATTTATTTTACCTTATGACATAACACTAACAGTGTATGTCCTCATATAAATATATATCAATTTGTCAAATTGTACAAAGGGATAAATATGAATAATCATCATTGTAATATGTTATGAACTAGAACAGAATTTTCCAGAAATTACCTTTTTACGGTAGTATTTTATTCATTTTATTGTATTACGAAACGAAATTTTGGTTGTAGAGGAGTTATAAAAATTACCTATACTTATAGTAAATAATTTTCTGACTTAACTGAGCCCAATCTATACATAGATTATAGATGTTCAACATAGACCTTACTGCAGAGACCATTTTAATTGCAACTAGAATACTGTTTTATATGTAAACAGTAAGTATATGAGTATGTACTTAATTAGAATACAATAATGTTTAATGTAGCATGCTTGCCTGAGGACAAAATCTTGATCAGATTGTGCTCTAGTCTAGACATCTATAGATCTAGTACATGTTCTACCTGTACATGTAAAAAAATTCTGCAATTAAACATCACTGGCTATAAGAAATTCGTTAGGTATAACTATACCAAACTGTCAGTCATCCCACGGATGAGGACCATTTCTTGTTCCTTATTATTAGATTTCATTATTGAAAAGTTGGCACACTTGGTTGCCGAACGGGAAAGGCTACACTTGCTAAAACATTTATCCCATGAATGAGAGTTTACATTTGCTAGCCCCACGGGCTAACAGGAACATTCTTAACTACTCATCGGTAGACTTTATGCCCTTGTAATAAGGATTACAAATAATCAGTTAACAGTCGCCAAAAGTACTCTTGCAGCATTGTTGAATATTTGGTAGGCACAGCAGTAGCATGCCTAATACATTCAGTAGCCTCACAGGCATTAGCCTCACAGGCATTAGCATGTCTTAACACATTCATCCCACGGATGAGAATTTATTATTGAATATTTAGCATATCTGTTTGCCCCACGGGCTAAAGTTACAATAAGAATTTTATTGGGATCCAAATATCTTCATTCCACGAATGAAGCACAATCCGCACGCGAATTGTGATGTCAGATGCGTATACAGAACTCCTTTATTATATTTGTCCAACGACAATTGACGATGAAATATCCAGCTGCCTGTTAATCGCCACCTTTACCTCACCTTTTGCGAATAACTCACAGACTGATATCATCCTGCGAACTGATATAATGTGATAATCTGTGAGACACTTGACAAAACATCGTTACTTTTTTTGTAAATCCGCGATAGGTATGGGAAGACCCTAATCCAAAAATCAGCAGTTAGCTATTCTTGAGCATTATGTTGAATTATCTACACCAACTCCATCTTTCCACAAACGTGCAAGATCTACCAATATCGCACGAGGGAATATTATTGGTCTAACAGCAAAATGAGTGATTCTGTTCGCAATTGAGCAATCTACCACTAGCTACGGCATGCGTTGCCCGTCTGATTATAAAATCAATAGCGAGCCATATTTAATGTCTGCCGGCCGTTCACCGCCGCCAATTCTTGCTTATTCTTGCCCATTATTTATTGACTATAACGTCAGGTTCCTATTGCACATAAATGCCTATTAACTACTACCCTATCGCATAAACAAAGCCGTTTCATGTCAATTTTAGCTGTCCCACAAGTTATAGCTTTTCTCATTTCATATTTGATTGTTCTGTCACAAAGTTAGCCAAATCTAAAAAAAAAATCCGAATAAGTAAATAACAAATTGTGGCAAAAATATTTAAACATAACTAATTGGTATTGTGTCATCAACATCATCGAAAAATAATATTTGATTTCCCTTCGTATCAAAACTATGTATTTACAAACGTAGGTTTATTTAATACATTATAATCTTTCCTTCTCATACAATAGGTACAAAAGTAGTTAGTTACATGTAGAGTTAGACTCAAACCTACCCTAAAATGCATGCGTCTCTATTGGATCATAAAAGTTGACACCACACATTTGGATCAAAAAAGTTGACTGTGACGCATGCTTTTTAAGATTGGCCTAACTCTTCTCATTGCTCATTGATAATGCACGTAACTATACAGTTATCTACAACTTCCTCCTACATTTGTTACTGCGACAGATTCATAATAAATGTTTCTTCATTATTTACTATTGGCTTTAAATATCTGTATCCCTACTTGGTGGTTCGCCTTCGGGCGTAGCATATTAGTGGGATAAATTTTATCGCATCGGTGCGTCCCTATCGCACTTACAAATAATGCGAAAAGGACGGCCTGACGTTATATCGTTATCACGCGACCGTGCTTGCCTGCCTGGAGTCAGGGTAACCACAAACAGGGCACAAATTGACTAATTTTCTATTTTTCAGGTTATGATCTTGTCGAATGGCTAATGGACCGGTTCAACCTCGACGAACAAAGTAACGGTATGTTTCCCAACTTTTAATTTAAACTTTTCACAAACTTTAAAAAATCAAATTGTAACAATATTTCATCAATCGTTGTCACGCACAACTAATACTACCCGACTTGTAAGACAAAATAATCGTAATTTTCGTACTACCTACCTACTATATTTTTGGATTTGAAACTAGTGATGTGCAAGTTGCGGAAACTTTCCAAAAAAATATTAAATTTCTTGAAAAATTCACGAAACTTTCACGAAAAATAAAGGGAATTTAAATTTATGAAATGGATGTATGAATATGAAAATAAGTTTCCATCCATACAATTTTCCACACAAAGTATGGAAAGTTTCCGAAGTTTTCCTATGTGAAAATTTCCGAATTTTGGGAAATTTCCGTCGGCTCATCAGTACCTGAAACACTGGATTCTTGCCTCCAGTGTTGAGTGACAGTTCTCTCAACATTACAGTAATAATAGTAGGTATTAAATTGAGTGTTTTTTGTTTCTGTTTCAGTTGAAGCAATAAATTTAGCCAATCAACTCTGCCAGTATGGTTACTTCTTTCCCGTCAACGATTCGAAAAATTTAGTGTTAAAAGATGATTCTTCTCTATATAGATTTCAAGTAAGTAACCCCACTTTTATGTAAATATCCCCTCTTTTATAACATCAGCCATAAATAAATAATACTATCAAACAATTTTATCCCGACTTTCTAGCCCACTGTGGAACATTTTTATCTACCTATGGCATTACACTGTTATTAGTGTGTAAGTGTATGTCAATATCGCAGTAATTATGTCTATTAAAGGTCACAAATTACCTAGTTTGTTCGATAAACGGAGACGCAACAAGTCAAGCTGTTATCGGATTTCAAGTTGCACGAAAACACGAACTTGTTTGTGATCAAATCTTGATATATCAAGCCTTGATCGCCTCCAACCTATCACGCACTATTAATGTAGCATAGGAGTACATGTGATATGTACTAATTGAATTCAGTTTTGAGTGTCCTTTATTTATATTTCCTCTAAACCTGGCTGAACTACGATACGAATCGTTCAGGCTCCGACTCGTTTGTAGTTATCCCTCTTTCTATTTATTGCTTTTCCGTATTAGCACGATAAAGAGAGATCTTAATCTTAACTAGTTACTATACACTACGGAGGGTTACCATTTGGCTTCTAACCTCCTCAGCCTGGTATTTGACTGTTTCTCTCGTTTCTCAGAGTCCATATTATTGGCCGTGGCAACCGCCACGGGTCGGCGGCTCGGCGCCCGGCCTGGCCGGCTCAGACAACGTCGAGTATGCCATATACCTCGTGAAGCGAACGCTGCGCAACAAGCAGCGACACGGTCTCGAAGACCACGAGGTCGAAGCGCTGGCCAATCTAAAGAAGAACCTCGCTGCGAAGTGGGACTTCATTACTATGCAGGCTGAAGAACAGGTTTGTACCTATAGTAGCCTAGATATATGATCAAATACCTCGTGAAGCGAAAGCTAAGTGACAAGAAGCGACTTGGTCTCGAAGACCATGAGGTGGAAGCGCTGGCTAATATAAAGAAGAACCTCGCTGCAAAGTGGGACTTTATTACTATACAGACTGAAGTGCAGGTTTGCTGAGTAGCTTATGTGGGATCCCACTCTGTTGCCCCGGATTATCTGATCAGATAACTCATGAAACGAACGCAGTGCTATAGCAATGACATGGTCTGGGAGACTAAGAGTTCCAAGCTTTTGAAAAGTATAACTTCATTACATTCAGTACCTGTAGATGTATGACTTTAAGAGTTTTGAATGATTCACGGTTATTTTCATTAGACTTATATTGACCGGGATATAGACCGTGATTACCTTTTTGATTTTTGTCAAAAAGGTAATCAGTAATCACGGTCTATATCACGGTCAATATAAGTCTGATGTATGACCTTGACTAATAGTAAATATTAGTTTAAAAGCTGTATTCATTTCCTCAGGTGCGGTTAGCGAAAGATCGCAAGAAGGGGGATAAGATAGTCAGCGACAGCCAAGAGCGAGCCTACTGGAGGGTGGCGCGGCCACCGCCTGGACAACCGAGCGTTCAGGAAACGTGCCCGGTACCTGTGCGCTCGAGAGTGCCCAAGGCTAAGAAGCGGACCATCCAGCAGATCACTAGAGAGGTGGGTCCCTTTCACACAATTTTACATAACATTAGGATAGAGTAAGAGGAGTGAGGCTGCTGAAGAGTAGGCACAGCCAAGACAACCGAGCGTGCAGGAGACGTGCCTTTACGAGAGTGCCCAAGGCTAAGAGCGGATGTCCAGCAGATCACCAGGCAGGTACGTGTCTCTCACGCAGTCATGTAGAACAGTGGGATAAAGTGGAACAGCTAATGTTATAACTGTTGATTCAACGAGTAGAGAAAGCTCTAGCTGTACCTACCTTATCTTATGTCACATCCCCATATCTTCTATTATCATTGTTAGGTTAAATAGAACAATAAGAGTCACAACCCTTTAGAATCGGAATACTTTACGAAATTTTACGATATTCATATCCATCCATGTCTTTTTTACACTTAATTAAATATTCTCCACTGTGCACGAGTTGAAAAGTAGCTTAGTATTGATCCCATACCCTTCACTGTCTCTTGTGCCATCTAATAACCTATATTTCTGGTTTCTCCTTCTAGATCGAACATCTAAACGCGAGTCTGGACCGTACGCGAGTGAAGACGTCTATTGCCCTTGAGGCCCTTATGGCGTACTCGGAGACCTTCACTCCCTACGATCCCTGGCTCACGCCGCCGCAGCCCTCCAACCCTTGGATCAGCGACGACACCTTGTATTGGCAAATCAACAGTCCCTTGTGAGTGCTGCACTCAGTTTTCTATACAACGAATTAGTCCAATACAATAATACTCCTGTACCTCTAGATAATGCCTCGTTATCCTGCAGCCTTCAAAGGTTTAAAAATTCTTGGGTCAGGCATGAAACTTTTTAAACACTAATAATACTCGTTGGCCCATCGCGCGTATTTAAATTAGACAGTCTGTCCTTTGCATTCGAAACCTTTTTTTGATACTGTTTCGACTTGAGATTTTTCATTCAATTGACTGAAACGGTGTTGAAACCATTAAGGTTCTATTAGAATTAGAATCTATTAGATGCACCCTTTATTACTCTGTCTTCAGTATAAATCCCGTAATCGCACAATTTTAGCCATAGCCTACCTTAATCCTATGTTGCCATACCGATAATGAGTTGTTCCATACAAAATAAAGTTTTCTATATGAAACTTACTACAGAGTACCCGAAACCGTAACTTTGCAAACTAATTTTATAGCTTGGCTTTGACTCAATGGAAAATCTTAGTGCTCATTGGCCAATGATATTAGACGATGTCAATTTTGGTACAAGAAGGAGGTTTCCGAAAATCAAGCTTCTTTTAAGGCAGCCTTCATGATTCTCGACTTGCGGAAGAAGCCAACTAAGGCAGCCTCCATTCATGTTATTTTATAGATGGTCAACCAGACTTTGTTCCTAAATTTTCGATCAAGTGTTATGGCTCATCGATGATTCCGCCAACGTCAAGGTTTAGGGAGGCATGCGTTGTATGAAGACAATTGGCCGGTGAGCACTACATTTTCCAAATTTGCCGCCTTTTTTAGTCGCAAGATTTGGTTGACCGTCTGTAAAAAATAATGCTATATGATTGTTCTCGCAGAGTGGAAGTGCCAAGTGAAAAGCGCGTGCAGCGTTGGGCCCTGAGCATCGACGAGCTGGTCTCCGATCCTACTGGGCTGCAGGAGTTCACGAGCTTCCTGCGCAAGGAGTACTCGCACGAGAACATTCGGTTCTGGCTGGCTGTGATGGATCTGAGGAGGAGCAGCGTCAAGCAAATATCGAAGAAGCTTGAGGAGATTTACGAGTAAGTTAATCCGGGCAGGGTCGCCATGTAATGTGTAGAATAAACGTATACTCCTGCCGAAGTAGTGAAGGAACAGTCTAACTGAGATAGCTACTTAGCTACTTACACTAAAGTTCATGTCATTATTTATGTATTTAGCTGTATTTAAAAAAATACATTATTTTAAAGATTTCCATTCCTGAAAAGCTCATCAACTAAATTCTCTATTACGGAAACGAAATGGTTTTGATATTACTCTTTCAATTTTCTCATTTCCGACCACTTCTTATCCACAGCAGTAGGTCTAGCGCAGTCGGTAGTGACCCTGCCTGCTGCGCCGCGGTCCCGGGTTCGAATCCCGGTAAGGGCATTTATTTGTGTGATGGGCACTGATATTTGTTCCTGAGTCATGGATGTTTTTTATGTATATAAGTATTTATATATTATATATATCGTTGTCTGAGTACCCACAACACAAGCCTTCTTCAGCTTACCGTGGGCCTCAGTCAATCTGTGTAATAATGTCCTATATTTATTTATTTATTTATTTACAGAGAATTCCTAAAACCCGGCGCGCCGTGCGAGATCAACATCGACGGCGCAACCATGGACCGCGTAGTCGAAGACATGCGGACTGGATCTCGATACGCGTTGGACCACGCTGCAGAACACGTGTACTCACTGCTGCTGAAGAAGGATTGTTACCCTCGGTTCGTGCGCTCCGACCACTTCCGAAGGCTACTGGAGGAGGGCAAGAATGTGCATCAGAAGAAGAAGTAAGTACAATAGTATACTAGAGCTCCATGGATAGATTGTTAAAGACATGCGGGCTGCTTAGCTTATAAAAATATCTATACAAGCCAAGTTCATCTAATATCATCGAAAAAATTTGATAAAATTTGGCCAGTGCTTGATATCAATCCATTGACTGAAGGACCGATGCAAAGTGGTACTTTTTAGAAAACTAGGTTCCTAACGACAAGCGTGTCTCCTTCCAGGTTCTTTAACTTTGGCGGCGGTCAAGTGAAGAAGAAGCCGGGCAGTACCTCGACTGGTGGTCTGTCGCGGCGGCGAGGCTCTGATCGCTCGCTATCAGGCTCTGCTCACGAGCTGGCGGTGTGTGCGGCGCAGCCCCCGCGCCTGGCTGAGCCACCGCCGCACTCGCACTCGCAGTCCAACCTGGCCGACATTCCGTTCAGGTGAGATTAGTAAAGAAGGGCAGCATGGGGGGCGCGCCTATTGGTGGTATTTTTAAAATTAAAGGCAGATTATTAATTTTTATTTTTTATGAACGTTAAAATTAGTAAAACGTTAAATCTTGGGATTAGTTGTCAAAGCGGACCCCAGGCTATCCCATTAGTAGTGGCAAATGCCGGGATGACGCAAGGAGGATGATGATGATTAACGTTAAAATTAGTAATTGTCTTTGTAGGGACCCATTGGACGATGACAGATCAGATGTGGCGCCGTGGGAGACATCGAGTCGGGAGAGCTCATCGTACAGCGGCGCACGACGTCGACAGGATTCCGCCGCCGACTCGGGCAGCTCCTCGTCCGACGTGAGCGCCGCCGTGTGCGGGGAGCGCGCGCGCCGCCTGCCGCAGCAGAGCACGCTCGACGGCGGGCTGCGCGGCGCGCCGCCGCCGCTGCGCCGCCTGTCCGCCGTCGAGCCGCGCCACCTCGCGCCGCTCGCCTCGCCGCCGCGCCCGCGCCCCGCGCCCGCCGCCGCGCCGGCCCTGCCGCCGCACCCGACGCCCACCATCAGCGTCAGCTCGGCGCCCGACGACGACTCCGCCGGCGAGCCTCCCGACTCGCCCGACGAGCCGCGCTCGCTCGCCGTCTCCGACGAGCCCTCGTCCGTGTTCGCGTCGGCCGACGCGACGCCCACCGAGCCGGCGCGCCCCGCCCTGCGCACCCTCGAAGACGCGCCCGAGCTCGACCCGGCGACGATCGAGGAGGGCGGACCGGCTCCGAAGACGGGCTGCAAAATCGGCGATCTTCCAGAGAGCGTTCCCGGCGGCCCCGACGCGGAGTCGTCGCCGGCTCGGGCGCCCGCGGCCGTGCCCGCCGCGGCATCGCCCGCTCCGGCGCCCACTCCGGCGCCTGCGCCCGCCGGGCCCACACCGGAGAGCCCCGCTCCGCTCACCGCGGCCGGCCCCGCAGCGGTGGTGCCGAGCAGCACTGCGGCGGTGGCGCCGGCCGCCCCGGCCTGCGCTGCGGCCCTCACGGCCGCTCCCTCGGCTGCGGAGCCCACCGCGCCACCCCCGGTGTCGCTGCCTCCGTCCGCGCCCGCGCCGGAGCCGGCGGGCTCGGCGGCGCCGCCGGCCGCGCGGCCGCCGGAGACCTCGGCGGCGCCTCCAGCAGTGCGACCGCCGGAGACCACGGCGGCGCCTCCAGCAGTGCGAGCGCCGGAGACCTCGGCGGCACCACCAGCCGTGCGGCCGCCGGAGAGCTCGGCGGTGCCGGCAGCGGCGCGACCGCCGGAGAGCGCGGGGGTGGGGGCGCCCCGCTCGTCCCCCTCGCGGCCGCCGCCGGTGGCGCCTCTGGCCGTGGGGGAGGACACCGGGGTGGACGACGACCACGTAGACAAAGTGCCTTCGGCGGCCGCGCCGGTCCCGACGGACCTCGCGGCGGCGGCCGAGTCGGACGCGACGAAAAAAATTGCTCACGAAGACGAACTGTCGTCGGTTTCGAAATCTAATATTGTTAAGCGTGATAATAAGAGCGACCTCGGTGACCGTAAACAGCGGAACGACATTTGTCCCTGGGAGGACGAGTAAGTACCGCCGTAGCCCGCACGCCGCCCGCCGCTAGCGCGATGTTTTGTCCGTCACTAAACGATTGATTCTGCATGACAATATGAAATAAACATTCCTAAACACGCTTCACTCCTAGACTATTGAGTGCAACGACTGCCTATTAGAGAAATAAACTTTTGTTTTATATGGGTTGCAATAATTTAGTTATTTTTTGTTATGTTGTGTGTGTATATACAGTTTAGTATTGCGTACTTATTTGGCGTAATTATATAAGTTGAATATTGCCATTTTGTTGTTTCTTTATCCTTGTGTAGAATACTGTTGCACGTTTTGTTTTGAAATGCCTGTACCCTGCTCGATTGCTCGTGTACCCATATACATAAATATGAATGTACTACAAGGAGTGATTAATTATTATATTGAAAATTTAAAAATCGTATAAATTTAAAATTATCCTACAAAGTCATACGTAAATGCTATAAAAAATTAGCAGCCTCAATGGATAACGTATAACAATTTTATGATAACAACCAATTTATTTATTTAAATTTAAACCATATAAAATATTCGTACTCATGTGGAATATCTCTGGGGTACGCAATATTGCGTAACGACTTATATTTTTTCGTGTCTGCGACGGATTGTGAGGATTCATCCCTACTCCCATCACTCCTTCACACTGCTAAAGTATAGACGATAAGCGCAGAAAAAATCGTACATTGACCCGCAAATTCTATTTTTTTTTATACTACGTCGGTGGCAAACAAGCATAAGCCTTACCATTTTATTTACCTATAATTTATATCGTTTTCCCACCGTGCTTTGTCCACCCACCGTGTTAGCACGATGACGCGCGTGCGATAAAGAAACAAGGGGTCAACGTACTAAATTATTCGTGGTTACGTGTCTTTACTTTAACTGATAATTTTCAAGCCTAATCCCAACACGTTAAGGTCGGCAAATGATCAGTAAAGTGTGCTGTTAGTACTAAACCAAGCTTTTCTTTTTCAGGAACTCGTGTGAAAGTGACGCTCCATTTGTTAAAACGTATGCAACGCTCGGTTACTTATAACTTTTAATTTGTGTAGGAAAATATCAAGAATATTTTAAAATTGTCAGGGTTGATTATAGAAGATTGAAATAATATAAATTTAATTTTTTATCTTAGACCCTATGTTCTAATTATCACAGATTAGATCATTATTATGTAATTATATGAATATTTTAAAGTAAATGATCGTTAATTATTAGAAAATTACTTGTTTCATTGTTGCACCCAAATAAAGTCCGTAGTATCAATCAATTGGTAGATAACATAAATATCATTTAAATGAGTACATAATTAAATAATTTCATGAATTACCTATTTAGGTATGCAAGCAGCATAAACATATAAGCAGAAAATAGAAGTAAATATCTAAGTAGGTAGTGCATAGTCGTAGTAGGTCACTCAAATAAAAGTATGAAGTGGAAAATTTTAGTATGGTAATATTTACAATCTAAATAAAAATTAGAGAAAAATCGTACTTAATCTATTTAAAAATAAAACTCATAAATGTTTCAATAAAAACTGTATTTCAAAGTTATAGGAACACACATACACTACATATAAACTTAACTAAGTATAATACTGTAAGGAAGATTGTTCAATAGGGAAACTTAAACAATATTCAGTTAGCTAAAAATAAATTAAGACTATATAACTTAACCTAGTTATAAATGCTTGTTCATATTGTCTGTCATGACATGATAAATATTGATACAAGACAAAGTAAAATGTAGACTTACCAGAAAATTTGATCGAGCTCCCGATATTTCGACGATATGCATCATGATCACGGAAAAACTGACGAAATATCGGGAGCTCGACAAAAATAATAATACTTTGTCAGCTAATGAAAAAAACCGTGAAGTTGATTCAAGATATGTATAGTATACTTGACATAATTACGATACATAAAAGTTTGACTTGACTTCCGATACAAACTTTGAATTCCGCGCCTTTCCCGACCATCAAAGATGTCACGTATATACAGATATAGTGCGGAAAGCTTTTCCTTCAGTAGGTATTTTTCGTTCGTTACTTGTCATGCTAGTTCAGACAGTGTCAGTACCTACATCTTGCTGAGATTGACTGAAATATCATGATATTCATGATACCGTTGTACATTTCCGGAAAAATAAAAAAGGAAAATCTTTTCATACCACATCTCTAACATAATCCATACAATATCATCTCTCCCGATAACATAACCCTACATCACATATCTATCATATCAATAATTGTTCTGAAATCGCGCGCCAACAGCCAAGAAGTTACCAGACTTCGCGGCAGACTCCGTTCGCGTCCATCTTCTGCCCTGCTGGACAATTATCAGGCACTTGGATCATGTTCCTCGGAGCGATGGTTGGTTCCTGAGGTGTCTCTTCGACGGTGTTGGTGTCTCCTGCGCCAGACTTGGCAGGCGCCTCTGCGGCCTTCGCTTTTGCGTCTTCGACTTCGTCGGGGAAGACTACACGGTCGTTGGCAGACATTGTTCTGAAACTGAAATATTATGCGATCATGGTAAAGGTAGGTAAGTATTTTAGTAACTCTATGAACTGCATAATAGTCCTGGTATTTTTATCGATTATTTGCAAAACTAGGAAGTCGGTATACTATACTTCTACGTTGTAAGATTGTAGGTTACGTAGACGAGTTGCAAATCGATCACGGGTCATAAAGTAGTAATTTAGTAAATATCACTATCACTCTTTCATATTGATATGATAGCTTTCATTCGCCACCAAAGACCTATATAACTTCGTATAGACAGATAAAGTCTAAGAAAAAAACGTACCCTAAAACCATACAGAAAAAGGTACGGTGAGCTAGATGGCGATACACCTTTGGGGTACGCTGGGATAGATGGCGCTAATATTAATATTTGACATTTTAAAACATATCAAGCTAAGAATATGGGCCAAATTGTCAAAACTGAAATTCAAAAGTTTTAAGCCTGTGTCGAGAGATGTTAGTCTATGCACTGTGATTACACATTTTACTTTGACAGTAACTCTCTTTAATACTCGATCCTCTTTGTTCGCCACAAAGGGACAACGATTGCGATAGCCTGCAGGGGTCTATTCGACTTGTCATATTATTAAGTCGACAATATGGCCACCTATGTGTTAAACCGAATAAATCACTGACGAGTGAGTTGGTTTGACTCCTGCAACCTTCTATTATACAAAATATTGCTGTTACCTATGTATCTATGTACAATCTACATTCGAGTTCGGAAAATAATCTTTTAAATAAAAATGTAGAATAACATTGTTGATTACCTATGTTTACGTGACTCATCGAGAAAGATCGCGAAAGAAATTATAACAAAAAAGGTTCTCCGTCGATTGAAGGTTAGCCAAATCGGAATGATGCAGCAAAAAACTGTCGCGTCACTTGTGTCACTACACGACTAACCAAGGTCACAAAACATTGTTACGGATATTTGCTTGCATACTTTGATGTGATATAAAATGTGTCTATAATGTTTATAAATTAGGTACACTGGATTTTCCCATTTGATGAATGCCCATTAAATGAATTCTCCTATGGATAAAATAGATTTGCCATCATATACCGTGGAGACTGTTTTAGGTTTGTATCTACAGGCAACCTTATTGGGAGTTATTGGGAATAAAACCGGCCAAAAGCGTGTCAGACCACTCTCAGTGTAGGGTTCCGTAGTTTCCCGTCCGTCCCAATTAGGCCCACTTGCACCAACCACAACTCAGGGTTAGTGGGCTGTCAACTGTCAAATTCCATATAAAATGGTGGGTTAACCCTGGGTCCCTACCCCGAAAAATCGCGCCATCTCTCGGAGACGGTTTAGAACAACTTTTCAAAAACTGTTCAAACCATCAAATTCAAATTAACCGAGTGAGTCACACAAATTATCCCGCGATATTTGGAGACATGCCAATAATATTATTAATACTTACAGGAAATTGAAGTAAATTGCAGTGAAATCTTGCAGAACACAACCGGCCACTGCGTCTTGCTGGGATGAATGGTGTCCGGTCGTTTCGCCCTCTAGTTAAATACTTATCGACTGTTTACAGACTTATCGGCCCGCGCGAATCAACCGGGTGAGTCATGCGAAATATCCCGATGCTATTTACAGATAAGTAAACTAAATAAATTATAAATAGCTGAGATAGGTACGTCATTTATTAAGTACGTAGGTCTTATAAATGCTAGGCGGTCTACCAGGAACGAAAAACGATTTTTTATGATCTGCTTCATGCAAGAAAGATATAGAAAAATCGTTCTTGCACATTTATTTTGGAGGAAATTCGTCACGAGTGCATTGGGGGTAAATTAAAACACGACCGAAGGGGCTGTGAAAAATGTTCCCTTCAGCCAGTAGGGAAAAAATATGATGACCAAGTTCATAGAAGTTCTGGAGATCCTTGGCTTAATTAGGTCTTTATTTAGCAATAAAGTTTGGCATCAGCACTATCAGCAGGCTATACGCGTTATATACTTACTCAAATTCCAAATCAATTAAGGTACAGCGGGGCAAATCTCGACTGGGAGGCAAATGTAACTGATCCATTTTTTCCATGTTTTACAATGTTTGCATTATTAAATAGAATGTCCACCGGTTATGTATGGTAGGCATGTTCAGTGGATACATGTAGAACAGTGTAATAATGGAAAAAATGGATTAGTTACAATTGCCTCCCAGTCGAGATTTGCCCCGCTATACCCTACAGAAGGTTTTGTGTAAGCGCCTTGTATAAGACGTCTGTGGACGACTGGTAGACCAAAGTATTGACTATGCTCAGCAGATCAGCACTATTTCACAGCGTGGCAATTCGGCCAGCCTTCTGCGTATCCTACCTAATTGTAAGGACCCAGGCCATTTTGTATTGTTTCGTATTTAATTTAAGTGTTAAGTGTTATACTGCCATCTAAAAGATGTTATGTTACCCAGCCATGGCGCGTCTTACTTGTTCCAACGCAACCACGTGCAAGCATAAGCAAATCGTATGTAGGACCGATATCCCGTACATTTAAGCCGCCATCTTTGAAATCCTTCCGATATCCGATATCAGATCGGATAATGTGAAAACGCACTATTTAAGATGTCCTCAGTGTAAGTTGCAATTTTATTGGCTTGTTAGTCTTTGCAATAGTCCAGATACCAGTCCTTCCTTATTTCAATCTAAAGGAACTTCTTTTAGATTGAAATTATCAAGGCATCAGGAATTTACAGATGCATAAACACACAGTCAGTCTAATCTAAAGTAAGTTATTATTATTATATACAATTAATCTGCAAAATATCGTTGTTTTCTTTTAATCTCAATTAATTAGAGCATTTGAAACGGCAAGTAGGTACCACAATTATACTAGGTACAGTCAGCAACAGAAAGTTATTCAGCTGATACTACTTTGGGCACTGACTGTAGACACTAAACCATGTTTACCGACAAACTCCTTAGAATTTAGAACTTGTTTTCGGAATGTTTTGTTAGCAATTGTTTTCTAAGAAGTGCTATATTATCCTCTTTTCATGAGTAAATCGATAAGGAACAGTCCTAGTTCCTACCTATAAGGGTATGATTAATCAGACAGGAAACATACATATATCTATGCAGTTTGCCGCATCATAAAGATAAGGATTTACAATACAGAATACAGATACTATTCCAACAGCCTAATAAACAAATGACAATCAAAGTGTCATAAGAACCAGTATATGTTGTTGGCAATGCTGCGCTTGATATCGCGTTGCACTGGTTATACCAATTAGGTACAGTCAACCAATTAGAATCCTAGGCCGCTCTAGAACCCTGTCGTATTGAAACCGTGCTTTACTTTGCTATTGCAGTCACTTTGACTTTTACTGTGAAAGGGTTCTACAGTGGCCTAGGTTTCAGATTGGTTGACTATACACATCAGTCAATACTTATGCTGTGTAAATATACTCGGAAGATATCGATGGGTTATAGGAATCGCGATAACCAATCTACGCAGTGTCTGCGTGCCTAGCCGAAATGACAAGAGTCAAAACTCTTGACGCCGACAGAAATGCAATCTGGCTCTGTCGCGTCAATACGAAAGAGCGATAGAGGTAGCTAGCAACTCAATGATATTATCGTTAGCGTTCGTGCATGTGGCTACGCATCCAGCTGAGTCAACTTATGAATTTGTAGCGTTCAAGGGTACGGCTCAAGAAAGAGACTGCGTGCGCAAAGAAATCCTATGACGTTGGTGCGGTATCCGTTGTAAACATTGTAAACATTTAAAAAACGTATTTAAAAAAAACTTTAAATATGTCGTTTTATCATTAGTCATTTATACGTTATCCTCATGACTTTTATATCGAATTTTATCACTTATCGTTTTGTCAGATGTCAAGTGGATAAATGATAAACGATAAGTGATAAAACCATAATACGCCGGCTGATCGTTGCTGTTGGTGCAATGAGTGTAGGTAGATTACACATGCGGATGTCAGCCATAAATAATTTAGTAACATCGAGAATAATTGCTTGTGTTGCGTATATTGTGTCACAATGCTGCCAATTTTATTTATCCACGTGGATAAAGCATCCGTCACGCTTTAGCAAGTATGTCAGTGTTGACAGATGTCTTATCCACGTGGATAAGTGATAAAATTAGGATCCAGTGTAGTGAGGGATTCGAAGTATTCAAGTTCAAGGTGAAATTTCTTTTACAGTGCATAATGGTAGTGTTACTTTTGGGCAAAGTAATTACTATTTTGTAGCTTATTGCTTATATAACAACTTATAATAGGTACAGCGGGGCAAATATCGACTGGGGGACAATTGTAACTGGTCCATTTTTTCCATTACTATTAAGTTGAGTTCCACATGTATCCACTAAGTAAATACGCGTGCGATGCAAACATTGTAAAACATGGAAAAAATGTATCAGTTGCAATGGTCCCCCAGTCGATATTGGTATAATTATGTATGTATGTACCAGGGATGTAACGGAGTTCTGCTTCTGCTTCCGTTACTGCGGAACTTCCGTTTTGTTTTACACATCCGCTTCTGTTCCGGTTCTGTTATTTTTCAAACGGAAGTTATAACGGATGTCGGAACCTAGCGCGACGGTGGGACATGAGCGGCGTACATCAAAGACCAACAGGTCTATACCTATCATTTGCTCATCTCTCCGCTTGCCACGTGCTGCGATACTAAACATTAATCGCTTCATTCCATTGCGCGCCAATATTTGTCCTGTCCACCTAGTTAGTAGCGAGTGAACAACTATTCAGTGGTGCAGGGCTTATCTACGATCCCCTTAGAAGCTCCCCTTAGATTTGTTTATTAAATACAGTTTACTTCTTTTACAATCACTCCATTTAATTTAAAAATTTAATTGTGTGCTAACAATTACACATATAATTTTTACTGGTTAGTTTTGGATTGTATTATACTACCTACGAGTAAGTTTTCTTTTCGTTTCTAAAACCTTTTACGGCATAATAAAGGTTTAAAAGGATTCTTATGTGATTTTTAGTGATTACCTAAACAACAAACAATCTTAAAGTTCAAGGTGATTTAAATTTTTGGATTGTAATGAATGATATACTTAAGATAAAATATCAGGTAACTTTTCTTTTCGTTTTTAAAACCTAAGTGGGCCTAAAGGCTGATTACAAACTGCTGATTACAGGCTGAACAGTAAACACCTAAAAGTTCTAGGTAATTTAATTAGTTTTGGTTTATGTTATACCTATGTGGTATTTTTTCATTTCGTTTTTAACATCTATAACTTCCGCTTCTGGTTCCGGTTCCGCTTCTGCTTCCGTTAAACTAAATTCAAAACTTCCGCTTCCGCTTCCGGTTCCGTTAAAACCACATCCGTTACATCCCTGGTATGTACGTACCTAAATTGATATGAAGAGATAATTAAAACAAGACATTATGTACAGAGAGAACAAAAATCAGTTTATTAAACCAAGTTACACATTCTCTTCTGATGTTGCAGATCCAAGGGTCTTATTCCGAGACGACATTTTAGTGAGTAATTAACGTCGTGTACACAAATCATTTTAGTTGATAAAGATTTGAATAAATTTTAGTTTCCGATCGAACATTTTATTGGTGTTTAGTAGTTTCAGTTTCAACTTTTGAACTCAACTGTCGAACCTTATGACTTTGTAAAACTCTTCATCTTATTTTACGATTTTGGATATACGTTCTTTATGAAATACGGTTGGTATAATATTTCATTTGCGAATCATAGTTTATTCGCCAAAAAAGAACGACTGGGATGTTATTCCTTCATTTCAATAGCAAATAATGAAACTATAGTCGAAAGTAAACGTTAGAATTCGGCAGATACCATACTATCGGACACTCAAATGAAGAATAAGGCCCTTGTCACACTGGCAAGCTTGAGTTACCACACTTCGCGGCAGGCACCGTTGTAGTACCTCTGCCCCTGGGGGCAATTGTCGGGCACCGTGATCATGTTGCCCAAACGAGTGGGCTCAGTGGAAGAAACTACCGGTGGTGTCATGGCAGCAATAGGGCTTATCTGTTACAAATCAAACACATTTTGCGATTATGCCTTATGTATAATGCTTTACTTGATTATATAATAATTATATCAAGGACGATATAATACGGGACAGACAAAGCCTATACAAAAAAGCGTACCCCTGAAATGTATTGGACTTTTAGGCTTAAAACTAGATGGCGCTGTTTCGCAGTCTGGAAGTGGCTAAAGTCTTATTTTCCCCAAATATATTTTTTGCGTATTTTTATTTTTTATAAGAACAAATGACATGCTTCTTTATTTTAATATCATGGTATCACGTCAATACACATAAAAAAAAACAATTTGTAGGCATCATCAGTGTAGTTATGATAGTATTTAATAGGTGGCGCTAAAAAATCGAGGTACGATTCATTGATTGTGGTTTCTAAATAAATTATCCTTGATTGTATCCGAACATTTAATCACGACTGTGTCTCATAAAGGGGTAAGCAGAGCACATGAAACTACTCAACTGTCAGTGCCACTCTTGGTAATTAAGGGGTTGAAAGAAAACAAAATTGTGACATAGGAGTGACAGGTTGTCAGCCTCTCGCCTAAGACGCCACAATCGACTTCTACGACACCCACGGTAAGAAAGGGGGTGGTAAATTGTTTATACCTACTGAGTAGCAAAATTATAATGGTAAGTAGGTAACATGTATTTTCTTCTAGGGTCAATGAGATTAGTCAGAGTCCGTGCTGCTAGGATAGGAAACTTCTTATGATGTAGACATAGTGTATAGAACTGTACATAATTAGGCATTATGCAAATATGCAATAATTACATAAATGAGCATTTTTTTTTTTTGCCACTTTTATGAAGTGTGATATTTTTGAAATAATAAAAAATAATATGCTATTTCTACTCAGAATTACTAGCTTTTTCAATCCTAGTAGTTAAAAAAATTGTCCCATACGATTTTTTCTTATTGTGTTACCATTTTCCGTACATGTTGTATGGGGTAACAAAAGAGGAAAGTAACAAAAATGTATGGAAATTCTGGGATACTTTTTGTCTCCCAGTGAGATTGAAAGTACTCGTGATTCTGAGTACAATTGACCTAAAATTCCCTAAATCAATCAAAATTTTTTTATTGGCAAAAAAAAAAGAAATGCTCAAATAAGTATTGCACATTAACCCATTATTCACAAACGTTCACTAAAGTTATCAACCCAATAAAGTTTGTTTTCCCCTCACTAGCTCAGAAACACGTGTTTTGTCCTTTAATACCAGCGGGTAAAAACGCATTTTATCCACCAGTGGGTAAAGTAATTTGACTTTGAATAAAGTCAGATTAACTGCTTTAAAATTGATAAAAGTAGGTGAATCTAGTAATAAAGATGATTTACCACCTGTGGAATACTGGAAGCAGTGATAAAATTTTTTGCGTTGTAGGCAAGTTCAGGATTCTAACTCGCTTCGCTCGTGGTTCAACTATAGAATCCTTTCACTTGCTCGTTTTTCAATTCCACACTCGGCGTTAAAATACAACTTTGCCCCCTTGTATAACAAATAACTATTGTCCCTTTCCTACACTATATTGGTGTGATAGAAAGGGCCAAATGAACTTTATTGGCTTGATAACTTTAGTGTTCGTTTATGAATAAGGAGGTTAGAAAATAAATCAACAATATTATATGTATGTACACTTACAATTGCCATAGCCAGCAGCATCACGAAGCTTATCAGTATGGAGCAACGCATTGTAGACTGAAATATAGAAAATATTACACATAATTTATTTGAATATAATTCATCATCATCTTTCTAGGGTTATCCCGGCATTTTCCGCGGCTCGTGGGAGCCTGGGGTCCGCTGTGACAACTAATCCCTAGATTTGGCGTAGGCACTAATTTTACGAAAGCGACTGCCATCTGACCTTCCAACCCAAAGGGACACTAGGCCTTATTGGAATTAGTCCGATTTCCTCACGATGTTTTCCTTCACCGAAAAGCGACTGGCAAATATCAAATGACATTTCGCACATAAGTTCCGAAAAACTCATTGGTACGAGCCGGGGTTCGAACCCGCGACCTCCGGATTGAAAGTCGCACGCTCTTACCGCTACGCCACCAGCGTTTTTTTTTTTTGCGCGAATATAATTATGATAATCAAATACTTAATACTCGTACATCTGCAGAAGTTGTAGAAACTTTACAAGTTTTACATTAAATCAACCTTCAAACTTTCAGAAATAGACCTTACTCCCAGTCTCCCATCTTAAATATGTATATCCAGAAAGTCCAGAAACCTACTTATAACATTGTAATGTTGCGGATGATCGGACATTAATGATGCCATGATGGGACATTAAGCCCTTATTGATTAAATTGATATCAAAAAATTAAATGTGAAATAAATAAAATAAAAAAACGTTTTAAGTAAGTGCCATTTTTATAGTCTTATCAAAAAGAGTAAAAATTAAAAAATGGCAACATTCTAGTGTCATCCGTTTCAAATCGATATGTGTGAGAAAACGGGACGACAGTACAATGTTGCCACTTTTTAAATTCTACTCTTTTTTGACAAACTATACAAATGGCAATTAAATTGTAAGTGAAAATAGTCATCAAAAAAAAAAATTTCACATTTTACCTTAATTTTGACTTAAAATAAAAACAAGAAAATTTTTTTTTTATATAAATACTTACAGTTATTTCTTTGCTTTTGCAAGAAACGATGCAGTTCTAGTTGTTTTCCTGGTATTTATATCAAAATCTAGACACACTTATTAACTTTAGCGATTTTTTTATCTCAAAGTTTGGATAATTTAGTTTCATGGTCATTAGCGTTATTGTTAAAATTAATACATACATAAAACTTTACAACTTTTTTTAATGAAGGTAAATAATGACTATAATGAGCGAGTATGTACCTGAACAGCTGGTATGTTATTTAGACATATTCATATTTAATAAAATTACCTAATTATTACTAGATTCACCTACTTTTATCAATTTTAAAGCAGTTAATTTGACTTTATTCAAGGTCAAATTACTTTACCCACTAGTGGATTAAATACGTTTTTACCCGCTAGGATTAAAGGACAAAACACGTGTTTCCGAGCTAGTGAGGGGAAAATAATATTACATGAATAAAGAATTTGCGTAAAAAATAAAGACTTAACGATACCTATAAACCATGGACGTTAAAGCTGAGTTTAGAACAGCAATATATTGCTGCAAGTTTTGAGACGCAACTATAGGTAAGAGTGAGTGGCAAATATCTGCATCTCTTTCTTGCATATACTTCTGTCTCAAAACTTCTTGCTCGTCTAAATTCAGCTTAACACTTCAATGCAAGACCTTGACAATGATCATTGATCATCTTCTTGATTTGTTCAAATTTGAGTTTGGACATGTTGTCAATAGAGTTAAAAATATATTATGCATAATATACATCACTATACATTTAAGGATTAAATCGATAAAAAAATTAATTAGTCACCCGGTATATTTGAGTGTGGGTTATAAGGCGTCTGCTAATGATAATCTCCTAAACGTAACATTCAATAGTTATTTGTTTTACAAGGGGG
This sequence comes from Leguminivora glycinivorella, assembly GCF_023078275.1. NCBI lineage: Eukaryota > Metazoa > Arthropoda > Insecta > Lepidoptera > Tortricidae > Leguminivora > Leguminivora glycinivorella. The sequence continues at coordinate 17,232,202 of NC_062977.1, forward strand.
CAAAGTAGTTGTTTAACCGCACGTGCCAATATTGATACCTGAGCAAGCGAAAGATTCCAATATTGAACCGCGAGCGTAGCGAGTAGCGAGTGGTTCAAAAAGTGGAATCTTGAGCGTTGCGAGGGTATCAAGGCACGAAGGTTAAACAAACTTTGCCACCGAGTGAAACACAAAATTTTTCACCACACCAACACGAACAAAATACTGACTATAAAACATCAAAATAAATCAAATTCATCAATTTATTCAATATTTTTGATTCAAAATCATCATTTATAGGGTAAAATCTAGCAGACATATTAAGACATCGGGTTAAAATTTGCATGAAATTACTTTGCCCCCTTGTGGATAAAATGCAATTTTGCTATCTGTTTTCGAATAGCAAAGAATGCCTTTACCAGTTGGTGTGGTGAAAAAACTTTTGCCACCCTCTACGTTAGAAGTATGGTCAAATTGGTCATATTGGTCATCAAACTTTAAATGTACAGCTATCATATTCCATTTAGAAAATATCTTCAAAAGACGCATTTACTCTACCAGACGCAAATATCCCGGGTGACTTACTAATAATGTAGATCTACACCGTGTTTCTTTTTTAGGGTTCCGTAGTCAACTAGGAACCCTTATAGTTTCGCCATGTCTGTCTGTCCGTCCGTCCGTCCGTCCGTCCGCGGATAATCTCAGTAACCGTTAGCACTAGAAAGCTGAAATTTGGTACCAATACGTATATCAATCACGCCATCAAAGTGCAAAAATAAAAAATGGAAAAAAATATTTATTAGGGTACCCCCCTACATGTAAAGTGAGGGCTGATATTTTTTTTCATTCCAACCCCAACGTGTGATATATTGTTGGATAGGTATTTAAAAATGAATAAGGGTTTACTAAGATCGTCTTTTGATAATATTAATATTTTCGGAAATAATCGCTCCCAAAGGAAAAAAAAGTGCGTCCCCCCCCCCCTCTATCTTTTGAACCACAAGTTTAAAAAATATGAAAAAATCACAAAAGTAGAACTTAATAAAGACTTTCTAGGAAAATTATTTTGAACTTGATAGGTTCAGTAGTTTTTGAGAAAATTACGGAAAACTACGGAACCCTACATTGAGCGTGGCCCGACACGCTCTTGGCCGGTTTTTTGTTTTTTCCGTCACGTCGTTAAGTTCATTGTCAGGAACCACCCGGTAGGTATATCATTTCATTTTTAGTTAAATTAAAAAATATTTTTTCAGTACAGATAGTGTTCTTTTTACGCACTAGTGCGAGAAGTGGTTCATTATATACCAGGTCAAAACTTCGGATGCTCATCTGTACTGAAAAACGTCGTACGATACACGTGCGAAAAGGAAATTCGTAACTCGTGTCGATTTAAAACACTCCCTTCGGTCGTGTTTTAATTTATCTCCACTCGTTTCGAACTTCCTTTTTTACGCACTTGTATCGTAGTGTGGGAGATCCCTAAGAATAACATATATGTTAGTGTGAAGTATCTGACGGCACTTGTTATAATAAACAATACTAGAAAGTTAAAAAAGCCCGTACTAAACTTATTGAGTCGTTCAATTTATTTTTTGAATAACTCGATAACAGTAATGGTTTAAGACACTAGTTTCTTAGAGAAATTAATTGTAATTGACGTAAAGGACCCTCCCTTAAAGTTAAAGGAAATCAATAAAATAAATAAAAATAAATAAATAAATAAATATTGGGGACACCTTACCTACACAGATCAACTTAGCCCCAAACTAAGCAAAGCTTGTACTATGGGTGCTAAGCGACGATATACATACATACTTAAATAGATAAATACATACTTATATACATAGAAAACATCCATGACTCAGGAACAAATATCTGTGCTCATCACACAAATAAATGCCCTTACCGGGATTAGAACCTATTATTATACAACATGTTTTTATGGTCCTGACCATAAAAACATGTTGTATAATAATAGGTTATCAAAAATAGAATATAGCAGGATAATCGTGTAGAATCAATAATACACGGATACATGACACTTGACCATGCTGTAATGTAGTACATGTATCGATTATAGCCGATTTATAAGTGTGACAAAAGAAGGGTATAAATAATAAGGTGGTTGAACATGATTTCATTTGTTTCCAGTGGCAAAAAAGAAGCTCTCGTAAGTACCCGTACCCTGTTTCTGTATAACAATTATTAACTTTTCAGATATCGTAGCAAAATAAAATAAAAAATCTCTAGGTATTTTGTCTCGCACCAGATGAAGCAAATAAAAATTGAAAACATACTAGTCCAAATCATAACCACGAAAATTTTGTTGAAGGAATTGTGTGCCATCGGTGGCCTAAATTTTACGCATTGTCGATTCTGCCCCCTTGTGGTTTAAATTAGAAACATAAGCAGGGGACTCCTATGCTGCCCGCTATTGCCCGGTTTCCTTATTAACCCGAATCACAGAATATATAATAGTACAAGTACGAAGGCCCACTACTTTGATGTTCACGAAATGCCGCCTTTTTAAATGCCTACAAAATTCTTACAAAGAAACGAGCCGCACGTGCGCAGCGTCGGACGCTAGGGTTGCCTATGGATTAAAAATAATTAATACTCAGACAAAATGTTATGCTATTATATTCAAGTCTTGGGTACTTTCTAGGTATATACAGTATTTATACATTTTTGTTTAAGTCACAAGCCTTATTGAACTTTTGCGTGGGACATAAATGACACAATTAATAGTTAGATCGATAAGATTGTCCTATTTTATTCATGATGTTTAAATTAACTAAGCATTATTAGCCATTCCACACGCGGATATCGCATATGAACTTATGAAAAACTAGCGACGCATAGTAACAATAGAAAGTGCTAACGTGCGTTTTGTGAGAATGCGCGCCACCCCTGATTAGGCCGCGAACTCGCGGCCGCCCCCATGTACTTGTAGCGCGGCGATGGAATCGCAGAGTGAGCCGCCCCTGCCCGAATGTAATATCATACTTACTTGTAAATTATTATTTTTTTACAGAGAACTATGCATTGCTTCAAACTGATAAGCTTCATGATGCTACTAGTTATCACTATTGTAAGTAACTACTACCTATCTAATTAGTTACTACTTATTTACTATATTTTGTAGTTTGTATAAAAGTGAAGAATGCGAATTTATATCCCTTCCAGTGAATCTTTGAGTAAAAAATTATAGGAAAGAAATATTTAAAGACACATTAGGACATGTAAATTACTTATCCCCTTATTCATTAACATTTAGTTAAGTTAACAAACCGATTAAAATTACTTGTCCCTTTCCATCATCGATCGATACGTTGAAAAGAGGCAAACGATTATTAGCGACTTAACTTTAGTAGACATTTATGGATAAAGAGGTTAGGGCCACTTGCACCAACAAAAATGGTGGTTTAACCCGAGGGTTAACCCACCATTTTATATGGAATTTGACAGATGACAGCCCACTAACCCTGAGTTAAGTGGTTGCTGCAAGTGGGTCTTAGTGTTTAATTTATATTTCCTTCCTTAACCTCGTAAGTCCTGGTGTTTTGAACTCTAAGGGTCACTTACGCCACTAAAGGTTAACCCACCATTTTATATGGAACTAGCGACCCGCCCCGGCTTCGCACGGGTACTATACCTACATGTAAACCTTCCTCTAGAATCACTCTATCTATTAAAAAAAATCGCATCAAAATTCGTTGCGTAGTTTTAAAGATTTAAGCATACATAGGGATATAGGGACAGAGAAAGCGACTTTGTTTTATACTATGTAGTGATTTGACAGTTGACAGCCCACTAACCTTGAGTTAAGCGGATGGTGCAAGTGGCCCTTATATAAATAAAAGAATGTTCTAAATTCAAAATCGAAAAAAAGCCTGGAACTCACGAGGTTAAAATAATTGTTTGCTTAAATTTCAAAGTCTCCTTCATATACAGAGTGGGGCCTGTAACAAAGGCGAAGAATTAAACTGTAGGCTATTCTCCTTATACTGATCAACATTTGTTCAGTGACTTTTAAAAATTATGATGTTTTTAAATTTTTAATTTTTCATACAAAATAAATATTAGCTTCAATGTACGCCATTATTGTTGTCATTGACGTTGTCTGTCACACTTTAGACTTAACAGAATTCGCAATACATTACCTCTTAGAAAAAACTTTCAAGGGTGATAAAAATCAAAATACAAGTTATTTTTAAAAGTCGCCGAACAAATGTTGATCAGTATAAGGAGAATAGCCTAGAGTTCCATTTTTCGCCTTTGTTACAGGCCCCACTCTGTATTTGATCGTCAGTGTCCGAGATGTGCCTGCGTTACTGACGATCAAATATATGAAAGACGCGCGTTTTAAGCTCGTGTAGGTGAACGCGTACCATGCTTGTATGAGTGAGATATGACAGGTCGACTGGGTCGACTGTTCGCGTTTTTGACATGCTGCACTTTCAGCGGGGAGCGGGAGTGGCCATACTGTACGTTAGTACTCTTTATTATACTGTGACGCAGGGCTTGAATGCTGGCGGGAATGCTCAACAAGTGGGGTCCCGGACTCCAATCTACGCACTGGCATGATATACGTGCCAGACAACTGCCCGGAACGTCACATCATGGACGCGTACGGGGTCTGCCGAGAACCATGGTGTGAAACCGGCGAGGTAAACTGCAAAGAGCCCGTACCGAAGAGGATCGTCATCGGTCGCTGAGCCGTCTGGGTTCAAGCTAATATGGCTCAACACTATAAAATGTGCAACGTTGAGTAAATTAATTGGCTAAACAATTAAAGTCCTTGACTGTACAGGTGCCGTTTTCATTTCAAATACACCCTTGTTAATATTATGGTAGTCTGTGGATGGTAAAGATTCCCACTTTGTCGCTTCTAGTTATTAAGTTGTACATAGACAGATTGAGGAGAGATGGCAAAATTGGCCAAAAATCTATATACATACTTACCTAAGTAATATTGTGAGTGTGTTTACTAAAACGTCCGACTTTGTCGGTTACCATTAAGGCGAGATTTACTTTTAGGTATCTTTATATGAATAAACTGACTAAGCGGCTTTATAGCAATCGACAAAGTGGATCGTGTTTTCCGTACACACTAAAGATATTATAGACTAAACCAACCAAACAACCTGTGACTTTTATTGCAACGCGCAACGCTTAAATGGCTATTATAAGCGTATCAAACTTTAAAGTAAATCTTACAATAGGCAAGTAAATATCTATCAGACACAAACACAGACACAATAGGTAATATCTTCATTGTCTACAAATACTATAAAATAATCTTTATCTTAAAAGTTGACATTCGTTGCTAATGAAGGACGCCATCTGTTCACCAAATCTCCCGGCAGGCTCCATTCACGTATTTCTGTCCTTTGGGACAGTTGTCAGGAACAGTTATCACGTTCCCTAATGGTCCCGGGGTAGGTTCCGCTTCGTGTGTTGCAGGATTCAGAGTAGCTCCTGGTGGCTTCACTGGTTCATTCTCTGCTTTCGCCTCACGAGCAGATCTTCCTCTTGTGAGAGGAACACGATGCAATGGTTCTGTTGCAGACTCACGTCTCACTTTGTCCAGTGTATTGCTATGAGGCTTTGCTTCTTTGGGTGCAACATGTTCTATTACTGCAGCATTGGCCGCACGAGTGTCACGACGAACTTTAGAGCCCAACAGGGTTAGTTTTCCTTTAGGCCTATCGAGCACTTTTATTCCGTTTCGCCCATCAAGTATGGTATCTTTCCCATGAGGTCCGTCATGCACTTTTATTGTACCACGGCCGAGCTCGGTTGAACGTGTTACCGATCCCTCGCATAAAGCCTGTGAAATAAAAAATTACAGGTAAAAAGATACCTACGTTACGTTTAATAAATTATCACTCCGAAGCTTCAATGAAGTGTGATATTTAATCAGAAATGAAGTTATTTGAGACAAATTTGATAAAAAACCTCTTCGTAAAAAGTTAGGAAAATATAAAACTTAGCCATAGACAATATGTGTGACAGAACCTTTCAGAAAACGAGCTTGTCATTCATTCTTGCGGAAACTCAAAACTTCAACTGTCAAAAATTTTCAAAGAGTTGTGGGCAAATCTATTTATTTATTAGCCATTAGCAAAATATCGGATGCAATATGGTTTTGATATTCGTGCTCAGTCATCGAAGTTGAAATGAAAAAGAGCGTCAGTTTAGAAAAGGTAAGTCCAACATTATTATCTGTATATAAAACATTAATATTGACGGTTTTAATAGGTTCACGCTAACATTTCAAGCATGTAGATTTAGTTTCGTATAATTTTAGTAACAAATTCTTTAAATACGCATTGGGGTATGCGGAGAAGCCATTGTGAGGACCGGCGTAGGTACAATTGATGATTTTCGTCCTGTTTTGGCTGAGGCAAACTCTCATGACGAATTACTCACACTGATGATTGTCAGTAGCACTAAAACGCCAGCCAGCTTGAAGCCCTGCATTGCGAACTGAAACACACATTTGAACTCATTCAATGAGTATCTAATAATAACAAGAGTGTACCAGAACAGTCAACAAAAAACATACATAATATATACCATAACCTATACCTAGTACCTATACCTATAGAGTTAACATTTCAATTTCCATAAAAATAAAGTTATAAAAAAATAGTTACAATAGCTCCTTGGCTGATAGATCGTGCTTCATTCCGTTTTAAGTTTATATATGAATTTATTAGTAGAAAGAAACATGTTTGAGTTAGCAATCTTTTGCATTAATAGGAAACTAGTTCACATAGAATTATTTATCCTTGTCAGCAATGTATTTGCTGTATCGTCACATTCATATTAAGGTACGAATGGTGAGACTAAGGTTCATGCATGCTGGAATTGCTGGAGATAGATTGTCTTGTAATTTCAGTGTTTTATACTTTTACTATGTATGTACAAACATTTTCTACAACAGCTAATTACTTGTAATCCCTACCCCCTACAAAAATGAACTCTCTTAGGTATCAATTCGACACAAGATGGATAGTCAATTCACGTATAAGTAATTAACCGTCGCCTCATATCTCTCAAGAAGGACGGTTATCAAGTCGTCTGTATGTTTTTTTTTTATGTTTGTTCCTCGATATCTCCGACGTTACTGGACCGATTTTGAAATTTTTTTTGATTGAATGTATATGCATACAGATTGGTCCCATTTTTCTCAGAACCCAGTTCTGATGATGGGATCCTGGAGAAATCGAGGGAACTCCTCGAATCTGAAAGGCATACGTATGGTGATTTTTGTATTTTTAAAGGAACAGCATGCATTTAGGTACGGAACAGTGACATTTGGTGCAGTGGAACTGCTGATGATGGCCAGAACGGAACTCTTCAAATCTGAACGGCACGCTTATAGTGACTTTGGTATTTTTATAAGAACAGCATGCACTTTCGTCCAGAACAGTGACATTTGGTGCAGAGGAATTGCTGATGATGATGGTCAAATCTGAACCGAACTTTGCCATTTTTATAATCAAATCTGAACAACATTTGGTACACTGCTGATGATGGTCAGAACCGAACTCCTCAAATCTGAAGTGACTTTGGTATTTTTATAAGAACAGCATGCACTTACGTCCAGAACAGTGACATTTGGTGCAGTGGAACTGCTGATGATAGTCAGAACCGAACTCCTCAAATCTGAACGGCACACTCATAGTGACTTTGATATTTTTGTAAGAAAAGCATGCATTTAAGTTCAGAACAGTGACATTTATTTAACTTATGTTTGTTAAGCATATTGAGTTTTCAAGTCAAAGTTTGTCAAGCTTCGATTTCTTATAATATAATCGGATTCATGAGGAATTGAGGAAACTCCTCAAACCTTAACGTTATACGTATATTCATGTGTGTTGCCATCTAATTAAAGCATTAAAAGCAGTTTTAAAAAATACTTACACATTTCTACATAATCCAACATTCGCAAGTAGCTTTCACCAGAACCCGAAAGGCGACGTTTTTTTTTTCTTAAAAATTATTTTAATTAATAAATTACTCACAATTTATATTAGTTTCGTCGTCCCCAGATATATGATGCAGAACTAGTGTCTCATGTAAGAAACAGCTCTTATATACGCCGATTTCCCGAGTAAGTACTAATTGTTCTTCTCACATAAGTATGACGCGATAGTTGAATATGTATTGTCTTAATTTTTTATAATTTCAACCAATCACATTGAATACAAGGACGCTCAAATCCAAACAAAGTGTTAATAAACCTGGCTCCAAATGACATAACAAGATTCTTGCTAATGCTAATCACTATTTACCTTCTTTGGAAAACCGTTCTATGTCTATCGGTCTTAATATAACCAACTTAGAGTTTAAACTTTAATCAACACTTAATTCTTTTCTTTTAGTGAACCGCAGTCCCGTTTGTAATTTTGATACTTAGTATCAAAATTACAAACGGGACTGCGGTTCACTAAAATAATTATTTGTTCGATAAGGGGGCAGAATTGTTGATTAACCGCACGTGCCAATAAATATACCTGGGTGGCTAGCCGAATGGCACAAACGCTCACGAAACGCTCACGAAACGAAGCGCTAGTAGATATCTATCTCTATCGCGCTTGCGTATTGGCGCGACAGAGCCAGCGGCGTATCGCTTTCGTTTGGCGTCGGAGAAATGCCATTCGGCTACGGGGCCTGAGCAAACGAAAGATTCCAACAGGTCTCCCCGGGATGTCCCTCCGGGGACACTACAACGCAAAAAATGCGTTTATCACTGCTTCCAGTAGTTCCACAGGTGGTAAATCATCTTCATTACTAGATTCACCTACTTTTATCAATTTTAAAGCAGTTAATTTGACTATATTCAAGGTCAAATTACTTTATCTACTAGTGGATAAAATGGGTTTTTACCCGCTGGTATTAAAGGACAAAACACGTGTTTCTGAGCTAGTTAGGGGAAAAGGTTAACACTTATCGCGTCAAGTTGTTGTTTAACCGCACGTGCCAATAGAGATACCCGAGCAAACGAAAGATTTCCAACATTGAACCACGAGCGTAACGAGTTAGTTAGAGGGGCATAAGGTTAAATATTGGGTTTAGACAAAAATAATGCCTATGAGGGCTATGAGAGGGTCCTAATCCTAACAGTCATCGCGTCAAGTTGTTTAACCTTGCACGTGCCAATAAAGATGAAAGCAGGGAACCCGAGCAAACGAAATATTCTAAAATTGAACCACGAGCATAGCGAGTTAGTTAGAGGGGTAGTCGAGATGCTCCTGAATAGCTGATGTATCTTAGGATCGTAGTGGGTAATTGCACAAAAGATCCCGATGGGTCGAAGTGCATCCGCGGAGCCCCGGCAGGATTAAAATAACAGCAGTTCTCAAAAAGTTTGTACATAACCACGTCAGTAAATTTTAATTGATCCTATTTGATTTAATCCTTTTCCATAGTTTTATTTTATGAGTAACTATGGCGGTTACCGAAGACAATATTATGATCCTATTTTGTTACCAACATTTAGTGATATAACTTTATATATACTTTATATAACTTTCGATATATACAGGATAATTGTTATAATTAAGAAAATATGCATACTAGAAAACCTTAATGACCAAATAAAACTTACTAAAATCTTAATTCATGAAATAAATCTTGGTAACAAAAAAAGAATAAAAAAAAACAAATTTTTCTTTTTCCTTAATTTTTGTACAAACTTTTCGAGAACTGCTGATAAGATAGTTAGAGGGTATTAAGTTAAATATTGCGACTAGACATCTAAATGTCCGAGAGACTTGTCTCGTCAAAAAAAAATCTCAATTTCTTGGATTCCCAATATTTTTGGTACACCTCAAATCTTCGATGTTACAGCGTTATAATTGCTCCCAAGAGAAGACTCCGCAATACGCTCGAAAATTACAGTGAAATATATTCTATTGTCATTCGGCCCAAACTACAAAGGAGTTGTTCGTTTTCTGAATTGACCACCAACTGCAGTGACACCAGTAAGTCTTGTTTAGTATCTAAGATAGTACTTAATCCTAGATCGTTTATAATAAGTATATTCAGAAAACATCCCACCTCAGTTTTCTCCTGTGTACTTAATTATGGTCTTTTTGTTTTTTTTCTGACTTCACTTGGTAAGCCCTAAGTTGAAAATCGTTTGCTCATCGCGGTCGAAATGCTATTTTAAGTACAGATGGTCTTTTTTTTAGTACGAGAAGTGGTTCATTATATGCCAGGTCGAAACTTCGGAGGCTCACCTGTACTGAAAAACGTCGTACGATACACGTGCTAAAAGGAAATTCGTAACTCGTGTCGATTTAAACCACTCCCTTCGGTCGTGTTTTAATTTATCGCCACTCGTTTCGAACTTCCTTTTTTACGCACTTATATCGTAATGTACTATTATCTCTCTATCGTGCTTATATGGAAAGTACCATTTGAGAGCCGTAACGTAAGAGCTTGTCACTATATTTCTATCTTTCGTATCGGCGGGACGTGACATTGGTTAGGTAACCCCCTGATAAGTAAGTAACCCAAGCTGGAAATGCCTTCGAACCTCACGTTTACGCATTTTTCTTATTTTCATTCTTATATTACCTACTACCACCAGATTTTTCATCCTAGATAGGAATCTAAACCTTAACAGGTTAACAGGTAATATTAAAACCATGTCATGTGTAACGTCAACTAATAACTGTCAATTTTCTGTTCAGAACTTCTAAAGCCTGGCCAGAAATATAAGAGCATTGACAATGGCGCTTTTAATCTCATATACATATTGTAGTGACAGTCCCAATTTACTAGGAAGAAATTAGTTTTCTTGAAATTAAACATGTCAATACACATACCTATATTTCTGAGCATTTTTTTTTTTTTTGCCATTTTTTAATTTTCATTTTTTTTAGGGAATTTTAGGTCAATTGTACTCAGAATCACGGGTACTTTCAATCTCACTAGGAGACAAAAAGTGTCCCAGAATTTCCATACCTTTTTGTTGCTTTCCTCTTTTGTTACCCCACACAACATGTACGGAAAATGGTAACAAAATAAGAAAAAAATCGTATGGGACAATTTTTTAACTACCAGGATTGAAAAAGCTAGTGATTCTGAGTAGAAATAGAATATATTTTTTCAAAAATTTATATCACATTTCATAAAAGTGACGAAAAAAAAAAGAAATGCTCTTCTGGTCAGGTTTTAGTTGAATATTATGATGTGCTTCCAGGCTTTGTCAAACAGACAAACAGTATATCCGTGCAAAGATACAGTAGTAAGTCGTTCTATGAACAATCAGGAGACGCCGTGGTGAAGTACTGCTCAAATTCGACGTCCAGCACTGCGCATACGCATATGTCGTGGAATTATAAGGGGAAGTGGGTAGATTTAAATAATACAACTATTATTTCATCTTTTGCAGTATTTTACTATAGCACTATGGGCACTCCCGCTCCCCGCTGAAAGTGCCTCCCACCCGCTCTCGGTTACCTCATTACCTCACTCTCACTCACACAAGCATGGTACGCGTTCACCTGCAAGAGCTTAGACTGTGTGCGCAGGGACGCGCCTCTTTCATATATTTGATCGCCAGTGTCCGAGGTGTGACTAAATTATAGTGTATAAATCTTATATTTAGGTACTTATTTACATACACAAAATCCATCGTCAAAAGACTCCGATTTTCATGGAACATACGCTATTAACTATGTAATATATGTATTATTACTAGCTTTTGCCCGTGGCTTCGCACGCGTTAGAAAGAGACAAAAAATAGCCTATGTCACTCTCCTTCCCTTCAACTATCTCCACTTAAAAAATCACGTCAATTCGTCGCTCTGTTTTGCCGTGAAAGATGGATAAACAAACAGACACAAACACTTTCCCATTTATAATATTAGTATAGATTAGTATTAGTATGGATTTTCTAGCCCTTAATATATCAGGTATTATAATTTTAAAATATTGCAAAAGGTCGCAAAAGAAGAGAGCAGAGATGAGCGAAGACACGTACGGGGCAAAATTCGCGAAAGAGTTCGCTCAGACCAACCAGATAGAGTTGCCGCCGGAAAGTAGCCACCCGGAGGATTCCAGGCATGTATCGAAATATTTTTTCAGTACAGATGGTGTTTTTTTTTACACACTTCTCGCAGTGCGAGAAGTTGTTCATTATATGCCAGGTCGAAACTTCAGAGTGCCATCTGTACTGAAAAACGTCGTACTATACACGTGCGAAAAGGAAATTCGTAACTCGTGTCGATTTAAAACACTCCCTTCGGTCGTGTTTTAATTTATCGCCACTGTCGTTTCGAACTTCCTTTTTTTCGCACTTGTTTCGTAATGTACTATTTTATGTCTTTTCCCCCCTTCCGCCGCGTACGTACCTAACCATCGGTTAATTCGTAAGTTCGTAACCAAATGTCACTTGCCAGATTTATTTATACGAAACGAAACCAGTTGCGGTTCCAGAGTTTGTTTATTCTTTGTACGAAACCAGTTGCGATGATAAGTTTTACGGATTGAAAACGGTGTTTTAAAACACCGAATCCTAAACGGGCGAACTTCAGGTATACGCATATCTAATATGCACATATAATAAGTTGATAACTAATAAATAATTACTCACATTAAAATACACCATGCCTAATTTCCAAAACATTTTTGCATTAACCAATTTGGTATAATTGCGCTTGGATACAGATTAAGAATACCAGTACCTAACGCATTCGTCACATATTTCATTACAGTGATTCAAAATATATTTTATTAAATAAAAAGTTACTGGTAAATCTTAAACAAATAAAACTTAAAAATTACAACTAATGCACCTTATAAATCAAATATCTAACCTAATCAAAAAGAGCAAGCTATACCGAGTGCAAAGGTGCCCATCAAACTTGCCGCATTACCACGTTGGATGGCAATGGACAACCTTTGCACCAGGGGTTATTTCACTATAGTGACATTTGACACTTGACGCTGACAATTATGTGCCTATTTCTAAGTTGATATGTAACATCGTTACTCAGCGTCAACAGCGTTGCCTATTTGAATAGGTAATAAAGGGCGAAATGTCAATTTTGGGAGACAATTAATAGGCGAGACGACTAAAAAAACTAATTAGTCCGTCAGTTAGATTATCAAAGATTTTAGACACGTATTTTCCCTTTTTTCTCGTAAACAAAAAATGACGACGGTACAGAGCGATGACGTTTCGCGTGACGTCACGCCTAGGTGCAATTTTTACTTAGAAGTGACGTTACAAGCCCCCATTCCGGAACTTTGATGCTCTATGTCTTTGTATTTTTTCATTAATTAGAAAAAGCGAAAAACATGTGTTTAGTATTATTGGACGATCTAACTGACGGACTAAACAGAATTCCATTTTTTTATTTAATCGTCATCCCTATTGTCACTGTTGTGAAATTGGCCACAGGTACGAGCCCGCACGAGCATTGAAGGGCCTTTCTCTTATTTTGTGCCCCATCTCCTTAATTCTAATAATATTTTTAACGGAATGATATTTTTCAGCGCGGAAAGTACCGATCATGATCATGATGCCTACAGGCGTCCAATGTTTCCCTTTAAAAGCACTCCGAGTGGCAACCTAAAGGTGCAATCCAATCAGGTATTCTTAAATTATTGTCAATTATTATGATTTTTCAACTAAAGCGGCAAGCATTATTTATCAGATATGTATATTTTCTGCCATCCGGCCGGAAAGCGTCAAATTTTGGGCCGCTGCGCTAATTGAAGTCACCGCTTCCCCGCTCCGTCGAACAGGAAAACATTAGCCTTGGCCAGTAAATAAGAAAACTTCAGATCACATGCTTGATGACCTCTGCTCCGACTCGGCCGACAATTACATTTGATCTGAGTCACAGTCTCAGTCATTTCCTACCCTCTGGTACCTATATAATCTGTTATTACAGATGTACTGCATAATAGTTTTCCATCTTATAATATTTGCTCGTAAATGTTCGTATTTGTTGATTTTTTTTTAATTTGGTAATAAGTGTAATATCTCTGACTAAGACTAGGCGAAATCCAGAAAAGTGACATTTTAGTCTTAAAATTGTAACTAAAATTACTCTGTTTTTTCATGTAGCACCGTATAAATAAGATCTACAAATTAATATACCTGACATTATATTTACACCTCCGATTATATTTCCGTACATCACCTTTTACTTTGTATGCGAACAATACGTTGTTTGGAATTAATGTGTACCTACGTTCATTTGAATTGACCAATTTGTAAAGTAAAAAAATTAAGTACCACTTATTAATAATTTGACTAAAAATTTATCCTGTGTTGTTACATGTATAACTGTTTTCTGCGTTGATTTTGACATATGGTTAGTTCATGTCAATTTTATTAAGATACCTGAATTTTGTTATCTATAAAAAAAATAGCCAAGTGACTATAGGTACATTGCTGGGATTTAAAAATCAATTTTATATTTCGGAGCAACCATGGCAACAAATGAGGAACTTTTACAGAAATATGAGGAACTTCAACAACGTGTGTCACTTCTTGGAGGAACCTCTGGGCCCAATTTCATATAGGTGACAGGTGCGACAATTGTCACAAAATATTACATATGTAGAATTATTGGTTTCACCACGCTGACAGGTGCGACAATTGTAGAATACAATTGTCACGACTAACCATAGGGATAAATGTATCAAATTATTAATAGTAGTTGACTCAAATGGCAATAAGTAAATTTATTTAATGGATATTTTTATGTTTATTGGCTGACTATAAATATAAATGCCTTTGTTAACTTCGATAAAACTTATTTAAAACTATTCATTACCTAAATCCTCTCCCACCATTATATAATTTTCTTCGGTAACATTATTTATGTGTAGGTATCAAGTAGGCATTGGTTATGTGTTAGTATTTTGTTTCAAAAACAATATTGCAGTATGGATATAATAAGAAAGATGACTATCTTAAAATTGATTTCCGACCTCAAATTAGTGTTATTTGATAAATTTGATAACAAATTAACATCCGCAATGAAAATAGCTCAACGTTTGATTGAAACGGGTGTATGGCAAAGAAATAGAAATATCTAAGATATATACCTAACTTGGCACTATACTAAGTATTTAATAAGTTTGAATTATTAATTATTAAGATATATAAAATTTATTTCTTATAAACGTGAATAAAAGAAGAAAAAGTAAAAACATTGACCATTACTGCAATAAAAATATACAAATAACAAATAAAACAAATTAAAGCTATTTTAAACTAATTTAGTTAAAATGCTTAACTAAACTAAAAATATTTGAATTTGGAATTCGGTGTACCTATAAATACGAAGGTAACTCGTTCATTTAAAAACGCTCAAAGTAATTTGAGGGTATTTGTAAAAAAAAAATATTAATGATAGCTATTTAGGTACATAGTATGTAGTATTTTTTATGATACATAAGTTTAAAAACACAATTTAGTATAATAATACATATAACGCAGAGAAATCTTAAAAATATACCTAAGTACTAATAATGTTACGAAGGGGCCAATAGCGTTTACTAACAGCAACACTCTTAACTAATCATCGGTAGGCTTTATGCCCTTGTAATAAGGTACTAACATTGCTGCTGCAAAATAAATTGAGATATCCGTAGTTTGCTACAAATTTAATTTCATATTTACGTAGCATTATTGAAACTTATATCGACGGCGAAGTAACAGGAACTCCTAACGAAGTACGAAAACCTAAGTAGGAATTACTGTCACTATCACTAATAAATAGTGTCATTATACTACTCGCATGGGCAGCCATTTTGAACAACGCGTATGTCAACCACAAATTACTACAATTGTCACACAATTCGACACATCTTAATCCTCCTGTCGAGATTCACCGACAATTCTACAAATATGTCGCCTAGAAATAATAATTATTGTTTCACAACATAATTGTAATACATACAATTGTAGCAAAATGCCTGTCATGTTTGTAAGCAATTCTATAGAAAATATTTTATAAAATTGTAATTTGTCACCTGTCATCGACAATTGTCGCTCGACATATGTCACTGACAATTGTAGCCTTTTTGAAACAGGGGCCTGCTCTGCAGGTTAATGCAATTAAAGTCAAACTCCCGAGCTTTTGGACCCAACAACCAAAACTTTGGTTTGCCCAGGCTGAATCTCAATTCGATACAGCTGGCATAAAGTCAGATGGAGCCAAATACGGCTATGTCTTGTCCATGCTTGATACCACAACAGCCAAATTAGTAGAAGAGTGTATATTAAATCCACCAGCAGATAAGAAATACACAAAAATAAAAGAAGAGTTAATTAAAAAGCTTTCTATTTCTAGACCTCAAGAAATACGCCAACTACTTAATGGAGAAGAGCTGGGTGACCGGAAGCCCACAGTGTTTCTGCAACATCTGCGATCACTGGCAGGCACTTCCATGGGAGATGAAGGCATCCTAAGAGAACTATGGCTACGCCGACTACCACTGGAGGTACAGAGAATTATTATAGGCCATAAAGACCTGGAATTGGACAGTGTAGCTGAAATAGCTGATGCGCTTTTGGAGGCAGCCCCTCCTACTGCTGCACCTGCTACATTTGCGGTCAATAGTAACAATATGTCCAGTTCCTCAGATATGGGTGCTCTCATGAAGTGTATCGAGGATTTAACCACAAGAGTAGACGCCCTTAGCACTAGAGACTCAAAGTCATCTCAGTTCTCAGCCCGCTCCCAGCCTAATTCACAGACACCATCCAGATCTGGTGGACGTTGGTGTTGGTATCATAAACGCTATGGTAAGAATGCTACAAAATGCATCTCTCCCTGTTCCTGGACACCCCGTCAAGAGGGAAACTCCTCAAGCAATCAGTAATGGCGGCATCTGATTGCTCTACATCTAGCCGTCGTTTATTTGTCAGGGATTATAAGACAGGGCATTTATTTCTTATTGACACTGGGTCCGACCTGAGTTGTTTCCCTCGCAACTTACTTAAGGGAAGATATAATGCCACTACATTTGATGTTCGAGCTGCCAATGGAAGTGCTATAAAAACCTATGGCACACTTCCCTTACAGTTGGATCTTGGATTAGGTAGATTTTTCAAGTGGCATTTTGTAATTGCAGATGTTAGTGCACCCATCATCGGCTCTGATCTAATGGCCGAGTATTACCTGTTACCAGATTGTCACAACCATCTTCTGATAGATGGCAACACAAAGAAGAATATCCCGGCAACCATTGCTCAAATTAACCAACCGAGCATCAAGGCTATTGTTGCGGAATCACCTTTCTCAGAAATTCTACTAGAATTCCCTGAAATTATGCGACCGCCTGGACTTCCACGAATGGTGAAGCATTCAACAGTACACCACATCATCACTACAGAGGGTCCACCTGTATCGTGCCGCCCACGAAGACTTGCACCTCAGAAATTGGTGGCAGCAAAAAAGAGTTTGATGACATGTTGAAGTGTGGAACGGCTCGCTTATCAAGCAGCCCTTGGGCTTCACCCCTACACATGGCAAGAAAAGGTGAGCATGGATGGCGTCCTTGTGGCGATTACCGCATATTAAATTCTAGAACAGTACCAGATAGATACCCAGTGCGTCACATTGGCGATTTTGCACACAATCTGGCAGGCTCTACCATTTTCAGCACAATCGATTTAGTAAAAGCCTATCAGCAAATACCAGTCCATGAGGCTGATATATGTAAAACTGCCATAACGACCCCCTTTGGACTATTCGAGTTCCCCTTCATGTCCTATGGGCTGCGCAACGCTGGACAGTCCTTCCAGCGCTTCATGGATGAGGTTGTGAGAGGGCTTGATTTCTGCTACCCGTATATAGACGATATCCTTGTGTTTTCCAGGGACCCTGATGAACATGCCGGACATCTTCGAGCTTTGTTCCAGAGGTTGTCCAAATTTGGAGTCGTCGTTAACCCTTCCAAGTGCGTGCTAGCCGCAGATGAAGTAACCTTTCTTGGGTATCGGATAAATAAAAACGGTACATGCCCGCCAGCAGAGAGGATAGAATCACTACAAAGCTTTCCTTTACCAAAGACGGTTGAAGGCCTTCGTAGATTCTTAGGCATGGTAAACTTTTATCGGAGGTTTGTACCAAAAGCTGCTGAACTACAAGCACCTCTTATAAATGTGTTGGCATCAACACAACTAAAAGGACCAAAGCCAGTGCCTTGGACACCTGAGCTGGAACTAGCATTCAAGAAATGTAAAGAACATCTTGCCACTGCTACTCTCTTAGCACATCCTATTGATAATGCTCAATTAGGACTTTTTACTGACGCATCATCAACCCATGTCGGAGCTTGCTTACAACAGAAAGTCAATGGAGACTGGCAACCACTTGCTTTCTTCAGCAGAAAGCTTCCAACTCAACATACGAGCTGGCCAGCCTATTATCGTGAGTTGCTTGCAGTCTATGAAGCGGTACAGCATTTCCGCCATGTGCTGGAGGTACAGCACGTCACCATATACACTGATCACAAACCATTGATTTATGCCTTTTCTCAACGGCGGGAGAAACTGCCTCCGGTACAGCTCAATCAGCTCTCTTTTATTTCTCAATTTACAACAGACATAGTTCATATCCAAGGAAAGGAGAATGTCGTGGCGGACACGATGTCAAGAGTTGAGGCAATAAAAATCGAAGACGATTACGCGGAATTGGCCAAGTCTCAAGAGATCGACGACGAGCTACGTATGTTACAAGGAAATTCATCCTTAAAAATTGAAAAGATTAAATTACCAGGAATAGATGTAGAAATTTTCTGCGACGTGTCGACTGGAAAACTGCGTCCATACTTGACTCCGGCTTTCCGGCGAAAGTACTTTGAGAAGATCCACAGCCTCAGCCACCCTGGAGCCCGGGGCTCGGCCCGTTTGATGGCTGATCGTTTCGTCTGGCCTAACATAAAGAAAGAGTGCCGACAATGGGCACGCAGCTGCCTTGCTTGCCAACGCTGCAAAGTTACCAGACACGTGACTGCACCATTAGAGAAGTTCACCAGCCCTTCTCTTCGCTTACGCCACGTACATCTGGACATTATCGGCCCCTTGCCCCATAGTAAAGGTTACCAGTACTGTTTGACAGCTGTCGACAGATTCACCCGGTGGCCAGAGGCATGGCCAATGGTTGGGATAACGGCAGAAGAAGTAGCAGAAACGTTCACCCGGGAGTGGATATCTCGATACGGGGTACCCTCTGTGGTGACCACTGACCAAGGTCGTCAATTTGAATCGACTCTTTTCCATCGCCTCATGGACGTTTGCGGTACTAATCGCACACGGACGACAGGGTATCATCCACAAGCGAACGGAATGGTCGAACGTATGCATCGTCAATTAAAAGCGGCTATCATGTGTCACGGAGAGACCTGGTCGACAGCCTTACCACTGGTATTGTTAGGCATGAGAACCGCATTAAAAGAGGACTTGAACACGTCTGCCGCCGAATTACTGTACGGCGAGCCTCTTCGTCTCCCCGGCGAGCTCGTCGTTGCCCCAGAGAATACAGCAGATTCCGAGGTAACAGCTGATTTTGTTACTCGATTAAGACACCATATGAAACTACTGAGGGCTACACCGGCTATACATCACTCAAAACCGTCCTCATTCGTTTTTAAGGACCTATTAAAAACTGCGACACACGTTTTTCTTCGGGACGATACAGTGCGGCGCTCACTGCAACCACCTTATACCGGCCCATACCGGGTCAAGCAGAGACAGAGCAAAACCCTTATATTAGATGTAAATGGTAAAGAAGTGACAGTCAGCATTGATCGGGTAAAGCCTGCATACTTAGAGCCCAGTAAAACTCCTGTCCTCGCATCACCTACCATGGCTCCTGCATCTGATGTACCTACTCCGCCAGGGTCCATAGCAGGTCCCACTGGTGATTTCCCAAATTCCAGCCCTGTACCTATAGTCACTAGGGCAGGGAGGACAGTAAAACAAAAGATTAGATTAGACCTATAGATGGCATTTTAATTTTGTGTTTGTTTATACGCGTAAAATCGTTGACGTGTTATGTTAAGAAAGTAACAAAAAAATTGTTTTTTATTAATTATATTTTATGTGGTCTATTTGTCTCCGTGGGGGTGGTGTGGCGAATCGCATTTGGACCTCATCGTGTTTCATTTTTTTTATAGTAAGTATTAACATATTTTATGTCATTATTTTGTATACAGGTAGTATTTCAGTCGTCAACCGTGGGCGTCCTCTTAGCAGATCCGACACAGGCGTCAGTAAAAGTAAAGTTTGAAGGAAAAGCAGCTGGCGAACCGGATGATGACAGCGAAATTAATGACGTTAGTCCTTTTTTTTGCTTTATTTGTTTTATCTTAGAATAAAATTGAGTTACTTCAATTATAATGCCCTTATATGTATAGCTATTAATTAAGTATGTTTTTTTTTACTTATGTGGATGAATGAGTACCCTTACCACTGAATTTGGTTTCTTTCGCCAAAAACTGTAAAATACCTATAAGAAACAAGCTTGGAACGTACTTAACAGGTTAAAGGCGCTTATGATAGTATTTAGTTTAATAGTTATAGATGTAGATCAACTCATTCCTGGCACTAAAAATGGTACGAAATACTAATTTTATAGGGGAATCAAACCTTCGCCCCTACATTTTCAATCAATTTTTAAGTGTTAGGTAGGGTAGGGCTCGTCAATAACTCCGCCAACGTCAAAGCAAAGAGGATCGAGTATTATAGAGAGTTACTGTCAAAGTAAAATTTGTAATCACAGTGCATGGACTGCCATCTCTCGACACAAGCTTAAAACTTTTGAACCTCAGTTTTGACAATTTGGATCATATCAAGCTAACACTTGATATGACTGTGTTAAAATGTCAAATATTAATATTAGTGCCATCTAGCCGAGCGTTTCCCAAAGGTAACTAGGGTTGCAAAAAAACGGTTTTTTTTCTGGCTTGAAAAAAAAAACATGAAAAAAAACCGTGAAAAAAAACAGTTTTTTTTCTGGAGTATGTTTTTTTTTCTAAACTACGAAATCTCAAAATTTGCAAAGTAGTCAATACTTTTATACGGTTTTTTAGACTTAATGTTAACTATTAAACGAATTTAATCAAATAACTTTAATTTCTGGTCTTATAAAAGAAACATTTACGAAATCTGTAGTTGGTAGTTATCACTATTCGCCTCTCCACGCTACACGCAGCATCGGGAATTCCCCAATAAACGTTTGTATACTGAATGTTAATTTAAATAAAATGTACGTTATTGTTATTGAAACACGTTACAACTCACGAAAAACCGTTATTGTCGTATTTTTTGTTCATCTGAAAAAAAACCATATTTAGAAAAAAAACCATTGTGCTCTTTTTTTTTCATGTTTTTTTTCACAATTCTGAAAAAAAACATTTGGTTTTTTTTCTATTTACAACCCTAGGTGTAACGCCATCTAGGCCACCATACCTTTTTCTCTAGGGCTTTGAGGTACATTTTTTTCTTAGACTTTATCCGTCTATACGGAGTTACATATGTCTTTGGTCAAGGTTTAGAAAGGCACGCGTTTTCTGGTGACTATTGACCGGTAGGTCATACTCATACATTTTACCGTCTAAATAATCCCGATCCGTTGTACCTATATTATATAGTATTAACCTAACAGCCGACCTAGCCGAAGTGACAATCATTGACGCTACGTGGCGTACAGAAGAGGTACAGAAGAGGGGGGAGAGGTAGCTACTAGCTACAATACGCTTACGATGGGTAAGCGCTCGTGATGATATCTAGGTACCCTGGTCCACAATCCAAATGTATCAACTTCCACTTCCAGCTACCAGACGCGTGCCACAACGAATGCGGAGGCAAGCCGAAGCTATCCGAAGTGCCACATGAGAAGGGCAGGGACCTGGAGAGCCTCGGGTTCGCGCAGTTTGAGCCGGTGGACTGGCTTCGAGTCCAGTTGCCCAAGAAGCAAGACCTGTTCCAGGAGTTCTATCGACGTGTGCACAACTATGTGTGAGATGTTTAACCTTTTGTCTGAGTAGGATAATTGTAAGGCCTTTTTTTTACGTTGGGGAAATGCATTTACGCTTGCCATCCGGTCCGGGGGACCAGGGGTGATGACGGACTAACCAGAATAGGACTACCGTCTAAAACCACCAACGAATTCCGTCTCCGCCTTGGGTGGAGTGTCGCAGGGTCACTATAAGCATTCCACCACGTACATAAGTGTGTGGTCCTGTCACGGTCGCCATGTGGTGTGGAGCCGATTAAATGAAACACATGTACGTTTCCGTAGACGACTATATTAAGACTATTCATACAATGTTGTATGCAAACTTAACTCTATGTCTATACTATACTATAACATAGTATAGTATAGACATAGTATATATATAGTCCTCCACATCGATTTCGATGACGGCGACCTGAGCAATCAAAGTTGTTTTCTCATATGAGCTCTTATATGGCTGGCCAGGCCAAATTTACTTTTAAAGACTCGGTCACAATTTTGGCAGTATAATTGACCGGTCGTGTTGTATGTATACACGTAGGAGGGCTTAGGTCTTTCCTTGCGTAATTGGCGTTGTAAGTCTAACGTCGCGAGGCGGTTTTCCTCAAACGACTTAACGGATTCAAAGATGGTAGATCGCCAAGATGACCGGTTAGCAGCGAGTACATACATAGTATAGTATAGTTCTGAAAAGACATATGAAGAGATGCGGAATTGAACCCTCTGACTGGGAGAGCAAGGCAGCGCAGCGGCCGGAATGGCGGCGTCTCATACATGAGCGAGTCAGTGATTTTGAGACCGTACGTCGCACTGAGCTCGACACAAAGCGAGATGAAATTAAAGCTCGGCCGCCAACCTCCATTCCCTACAACTATGTTGCTGGTATGCTCACGTGTCCTAAATGCGCGCGAGTATTCAACAGAAAGATTGGATACGCGAGCCATCTTAGGGCACACCAGAGAGCGGAAAAGAACCTACAGTCGCTGTGGCCGAAACCGGTCAGGAGAATATATAACATAAACTACGTACACACCTCAAGTGTAAGGCCTGAGTGCACGCTTATATCACATCTCGGACACTGGCGATCAAATATATGAAAGAGGCGCGTTCCTAGCACACATTCTAAGCTCGTGTAGGTGAACGCGTACCATGCTTGTATGAGTGAGATGAGATATGGCAGGTCGGCTGTTTGCGTTTTTGACAGGCGGTAACTGTGAGGTAACCGAGAGGGGGTGGGTGACACTTTCAGCGGGGAGCGAGAGTGGCCATACTGTACGATAGTACTCTTTATGGGCATTTTCAGAATTTGGGTCCCCCCAAACTAAACTACCAGCAAACTTACGGCTCAGCCACAACATTGGGCTAAGCGCGACAGCGGTGAGCGGCGGCCATACATTGGAGCGAGACACAGCGATGGGACTTTTCATTCGCACGTATGGTTGCCGCTCACCGCTGTCGCGCTTAGACCAATGTCGTGGCTGAGCCGTTATAGTTGTCTTGTTCAATATTTACATCTGTAGGTACATACGGCATAACCGAGGTTTGCATCCTCGTTTTTGACCACCAAGATATATCAGCCAGGTTTTTACCCATAATCGTTTGATATAATAAATATTCAACATTATATCATATAATCCATACTAATATTATAAATGGGAAAGTGTGTGTGTCTGTTTGTTTGTCCGTCTTTCACGGCAAAACGGAGCGACGTATAGACGTGATTTTTTAAGTGGAGATAGTTGAAGGGATGGAGAGTGACATAGGCTACTTTTTGTCTCTTTCTAACCCCCCATTTCCCTAAAATGGGGGGGTGGAAGTTTGTATGAACCATCCGAATTTAAGGCGAGCGAAGCCGCGGGAAAAAGGTAGTGTTGGATATTTTCAATAAGATTTATTTACTGGTTTTACTTAGCTGTCGTTTTACGAATCTCGTGCGGCAAACTTCGGTTCAGATCAAACGGCTCGAACTAGCTATATACTCGAACCTAGTAGGTATTGAACACAAAACGATTGTTACAAACGTATAGTCATTTCGTCACTACTTTTAAAAAAACTTGTATCTTCGTCTGTCAATGAAAATAAAATTGTAGTAAGTATGTATGGAATGCATATAGACTTACTGCGTTTTATTTAACTAAACGGGTGCCAAATTCAATGGCAGTCCTCAAAATGTTTTATGACAATTTTGAGGAGCAGCGTAAGATGCAAACACCATATAAAATCAAAACAACTCTGGTGTAAAAAACAGTGCTTCGTTTATTCTAATTATAAATGGTTAAAAAACCCTTTTCCGAATGAATTAAAATAATTCACTGTTCCTGATCGGTTTAGCCATTATAACATCCGTTATAAATGCACTGAGACAAAGGTTGAGGTTATGTATGAACAGAGGTTGACAGTCAGTTTACATGTAAAATTGTTGCCATATATAGAATTCTTCATTAAAATAATAATTTTCAAAATTTAGTTAAAGTTGTCTGAATCTAAGGTTACGTGCCCCGTGTGCAAACACCATTTAAAAATTATATTGAACGTAAGAAGGTAAGTCATACAGAACAATTTTGTGATAAGATAATATATTATTACAATTAATAACGAATACATTCATAGCACTGGCAATCTTTTTGTATCCGTATATGATTTCCAGTGTCAAAAACAAATGTCATTGGAGCAAATTTGGCGACACGTCCACTCCGAACGAGCCTGATCGGGCGTCTGACTCAATAGAATCTGTTCGCAGTTTTGACGTTTGTATGGAAAATTTACGAAAGTTTATATTCAACATTGATTTTATTCGTTCTCTTTGTAAGGAAAAATATGAAAAGGTAATAATTCTGTAGTCCAGTTATCTAGCTTATAAAATAACATTATTTTAAAACTAAAACACGGTCGTACATATTCAAATTTATGAAGATGCCGACAGGGGCCGACCGCATTTTAGTTACAACTTTAAGTAAGTATGTATCTAAAATTGGAAGTGTTTCCTGATTACCTGATGTCGTTTAACTTCCATTTACTGTATTTTTTTTCAAAGTAGTGAAGATTTTCCTTCGTAAACATGATCGGTTGATCGCATTAGAATTATGCTGTTAAGTATGTACCTATATCTGATATAGTCATAACAATTATTAAATAAAATAAAAACTAACCCGTACATGCCCGTGTGGTAACGGGTTAAGAATTTCACCACCCCCTTTCTTCCCGTGGGTGTCGTAGAAGTCGACTGTGGGATATGGGTTAAATTGTGGCGTAGGCGAAAGGCTGGCAACCTGTCACTGCAATGTCACAATTTCGTTTTTTTTCAACCCCTTTTTGCCAAGAGTGACACTGAAACCTGAGTATGTGCTCTGCTTACCCCTTCATGGGATACAGGCGTGATTGTATGTATGTATGTATGTATGTATGTACCTATGTAAAAAACTAATAACAATATTATTCGCATGCGTCACAAGACATCCGATGACGCAGTACAAGGTGTGTTTCCCCGCCGTAAAAACTAATCTATTTACGGCAATTTTGATCAAATAGATCGATTATCGTACATTTGTAATTTTAGCAACACCGACACCATAATACACATCGGCGATGAAGAGTTCCACTGTCATCATATAGTATTACAAGTCTATTCGGCATTTTTCAACAATAACACGCAAAAGGATATCACACTGCCAGTGGTGAGTTTTGATGACACTAGTAAAGGGGCATTTTCAGAAATTGAGACCCAAAATTACTGACAGTTGTTAACAAAAATTAACTCGATGTCAGTTTAGTGACGACAATTAAGAATAAAATTAGTTTAAAAACTAACTTTTTTTGTTCTAAATGTAGATTATTGCTTATAGTTTATATAATTAACACAAAGGCAATATTTTTATTGAAATTTCATGCTTAATTGTCGTCACAAAACTGACATCGAGTTAATTTTTGTTAACAATTTTCACTAATTTTGGGTCCCAAGTTTTGAAAATGCCATAAGACGGCTTAACACTAGAGTCTTTTGAACGCTGCGTAGTCGTTCTTAAATTTGCGCCGAATCGAGCACAGTGATGAACAGGGGGCCGATTTTTGAGTGTCACGGCGTTCGAATTCAGAAAATTGTCACTGAAAATAATAGGCAATTCACCGTTTTCAACCGGTATTTTAGTGAAAGTGAGACTCAAAAATCGGCCCCGAGAACCCGGATTTTCCACGGCAAAACAAAACTGATAAAGCTACCTACCTAGATGCAGTTGCAAAAGCTCTAGAGGCGCCAGTGCACTATACTTGCCGCAATACCAAGTGGCGATTGATGTTATAATACTATCCCTTTCTATCTCACTGGGTCTCCATTAACATGAATTAGTCGCCAGTTAGTATTGCGGCGAGTATAGCTCCTAAGGCGAAAGACTTGACTGAAACAGATTGAAACAAATCAAATTACACTTGACCCATCCGAATACTCTCCGATTTATCCGAATATTTAGACAAATGGAGAAGTAATGCGACCCGTTTAGTCCGTTTTCACATTATCCGATCCGATATCGGATGTCGGAAGGATTTCAATAGAAGAAACTCAAGATGGCGCCTGTGATGTATGGAATATCGGTCCGACATCCGATATCGGATCGGGTAATGTGAAAACGCACTTAGAGTGCGTCAAATGGGAATAGCTTTGAAGTAAATTACTTCATTAGAACGAGCCAACTTAGATATGTACCATCACTGGGCACAGACCTCCAACGCTCTAGATAGTCATCGATTCAGATTGGGAAATCCACACATGGTTGCATCAGTCAAAACGAAATACTTAAGCAGCATTTAGTACGATTTCATGTTAATAAGTGTGTAGCCCCCCTAACGTTGTCGTAAAAATGTATTGCAGCCGGCGTAATCGAGCGGCAATCGTCGACGCCAAATGCCGACAGAAATGCAGTCTAGCTCTGTCGTGCCAATACGCAAGAGCGATAGAATAGAATAAACTTTATTTGTAAACACACACAAAAGAGAAAAACACACGATAGAGATAGGTAGCTACGAAAAAGCTTTGGCTACGTATCCTGATATTAATAACTGTATTGCAGGCTCGCGTGACGCCGCAGGCGTTTCAATCGTTGTATGAATGGATGATTTTCAGCGGACCAGAAAGCAACAGGGTTCTCAAACGGGATAATATACTGGCACTGTATTGCGCGGCACAGTTTCTGGCTATTAAAGGTTATTTGGATCCTACTCATCATCCTCCTTGCGTTATCCCGGTATTCGCCTCGGCTCATGGGAGCCTGGGGTCCGTTTTGACAAGTTATATAGCGTAGACACTAGTTTTACGAAAGCGACTGCCACCAGGGGCTCATTTCTCGAAGCTGCAAGTTACAATTCGCTTAACTGCTGGGTAAATCCATTCTGCTTTAAGGTTGAATATGTAAAAAATATAATATGATCTAAAAGATAATCAACCTTATAGCAGAATGGATTTACCCAGTTTTGAAGTTAAGCGACACAATTTACAGACCGATGTCTAATATGACAAGTCGGAAAGAGACTTCCGCTTGTACGTAATTTGTCACTTTCAGTTTTGAGAAATGGGCCCCTGACATTCCAACCCAAATGGTAACTAGGCCTTATTGGAATTAGTCCGGTTTCCTCACGATGTCTTCCTTCACCGAAAAGCGACTGGCAAATATTAAATGACATTTCGCACACGACATACATCACTGCCCAATCCCAAATACCTAAAGGATCAAAAGTTTGTAATAGTTTCTTAATAGGTAGTTAGTTGGTAATAGGGTCCATTTAATTTTAAAGATCAGGTTGTGCTTCATCTACAAGAGATATTATCATATGATGCATTGTAAATTACATTGAAATTTGTATGTTTAAATAATATAACTTTTATAATGATAACTCCATACACATTGAATTTGTATGTTTAAATATTATAACTTTTATAATGATCAATAGATTTGGAAGATCAATGTTGGGCGTTTATTGCCAACGAGTGCCTGATAAACGAAGACACAGCGTTTGCGTTGTTTCGAGAAGCGCGAGCAAAAGGCACCAAGGAAGTCGTGGATATAATGGTAAAATTTGTTGTACCGTATTGTTTTTTTTTTATGAAATATCAAGCTATTTAAGATGGTAATGCAAACAATAAATCCTAGATACAGTAGATATATTTGTAATGTCCCACAGAGAAATAGGTACTACAAGTGTATTTTTCCTACAGGTACCACGGGTTCAAAGATTTTTCTTGCCTCTGGTGGCATCGAGAGATTTCTTTGCCCTAGAACTCGATGAGATCTTAATTTTCTTGAGTTCTAATTACATCTGCGTCACCAGGTATTCAGAATTGATTTTAACATTCCAGGGCACTAAGTCCAAGTTTAAAAATGTCCATACGACCCAGGTCCTGTCCAAGTGTCGTGTCAAAATGGACATATTGACTCCATAGACATGTTGATCTTTTCATATATTGTCATTTTGACACTTGGTTCTAGTGCCCTGGAAGGGATTTTAAGTGCCTAAGTACTGGCTTGGAAAACTTTACTTGACTAAACTTTTAACTTTTCATAGCATCTCTTTCTTGGTAAATGTAAATGTGCGATTGTCATCTTGTCGAATACAAGCACATTTAGAAGTAGGTATGCCTTTAACAATACTGAATCATTATATCCCAGTGAGATAGAAGTCCTGATGGCTGGAGTGCGATGGCTTAACGGCAACTGGCCAGAGCGTCGTCGGCACGCTGCTGAAGTTATGCGCTGTGTGCGTTTTGGCCTCATCTCGCCCTGGCAACTTGTGGATATCAAGCGGAATCCTGACAATGCTGAGATTCTAGAGATCGTCAATGATCCTGATGTGCAGCAGATGGTTGATGATGGACTTGCGTAAGTTTAGTGCTGGATTAAGAAACCTATCTCTTTTCTCAGTGAGATGAAAATTATGAATGACTTGAGTACTGTGACTATACGGCAAACGGCCGGCGCATATGGCAGAGGTGATGCACTGTGTGCGTTTCGGCTTCATCTCGCCGCGGCAACTTGTGGAATCATACATACAATTATTGTAAATAATTAAAAATAAAGTATTAGGTACCTAATAATGGTTCCTTTATATTTTGAAATGCCAAATTATTTAATTTTAAGATATTAGGGGTCATCATAAGGAATTTTCGAGTAAAGTCATCATAACTGGAACATCTTAAGTACCTACTACAGATATAGTGCGAAAAGTTACGGAAAAGTAGGAGTTGGGTGTGGGTTACCAGGAAGTCTGTATTCGTCACGTTTGGGATTCTTTGAGGAAATTATCTGGTTAAACTTTATTTTTAAGTTCATGACGCCATAAGGCAACAAAATTTCGTGTACTTAGGTAAGATTAAATATTTTTATTAGGCAACTCCTACATTTAATGTGGGCCACTAGTTTAAAACAGTGAGTTTTTGATTACAGCTACGTCATCATAAAATACTGGTACGGCAACAACTCGAAGAATTATTACCACTGGATAGATGTTCTTGGTCTTACGGAACCTGCTGAAAGGAATTGGATTGGAGAAGAGACGGTAAACAATATATTCTTCGAAAATTTAAACCGCTTCAGCTTGGTTATGCTTACTGTAAGGTACAGTGGGGTAATCCTGACAGCGGGATAAATTCCCCTGTGCCAAACATGTCCTGTATGGTCCTCTATATAGTTTTTTTTAATACTACGTCGGTGGCAAACAAGCATACGGTCCACCTGATGGAAAGCTGTCACCGTAACCTATGGATGCCTGCAACTCAAGGAGTGTCACATGCGCGTTGCCAACCCATTAGAAACTTGTACACTCCCCTTTGCTGTGTAGTACACAGCAAAAAGGACTAAAGGAGTGTACAAGTTCCAAGGAGGGTTCGGGTTGCCGACGACTCAAAGGACAATAGACGGAACAAATTAGTTCCGTTGATCCTTCCGTCACCAGCACACCGCACCCTCGTTGAGCTCTGGCAGCCTTACTCACCTGCAGGAAAGAAAGAAGGCACTATGAGTAGGATCTAGTGCTATTTGGCTGCGGTCTTCTGTAAAGCGGAAGTACTTCCCCAGTTGGCTCTAGATTCAGGCGAGATGATATCCGCTGTGCTGTGCCCTACCACACAAAGCGGAATATTATTCGCTATGCCCTACCTCCTCCTCCTTGTGAAAATATGAAAAATACTTCTTTTGATCGAAATAACGCCGCAGTCAGGATAACCTTCCTGTACCTTACATTCAATAAGTAGTGCCCATGCAAATTGATCTTACGATAACCTCCTGTAAAGTTTAGACATACATGGATTCGACATATTGCAATATACAATATAGCAGAACCGTTACTAAGCGAATTTGCGGCTACATGATCATTTGCACGTGTACATATCGTACGACCCAATACAGGGAAACGTTGACGCAAGTTCTAATAAGTAGTAAATCAAACATACTTACTCGTCAACAAGGAAAACCAAGTGTCTGCCGTTAGATTTGTTAACGGCCAATTGGTAAACAATACCTAATAAACCGCAGTATTTATCTATTTACCCAATGACTGGCGCCGAAACATTAATTTCGCAGAAATATTATGTGTTAAGTGTGGTTATAGTTATATCTTAAAACTTTTGACATGCCTGTTATTTTTCTTGGAAAATTGCTCCTGTTGTTATTTAATATTGCAAAAAGGCACGGTCAGAAGTACTCGAAACCGACGAGCATGTACGAGGAACGAAAGTGGTTTGTCAGGATCGTATCAAACGGAAATCCGTGATCTCTGCCTACCCCTCTGGGAAACAGGTGTAATTTTATATACCTAATACCTATGTATGTATGTTGTTTCTAACCAACGATAGGAGTATGAGGGTTTTAGATGTCAACAAGAATCAAAAGAGCTCATTTCATTACTTGACCTAATGACCAATTCAATATTTCAGAATCATGTCACATACAAGGATTTTCTGAAATACCTTGAGCAGTTCATGGTGCCCAAGGACCAAGTGTACCAGCAGATGGCCCTCATGCAACCACCGCGGAGAAATGATGACATACCCGGTAGCAATAACATCATGAACTTGTAGTACCTAGATTCTGTCTAGAATTTATAATTATCAACAGTTGTTTGGGTGTGGGTGTCCATATTAAATCTAGATAGATAGATAGGATACTCTATATTGGCACACCTTAGCAAAAGATACAGTGGATTCAAAAGTAATGATTATAAATAGAAGCAGACAACAGGCGATCTTATTGCTAAAGAGCGATCTCTGCCAGACAACCTTTGGGTAGCGGAAATAAGAAACAATCAAAAAGAGTGGTGTTGAACAAGATTAAAAAATACTTATATGAGGTCTTAGATCTTTTGAATTCCAAAATATCTTATCTAATATAAGGTGTCTTATCTAATATAAGATGAGCGTATTTCTTTGTCGCTAGCCTCTCATTCTATTTTATTTTGAATTAATCAAAATTGAGTTTGTCTTACCAAGATTTCACATGTAAGCAACTAGAAAATATTTATGAGTAAATCGACATTTAGTACAATAACGACAGTCGGTACCTACTTAAAATAAGACAGCCTGTAAATTTTCCTATAGGAATCAACAGCTACACAGAATTGATCAGAGTATATTTGTATAGGCAGTCTTCGCGGCATGGACGCTGAAAACATGGACTCGCGAAGACCTAAAATGGACTTACCCCTGCCGACGACGTTTAAAGGGTTCGCTGGAGATAAAGAAAAGTTTCCTGTGGGAGAATTTTTTATGGATCGGAGAAAGGTGGGTGGGCTTTAGAAGTTAAATTAACTATTAAATCACATAATGCCGACATGGACATTTGTTACCTCCGTGGACCAACGTTGGACTTTCGAGGAGTCGTTGGAGTCTTTGTTTGGATACTTTATTTTATTTCATATTCTTGACTAAAATGCTTTTCGAAATCCACAATTAAGGGATACATAAGTATAGTATTGATTTTTCTCACGTGTTATTAATGGACATTTAATTTACTAATTTCATTGCGAACATCAAATGCAGTCACATACATGCAATTACGCCTGTATACCATAAGACCATAACGGGGCAGGCAGAGCACATGAAACTACTCAAGTTTCAGTGCCACTCTTGGCAAATAAAACGAACTTGTAACATTGCAGTCGCATAATAATTATATTTATTAAATACATATTCGTAGCACCGTCCACTTCTTCAATTTTAGAATAAAGACCCTAGTCCACAAATGGGCGAGGCACCATCCACGGCCCCTCGTGATGACGACCTGGCGCTGCAGATGAAGAGAATGAGGAACGTACTGCACGGGAGGGCCGAACAAGCAGGGGAGGTAGGGTCACTGATGAGCATCCATAGAACTACTATAGGATAGGCGCCGACTTGAGCCTTCGATCATGACGAAGACCTGACGATGCAGATGAAGAGAATGAGAAACGTGCTCCACGGGAGGAGCGAGCACACAGGGGAGTTAGTGTCACTGATGAACATTCATAGAACTACTACCTAAACAAAGGATAAAGACCGTAGTCCTATGGGGGACGTGCCAATGGGACGCTCACGGTGAAGACTTGGTAGGGTAGGTTTTTATGATACATGTCACCTGATGATATACGATTAGTACCTATAGTTTCCTTGTTTATAATAATTATAACTTTTTGGTGTTAAATATTTTTATATTATCTTCTTTTTGAGTAGCGTTAGAGCCAAGGACATGTTCAGTAAAATGTATAATTTATGTTTGTTCACAAACTATATTTTTTTTACTTTAGGAACGGAAAAGGGCTGTGCAAAGTAAATTCCACCTGCCCGCGCACCGTCCGCAACTGCAGCAGATTCAGATGTGTTTATTGGAACAAGATAACGTAACTTTTTTTAATATTATTTACCTATTTATTTTAAAAGCTTTTTTATTTAAAGATTTTTTTATAACACTTGTAGGGTAGGTAAACATACCTACCTAAATATTTTATAAGATGTCATTAAACTACATAAATCGACTTCTTAAGTGAATGGGGTTACCCGATTAGTTTTTTTTTTTTTTTATAAGTAGCGTACTTAAGACGCCACAATTATTGGCCCATACAATTCTACCATTTTATTTTAAACCGGTATCTATATCGGAGTTTTCTTTTTATCTCAATGTTCTCAAACATAATGTGCACAAAGGACCAAAAAATATTAAATTGATAAATAGTAAAATTGTCTTACAGCAGTCACAGAAACAGCGGGAGCAAGCATTCGAGCCACCTGAGAGGGATTCGATTGAAGACCTAAACACCAATCAGAGTGAGACTAGCGACTCAGAACACATATTGCTAGTAAGTTTTAAAAAGTTTTTTTCCTTCATCATTTTAATCGTCACACTTTCCATCATTTTAATTTCCAATATTCTAAAAAATTACTTTTATATGTTATGTTAGCGATATTAGCCTCCTAAAAGTTGTATGCCGTAAAATTAAACTATTAGGTTTGCTAATTCGGAAATTGCTGAATGTTCCATACAAAAACTTCCACCCTAAGTAGCCTATGCCCCTCTACATCCTTTCAACTATCTCTACTTAAAAAATCACGTCAATTCATTGCTCCGTTTTGGCGTGAAAGATGGAGAAACAAACACACACACACTTTCCCATATAACATTAAGTATGGATTTTTGCCATCATTAGCAAATCTTACCAATATTTTTTGAGTTGTTAGTCTACAAAATCATCGTTTTAGAGCTCCGGTAAACATGACATAATGAAACAAGTGTACACACAGCAGTGTGCGGCGTTAGACACAAGAGTGCAATTCAGATTCATAAATTGTATCGTTTTGATACGACCACGAAGATCGCTTATGCCGATAGGTGCATCGGATACTGATGAGGAGGCACACTCAAAGATTATGACAGATGGCGCCACCTTATTAGTCCATTTGCACAGTCGCCGCCTGGCGGGATACAATGTCAGTGTGCCTCCTCATTACCATCATCATCATCATCTGATATCCTTTGTTTCAGCGTTACGAGAGGCGGCCGAGTGCAGCGGCTGCCTACTTGGCTGCTGCCACGGCTGCCATGGCTGGCCCCAAGTAACGATTTTGTATTTATTTATATTTACTGAATATGTAACTCTGTTTTTAATACTTACTTTTTCTTTTTACATACCTTCATAAAGAAATAAAATATGCCGTCGGAAAGTTTCTAAAATTAGAAAAATTAGAAAGTTTCTAAATTAAATACCTAGACAAGGAAAATTTCGGTCATTTCCATTATTTCTGAAAACAATTTTTTTAATTTCCAAAATTAATGTTATTTTGCATCCTGTTATATTCCCTAATACCTACTGGTCTAATGCCTGATCTTATTTAGACTTCGTGCGAAATCGCATGCTATTTTAGTTACATTGCGGGATGTTGAAGTTACATACAAGTTTGCACAGCAATCAAATACCGCAATGTAATAAAACTCGTATGCGAGTTCTCTTACCGTCTAAATGGGCCCTTACTTTTCATAAACTAACAACCACATCGCAGCTTTCACACATGTACAACATTTGCATAATCTGATAAATATGACTGAACTATGAAACAAAGCTCAAACTTCTGTAAAATATGAATAACTAGCTTTTGCCCGCGGCTTCGCTCGCGTGAGAAAGAGACGAAAAGTAGCCTATGTCACTCTCCATCCCTTCAACTACCTCCACTTAAAAAATCACGTCAATTCATCGCTCCGTTTTGCCGTGAAAGACGGACAAACAAACAGACACACACACTCTCCCATTTATAATATTAGTATGGATACTTACTAATTGCTGATAGTCTATAAAATGTCAATAATACTTATTTGAGATCTTAGCGCTTATTTGTTATAATTCTAAAGTCTAAAGTACCATAATTTAGACTCGACTATAAATTGCAGTTGTTTTTCGGAGAACGATACTATATTTTTTATGCAGTTACTATAGCATTACCCATTGTAGGGTGCAGACAGAGGCAGCATCGTCAAGTGCTCAGAAGAGTCTAGTAGCACCGAGTTCGCCGTTGGTGGGTCGACAGAACAACACGAGTCCCACCATCTCGCTTTTCAACCAATCTAAAGAATCTTTGGCGAAGAAGAATATGTGGTGTATACCTACTTTTCATATTGTTATGTAGTTGTAACTAGGTATTTCTGTTAGAATTCGAGTTACACCATGACAACGGAGAAGGCAAAACATGAAAGCCAGCGTGAATGGAATTAATGAAAGTTTCATCGTATGCGTGTAACCCGTATTAGTATCCATTGGTTATGGCGCAATTTAATTAGTCGATAGGGCCCGCATGCGGGGTACGAGAGATTTCTGGAACGCGTGCCACAGGGTCCGCATTCAGGGAAACGTTTTCATAAGTCGATAGGGTCCGCATTCGGGGTACGAGAGATTTCTGGAACGCGTGCCACAGGGTCCGCATTCAGGGAAACGTTGTCATAAATCGATAGGGTCCGCATTCGGGGTGCGAGAGATTTCTGGAACGCGTGCCACAGGGCCTATAGGCAATATAGCCTGTTTGTTATTTTGGAAATTTAACTGACATTTAATTTTCAGGAATAAATTATCAACATCGGTCCTAGGACCGACCAATAAGATCTACACGGCCGATGGTTCTCTGTTCAACTACAACAGAGAGACTGTGTTGGTGTTCGGGGGCATCGACCCTCATGCGAACTATGGCCTTGGGAGAAATACGGGGAAGGACATATTTAGGTAGCCTAAAAACTAAGTATCTTAACAAATGTAATGTAATATCAATTGCACTGGCTAAATCGCAAACCAACCAAAATAGTATTTTATACAATCGTGATATAATACAAAGCCTTTCAATCGAGTACCATGTTTA
Organism: Leguminivora glycinivorella; assembly: GCF_023078275.1. Taxonomy (NCBI): domain Eukaryota; kingdom Metazoa; phylum Arthropoda; class Insecta; order Lepidoptera; family Tortricidae; genus Leguminivora; species Leguminivora glycinivorella. Next base: position 17,268,040 of record NC_062977.1, read on the forward strand.
GGCCACGAAGCTCGCTGAGTGGCTAATAGTAAGGTACGAGAGTGAAAAGCTTAATTATATCACTATTGTATACAATACTTTTTCTACGAGTCATCATCTTCATCATCAATGGACAGAAATATCATCATTCATGCAAGTTAAAATTAATGTTAATAGCGTCGTTCACCGTTGTATCAACATCGAATTACCTAGCAACCAATTGTTTGTAATAACCAAGCCTCCCTAATAACAAAGTTTGTGAAATGCATATACTCATCCTTGACTTCTTTATGAATTAGATAATGTATTGAAAAGGGATGGATATATGCTAGTTATTTCTCTTTTTGGTAGGTGGTCAGTAGGCTCTTGTTTTGCTAGGGATGTTACTTTGTCGATTCTATTATCGATAAAATACACGCTTACTCATGTTCTCACCTTAAAAATAATATAAACTTGATACATATAAAAGTAACGAAAACATACAATATCTATTATAAATATTTCATTAGGATTATTATGGCTTTTTGACTATGAGTCACATATTCATACTGTATTCTTGGCTAACCAATCTAACCATACCTACGGATTGCAAATAAATGGTTTGTTTATGTACTCAATACCTACATAACCGCTCATTATTCTTCTCTTACTAAGGCCCATATCACATTATCATATATATTTCATCATAGATGTGTATGTCTCCCTTCTTCTTTAACGCGAAGAAAAAGGACGGCATGTTGTCTGTGATCATGTGATTTATATGATAGTGCAATATCGGCCTAAATAGTACGTGTAAAAAATACGAGTATATGAGAAATCAATACATTCTTCTCTTCTCTTTACGCAAAGACCTAAGTAAAATGCTTTTATTTAGCATCTATCTCATGTGAAGTCCACCACTCAGAATCTACTTACCTTCTCTACCAAATGGAAAATAAAACAAACGGCAGTGTAGGTGACATAATTTATTATTTCAATAGTTTCAACTATTTTTAGTTTCTTTTAATCATATAGGAGAATATCTGGAAAAACTAAAAAATATTAATGGTTGAGTTCGCTAGACCTGTTACATTACCAGGTCCGTGATGCCTACCAATAAACATTCATGTCCTTTTTATTGAATGAATGTCGATAGGGTTATCCCTGACGTCGATAAAAATTACACATTTTTACACATCACTATCATATAAACATAACCTAAAAACAGTTTGAAGAAATATCGAAAAAACATGAATAAAACTATGCAGAATTTAATACGGCATTAGTTATATATAAACTATCAATATCGTTTTTTATGTTTCGTTTAGATCCTACAAAAAATATTATCAATAATTGAACGAAATTCACTAATGAAAGGTTACATGTTCTTGGCAGTTTTCTTTTCACCATTTACGTGAATTACAGTCCTTAATCACACAGGTCACAGTCACATAAGGAACTTGAACACATCACAAATAGTAACATAGCAGGTTAATCAACTATCTATTAGGAATAAACACAATATAATTAAAAATCGGCCAGATGACCGCCGAGATATTTGACTTAATATAATACGACTATGTACAGTTGTCAAAGGTGGACACCGACTGTGAAAGATAAACACATATTTAATTTAGCCGTATTGTAACTACTAAAAGGCAACCAAAAGGCAACCACTTGACAATCGTTTAGTGACCACCTTCGGGAAAACGAAAGAAGTTCCGGATTTTTGTCGCATTCGCTCATAAACAAAACGTAATAATGTGTTGTGAGTAAGATTCAGTTCACCATGCTCTTATTTTAGCATGGCTTCCATGCTTTAGTTATACTTCCGTGGTAATAACCGTCCCTGATTGGCCGATAACGCGACAGATAAAAAAAAATGTGTTTCAGATGCAGAAAAATTTGCCAGGTATCGCAAATATATATAGAAATTGTATGAAGTTCTATTTTTGTAATTATTATAGTTAACTAAAGTCAACTATAATGAGATTATTATAGTTGAGTTGGAGCTGCCATAGAGTATCCAACACTGAAAAGTTAGCACTTATAGTTTAGTCTGTGGTGTCCTAATTGACAGATTACAGTCGACGAGTAGAAAAAATGATATTTTGAAATTGTTTTGATACAAACTTGGCAAGTGTCTGAATAATCGGCATAAATCTTACTTCATTTACTCACATCATGGTTCGAGGTCTTATCCAAATATGAATAGAAACTGTAAAAGATTTGAAGTCTGAATTGGACTATTTTTTTTGCAAATGCGAACCGATCTATATCGTATCGAAAATCTAATTTATGGTGGATTGTTTGGAGTGGGTTGTTCCAAAACTCGCTTAGTGAATATGACCTATGGTTGACTGGTAGAGAATGCCTTTTGGCATTAAGTCCGCCATTTGTACATTCTTTCTTTGTTGTCTGTGTGGTGACGAGTTAAGAATTTAGGCAAGAGGCTGGCAACCTGTCACTGCAATGTCACAGTTTCGTTTTCTTTCAACCCCTTATTTGCCAAGAGTGGCACTGAAGCTTTAGTAGTTTCATGTGCTCCGCCTACAAGGGGTAGGCGGAGCACATGAATATATGGGATACAGGCGTAATTGTATGTATGTATGTATGTATGTATGTTGTACATTCTTGTGTATATTTATACAAAAAAGTTTAAATTAATAAATATTTAAACATAGTCATCACGTGAACACAGGTTTGATCCAGTGACTAACACCTGGGATGTCGTTGGAGAGCTTCCTGAGCCGAGGCATCATCATTCGGTTGCTTTCTTACGGGGAAGAGTGTATCTCGTTGGTATGACATGATTTTTATTTGTTCCTATTTATAAAGACGAATTTTATATTAGAAAACGGACAGACTATGGGGTCATTCTTCTACTTTAGACAAGACAAGACGAGCGATTTTTCTTATTACCTAACTGATCTCGGTATAGGATGGTTGGGTTCAGTCTTTAGACTTAATATTTCATAATATGTTCGTTACTTTATCAACGAAAGAAATTCACAACACATTCCGTAAAATTATGTTTTGATACTTTTGATACATATTACTTCGAAATGCGAAAGTCCTTAGCATCACTCTTGCCTATCTTTGCCAGGTGGTTCAGATCCTCGAGACGACGACACACGCGGTAAATCAGTAGTGGTGTCTACTGTCTGGAGTTTTGAGCCGGTAACGCGGGCCTGGTTCAGCGAATCCGGCCTCGCTGTGCCGAGAAAGAACTTTGGCCTCGTCGTGCACAAGATGGCGCTGTACGCCATAGGAGGGCAGGATAAAAAGGGCAGGTAAGTTACCGACAAGGGCGACAAGATACGTCCACCTGTCCACTGTGTGGAGAGTTGAGAGCGAGCCGATAACGGAGGTCTGGTTCAACGAGGCCGGCCTAGTTGTGCCGAGAAAGAATTTTGGCCTCGTTGTGCACAAGATGGCGCTGTACGCTATAGTTAGGGAGGGCAGGATAAAGGAGGGAGGTAAATTTCGGACAACATACGAGTACTAAGCAGTTAATTATGCCTGTATGCGACATGCCATTATGCCAGACAAAGAATGAAGAACTTTGGAGCAGGCTACCTGGCACGAAGTGCTCAGAGAGCTACACATTCATCATCCGATATGGGATGTCGAAAAGGAAAGCTGAAGGATTAGGATCGTAAGTAATTGCACAAAAATCCCGATGGGTCGAAGATAAGGGGCAGGATAAGATAAGATAAGATGTCTGTATGCGGGATATCGGTAGACAGCCTTTTACATCCGATATCGGATCGGAAGAATTTCAAATGAAAAAATCAAAGATACGCTGAAATGTATGGGGATATCTCCACATCCGATATCGGAGTACTGTCAAAACGCACTAATACTCAGTGTGCAGCTGGACCCGGTCACGCGGGTCTGATTCAGCGAATCCGGCATCGCAGAAACGAGCAAGAACTTCGTCCTCGTTGTGCACAACATGGTGCTTTATGCTAGTTATTATATGGTATAAAGGCAGACCCAACACAAGATGGTCGGACGGCCTATGCAAAATAGCCACCGATTGGCCAACTGTGGCAAAAACCAGAGATAGATGGCTGGAGGAGGCCTTTACTCGAAAGGGGTCCAAATCAATTTTGTTTTTTTTTTAAAGTATTTTTTTATATTATTAAGGCACTTTTTTGGTTCAAAAAAGACTTAATTTAAAACAGGCTTTTTATTTTATTTTATTTATTATATAAAATGCACTTTCTGACAGCATACGCCCTCGATTTGACAAAGCTAAAACAAATCCCTATTACAGAGTCCTTCGCTCGGTGGAGAAGTTCGACCCCACCACTGGTTCTTGGAGCGAAGTCCGTTCCATGGGCGTAGCTCGCATGGCGGCCGCGGCAGCTAAGTACCGCGAGTACATCTGGGTCGCCGGTGGCATGACCGGTGAAAAGAAGCGACCTGTCTGCAAGGTCGTCGAGTGCTACAACTCTGAGACTAACCAGTAAGTGTCTAATACAGGAAACTCAGTCTTTCCTCGGTGGCTTTCGATCCCGCTTAGGGTTTCTGGAGCGAGGTGCGTTACATAGGCGTAGCTCTCATGGCGGCCTCGGCAGCTAAGTACCGCGAGTACATCTGGGTCGCTGGCGGCATGACTGGCGAAAAGAAGCGACCTGTCTGCAATGTCGTCGAGTGCTACAACTCTGAGACTAACCAGTAAGTGTCTAATACAGGAAACTCAGTCTTTCCTCGGTGGCTTTCGATCCCGCTAAGGGTTTCTGGAGCGAGGTGCATTTCAAGGGCGTAGCTCGCATGGTGACCGTGGCGGCTAAGTACCGCGAGTACATCTGGGTCGCTGGCGGCATGACTGGCAAAAAGAAGTGACCTGTCTGCAAGGTCGTCGAGTGCTGCAACTCTGAGACTAATCAGTAAGTGTCTAATACAGGAAACTCAGCCTTTGCTCGGTGGCTTACGATCCCGCTAAGGGTTCCTGGAGCGAGGTACGTTTCATGGGCGTAGCTCGCATAGCGGCCGTGGCGGCTAAGTACCGCGAGTATATCTGGGTCGCCGACGGCGTGACTGGCGAAAAGAAGCGGCCTGTATGCAAGGTCGTTGAGAGATCAGTAATGAATATAGCCTGGGACTGCATTACACGCTGATCAAGGGGATTGGCGGTCTAGGTTTAATTAGTCTATGGTTGTAGTAGTTATTCTTTGTAAACTGGCATAATATTTAGATTGAGAAGAAGAAAGGTAGGAAAATTATGAATCAACGGGCTTTCAACAAATTATGGCCCATTTATCAAAGCTAATAGTTACAAGCGGAACTCTCTTTTCAACTTATCATATTAGACAGCAACTACCAGGGGGCCGTTTCTCAAAAGGTACAAGCCTTGTATTACAAGTGCGCGAACTCTCAAATCGTATGGGTTGTCATGGAAACACACTTGTAATACAAGGGTTGTACCTTTCGAGAAACGGGCCACAGGGGCCCGTTTCTTGAAAGGTACAAGCCTTGTATTACAAGTGCGCGAACTGTCAAATCTATGGATTGTCATGGAAACACACTTGTAATACAAGGCTTGTACCTTTCGAGAAACGGGCCCCAGGGGCCCATTTATCAAAGCTAATAGTTACAAGTTACAAGCGGAACTCTCTTTTCAACTTATCATATTAGACAGCGACTACCAGGGGCCCGTTTCTCGAAAGGTACAAGCCTTGTATTACAAGTGCGCGAACTGTCAAATCGTATGGGATTCCATGGAAACACATTTGTAATACAAGGCTTGTACCTTTCGAGAAACGGGCCCCAGGGGCCCATTTATCAAAGATAATAGTTACAAGCGGAACTCTCATTTGGATGTAGGGTTAAAATAATTGTACTTATATGTCTGTTTTTGTTTTTAAATTAATGTGTTATCTGTCGTGGCATCACCAAATGGGCCCTACGGAAGATCAGCGCTGGCTACATGGCTAGCATCATGCTGAGTTGGGTCCATTTCGTGATGAACACTTTTATGTCATTTTGTTCTTTGCCATTTTATGTTTGATGTCTGTACATGTCCGTACATGTTATGTGATCGTCATGAATAAATGTCTTTTATCTTTATCTTTATCTTTATCATTTCAACTTATCATATTAGATAGCGACTACCAGGGGCCCGTTTCTCAAAAGGTACAAGCCTTGTATTACAAGTGTGTTTCCATGACAACCCATACGATTTGACAGTTCGCGCACTTGTAATACAAGGCTTGTACCTTTCGAGAAACGGGCCTAGGGGCCCGTTTCTCAAAAGGTACAAGCCTTGTATTACAAGTGTGTTTCCATGACAACCCATACGATTTGACAGTTCACGCACTTGTAATACAAGGCTTGTTTGTACCTTACGAGAAACGGGGCCTAGGGGCTCGTTTCTTGAAAGGTACAAGCTTTGTATTACAAGTGTGTTTCCATGACAACCCATACGATTTGACAGTTCGCGCACTTGTAATACAAGGCTTGTACCTTTCAAGAAACGGGCCCCAAGGGCCCATTTCTCAAAACTGAAAGTTACAAGTTACAAGCGGAAGTCTCTTTCCAACTTGTCACATTAGACATTGACAACCGCTTGTAAATTGTAACTTGTAGCTTCGAGAAATGGGCCCCTGTAATTCGTAACTTGTAGCTTCGAGAAATGGGCGACTGCACGAAAATTTTCCAAAATTTAAAGTTTAACTTGGTTAATTAAATTTTGAGGTGGACGACGATTTACGACCTTCGGTTTCCACGGTGCTTCTCCACGCTGTTCGCGATGAACGACAAACTGTACCTCGTCGGAGGCGCCGGCAAAGTGTCAGAGAGGGTGAGTTAAACTAAAACGTATTTGTGGTAAATATTTAGCGTAAGGCCTGAGAACATGCTCATATAAGGCGTGCAGCGGGGAGCGTGCGGCGTGCATGTGAAACAATTGAAGATCATACAAATGTCAGGTGCCGTAGCCGAATGGCATTTCTGCGACGCGAAACGAAAACGAAACGCCGCGAAAGGTAGTCTGGCTCTGTCGCGCCATTACGCAAGAGCGATGGAGATTTAGAGATATATATATGTCGCAGGGAAATGGCCAAGACAGAGATTTCATCAAATCACTAAGGGATATGATCAAATCACGCAGGATGTCAAAATGGCGAATCCATTTCATCATTTCTCTAGAGAATTTCTGTCATTTGACTAAATCCCTGACTCTGTTTAGTGAGATCACAAAATCGACCAACAGACATGCCAGGTTTTGTCATTTCACTAGATTTGTTTAGGGATTTGATTTATCATCTCGAATCACTGTCGTGGTTCAGGGATTTTAATCCCGAACCACGATGATTCGAGATTTGATCAAATCTCTGTTTTGGCCATTTCCCTGAGACATATCTACGAGCGTTTCGTTTTGTGAGCGTTTGTGCCATTCGGCTACGAGCTACGTTCCCTGAATAGACGCTGCATAGGGTGTACGCCCGCTCGCCCGCCCCGCCGAACGTTCTGCTCCAAGGGGGGCGATTTTTGATACTCGCATACGGGATTTTGTCACTAAAATACCGGTTGAAAACGGTGACTTGCTTATTATTTTCTGTGACAATTTTCTGAATTCGAACGCGTGAGACTCAAAAATCGGCCCGCAGGCCTTCCACTTACTCGTTTTGTCAGCGATACATAAAAGGTACCTACTAATGCCGAAACTGATGTTTATTAAAAACTATTAGTCATACGTGCTCACTAGTCACGGTTATAAGCTTAATATGACAGAGGCCATGTCGGAGCTGAAAACTATAATAAGTGTAACTGATTCATATAATTTAATCTCCTTTAATTAAAGTAATTACTTTCAATTTTTTTTGGAAATTTTCCGCAACTTGTACCTGAAAAAGCGTAACCAGCCTTGGGTACTGCAAAGTATGTACTCGGTTTCTGTTGTATATTAAATTTTACTTACTTCGGTGGCTCAGCGACCCCAAGTGGATCTTGGCCTCCGAGGTTCCGACACTAGACTTCGCCATTCGCTCCTTTCCTGTGCGATCTAATACCACTTGTGATCAGTCACTTGTTGGTCCCACTGGTGTTTCTGGACCTCGTCGATCCATCGACATGATATCTTATCTACTCCTCTTCTTCATCCTCCTACCCTTTATGTGGGGTCGGTACATGTCTTCCTCTTCCATTCTCCTCTATCTTTCGTCATCTCAACATTCTCAACACTTACATCTTTCTTTCTCATATCTTTTTCACACAAACCATCCATTGTTGTTTGGATGGGCCATTTTTTTCAAAGTTGTTCACCCCACTTTTTTTGTAACGGGTATTTTTTACGCGATTAATACTCAGAATCGCGAGGTCTTTTGATCCTGATAGGAGAAAAAAAATGTCCCAAGATTTCCATATATTTTTTCGAACCTTCCATTCCGTTATCGCCATACAAAATGTATAAAAAAATGGTAACGGAATAGGAAAACAACCTTGGGACACTTTTTTTTGCCCTATTAGAATTGAAAGAGCTCGCAATTCTGAGTGGAAACCACATAAATATTTCCAAATCCAAAAAAAACGTGGAGTGGACAACTTTCAAAAAAACTGGCCCGGATGTACCCCATCCTTTCTATGCATCAACATTCATCGATATGACATCTATACTTATTATGTATTTTAGGAAAAAACTGCGAGCAGTGTTGGCGCCATAGACTACTGGGATTGGAAATCGCGCTGCTGGAAGCAGCAGACAGAGATGTCTATTCCGCGACACGGGCATGCCCTCGCGTACCTCGGTACACAGATGATCATCATAGGTCAGTAACAGTCAGTCAGCAACATAAATCAAGCTGGTGAAGGGTTGAAAACTGCCAGCAGAGTGGGTGCCATAGACTACTGGGCCTTGAAGTTATGCCATTGGCATGTATGATCATTATTGATGAGTAACAGCAAAGAGGATCGAGTATTATAGAGAGTTACTGCCAAAGATGTTAGAGATGTATAGAGTCTCTAAGTGTCAAAGTACATCTAAAATAAAGAAAAATTATACATGATGAAGAAAACAAACGAACTGATACAAATAAAAGATAACTAAAATAACTTTAGATTTTCGCTTAATATGTGTTAAAATGTCAAATATTAATATTAGCGCCATCTAGCCGAGCGTTCCCCAAAGGTGTAACGTCATCTAGGCCACCGTACCTTTTTCTATAGGGCTTTGAGGTACTTGTTTTTCTTAGACTTTAGCCGTCTTTAGGGAGTTAGGGAGTTACCAAAGACTTATGTAAGTCTTTGGTAACAGTTAATCAGCAGCAATGCAGCAAAAGTAACTAAGCGGGTATTTAAAACAAAGTTCAGGCGCTAAATTTCAACCCAGCCTGCTTGGCTACTTTTCTTGTTGAAAATGTATCATACTGACTCATAACAACAATATTAGGTCCAGAACAATCTTTTCCACTACTTGTTTTGAAAGTTAACTACCTGTAAAGTTATCTGTTCAAGGTTTTGTGCTGATAGGACAACAGTCAAAACAACATTGTTATCGGACAACCCGGAACAAGACGTAGTCTAAGACGAGGATATCTATGTGTATCCGAAGATCTTTCAAAACAAATGACAATATTCTATTATTAAAACCGCTAGTATAATACAAATATGATAAAATGACATTATCACTATATACCAGTGTCCAGATAAATGAAAACACCTACTCCTTATGGCCTGCGTGATTGAAACACAAATACGAAGAATAGTTATTTGTTTTACAAGGGGGCAAAGTTGTTCTTTAACCGCACGTGCCAATATTTTTCAAGGCATGAAGGTTAAACAAACTTTGCCACCGAGTGAAACATACAATTTTTCACCACACCAACATGAACAAAATAGTCCGCACTACAAAGCATCAAATTAAATCAAATCCATCCATAGCAAAGTAAGTCTTTACCAGTTGGTGTGGTGAAAACTTATTTACCTACTCTATTTTTTTTTTCATTATAAGTAGATCCTGCTGCACTAACGGTTTCAAATCCATAATATTCTCAAATACTGAGGTCAAATGTACTGAAACTTATCAGATAGGTATCTGTTGCCTTGCCATTTATAATTTTGCTTTTCTTATGTCTGTTCAGGCGGTGTGACAACTATCTACATGCGCGCTCTCAACAACGTGGAGTCTTTCTGCTGCGAGCGGGAGGCTTGGATCAGGGGTGTCGCGTCCATGCCCTCGCCTCTGTCCGGACACGGTGCCGTTACCCTACCACCGGCATCGCTCATGTAACCCTACTTAAACTAAAGGTGTCGTGGTTGAGGGGTAGGTGTGTTCCATACCGTTGTCTCTATCCATCGGCGCCGTTACCCTTCCTTGAGCATCGCTCATGTAATCTTAGTCAAGAGCCAAGTCAGTCACCCAAGCGTCTTTGGAGAGTCCAGGTCTAGTCAATGCTATGTAAAATGGCCTCGCATCGCCAACCTTGCACCTACCATAGAGTTGACTAGACGCTGGCGCTCAAGAGGTACTTATGTTTGGTGGCTCAATGTTCCAGCCGTTTTAATACCGTTGAATTTAATGGCGGTCATCCAAGTGTGACTATTAAGTAGTCTATCCGTATCATTGTAACAAAATGAACGAATGGTGGAGACGTTACGGGTTGACAAGCATTGCATTGGATCAATATTTCTATGCAAAGTTTTTGTGCGCGTCTAAAATTGATTTGTGATTAAATTTTTGTTGTATTTAATTTTGAATATTGTAAATGTAATTTGTTAAATTGACTTTCTTGGTCGCTTGTGTGTTAAGTTAAAATAAATTCTTGTACATGTTGCACGATTATATTTATTATTATAATCAGTAATCACTTACTACGATCATTGAAGAAATATAAAATATTCCACTGCACTTGATAAATACTTATCACTTCAAGAAGTGATAGAGTATTTTTATGGGATATCTTATCAAACATCAAAGTCTAGGTTAGCCGCTGGACTGAAGCACGTTATAAATGAAAGGATTTATAGTTGAAACCCGATAAGTTGAAGCAAACTGGTTTTTGAAATTCAAACTGTGCAAGTTTTTTCCACAATGTTGTTATTTCAAGGACAAATTATCCCCTCTTATCGGGTTTCGAGGAAACTACAACAAAAAAATGCGTTTATCTCGTTAGTTCCACAGGTGGTAAATCATCTTTATTACTAGATTTACCTACTTTAATCCAGTTAATTTGATTATACTTTCGATAAAATGCGTTTTTACCCGCTGGTATTAGTACGTGTTTTTGAGCTAGTGATCAGTATTTTTCTCTATGGGATATCTTATCGAACATCAAAGTCTAGGTTAGCCGCTGGACTGAAGCACGTTATAAATGAGTTGTTTGTTGTTATGTCAAACATTATATCGTAAGTATTTTGGCGTTTCAGTCAAGGGGCAAACACATACACTATTAGTAGGTAAATTCATAATAGCTGTTGCGAGATTTTTACTAAAGTATTCATGGAAACTCCAGCTTTCATGAACCTTTACATTTTTTTGCCGCGTCCATGATACACGAACAAGACTTTATAACCTAAATCTTATACTAGTATCACATTAATATAGAGTTACTTATTATTTACAGTAGATCAAACCAATAGATGCCCATTTAAAACCATTAAATGCCCAAAAAAAAATGTATTGGTTTGAACCGATCAGTTTAACTAGAAAGTCAAAGTTCTCATTCCATTCAAAAGTTAGAGGGGGGGGGGGGACACTTTTTTTTCCCGATTAGCATTTAGTAAACCCTTATTCATTTTTAAATACCTATCCAACAATATAAAGTGACTTCCACGGTACCCTAATAAAACATTTTTTTCAATTTTTTATTTTTGCCCAAGACATTTCGAGTACGGTGATATCCGCGGACGGACGGACGGACGGACGGACAGGACATGCCGGGTCCAGAGTTTTCATCAGTCAGCCATTATGTTTTTTCTATGAGCAAGCAGGTAAAGAGATCTTGATCTAACTAGTCCCAGACTTCTCTGCAGATCCCCAAATAGTCCCGCTTGAAGCCCTCCTCAGGACAAGGCATGTGGCCCATGAAAAAGATCGGGTCATTCCGCGGCACGAAGCGGTTCGGTTTCACGTTGCGTGGAATTTTCTGTAAACAGTGAAAGGTATGTTAGGTATTTGAAACATCAATATATTTTTTGTCTGATGTACCCTAAGTTTGTCTTTTCGTAATCTTATTTTTAGACTTTATAAACAATAACATGGTCACAGTATAATAAAGAGTACTATCGTACAGTATGGCCACTCCTGCTCCCCGTTGGAAGTGCCGCCCACCCCCTCTCGGTTACCTCACAGTTACCGCATGTCAAAAATGCGAACAGTCGACCTGTCATATTTCACTCACACAAGCTTAGAACGCGTTCACCTACACGATCTTAGACTGTGTGCTAGGAACGCGCCTCTTTCAGTATCCAAGGTGTGACTTGGTAGCCAACCCAAAATGTTAGGGACAATACGCAGATTTAAAAAAATACTTTTTTTGCCTTTGCCCAGCAGTAGGACACTTATTATAAGAAAGCAATTATGCATTTATTTTATACCTCTCGTCTTTATAAAATCGGTCAGATTATATTAAATTAACCTAAATGGTTTAAAATATACATGGTGCTTTATTTATACTACGTACCTCTATTACTTCCACATATTCTCTGATTTCCGCAGCTTCTCCATCCTTTTCAGTTCCATCCTTGCACAATTCTACGTCGTGGTGTCTCGCATGGGTGTCTCCATGGGGATGTATATGTCTTGCATTTGCAAAGACAATGACCGTCACAAACAATAATACTATTAGCTTTATCATTGTTTACTATCTTTTAAGGCGTGCGTACTATAACTCGTCTGTATTGTTTGTGAATCTTCACGGTCGCCGAGTCCTTATAAATGATTTGGAGTTATCTTATGTGTCGCGTGTAGACGTCATCGTCATTTTCTCGGTAGTCAATGGCGAGATTACAAAATTGTGTCCTCCAGTGGACAAGTCGAAAAGTAACGTAATTTTGTACAGTCAACAACACAGCTGTGTATACAGACAAAGTGCCAAAAATATGTATACAGAACTTTATTACCTGTACGTAAAGGTGTGTATATATTTTTGGCACTTTGTATACACAGATGTGTTGTTGACTGTACTAAATGACAACATTTCAATCATTAAAGTATGTTTAGGAACAACATTCAAAAGTTTGTACTTACCTCTAGATGTCACCTAGCAACTAGATAGCACCTAGGTACCAAGCAGACTGATGATGATGAATGAGTAATGTTGACACAGATATTGGTAGGTGTGTGTTATAACAACACGACTTACGTCAGAAAAATTCTGCCGGATATTGAAAAATGAGGGCATTGTACTTCAACAATAGCTTTCCCAAGAATCCATACTAATATTATAAATGAGAAAGTGTGTGTGTCTGTTTGTTTGTCCGTCTTTCACGGCAAAATGGAGCGACGAATTGACGTGATTTTTTAAGTGGAGGTAGTTGAAGGGATGGGGGTGACATAGGCTACTTTTTGTCTCTTTCTAACGCGAGCGAAGCCGCGGGCAAAAGCTAGTAAGAAATAAAACTATGACTATAGTTTTCGTATACTTTAGTACTATTTGCTCAGTATCCACAAATTCTACTTTAAGCCCTGGTAAGTAGGTACCTATTTCCTGTGTTTTCTGAACCATACAAATTTAAGACACACACAATTGGGATTTAATCGCGTACACACTCATATTTCAACATTTTCAACACGAAAATTGATTCAGATTTATAATTTATTCTTCATAATGAGGACTAAAAATAGTGTTTGTTTTATTTAAATAAAACAAAGATACAGCGGGGCAAATTTTGAATCGGGGGACAATTGTAACTGATCCATTTTTTCCATTATTACACTGATATGATGTTGAGTTCTACATGTATCCACTAACACGCCTACCATGGATTAACCAACCGGTGGACACTCTATTTAATAATGCAAACATTGTAAAACATGGACCAGTTACATTGGCCCCCCAGTCGAGATTTGCCCCGCTGTACCGTAATAAGTTTCTCATCTCAATTTTTACCTACCCGATAAAGGGATTGTATATTTCAATTTCAATTTATTTTTTTATAACGAAAGTTACATCTCAATATTTTTTTTAATCTAAATATTTATTTCAATCTAAATATTTCTGGTCGGTACATTATGTTTTTTGGAACTATTTCAACCAAATATACCTCTAGATAGGCACCTACACCTTACAGACATAGTGTCTGAGATACCTGACAAGGACAAGATATCATTCAATTTAAGTCAAACCCGGAACCATACAGCTCTACCTACGAAGAGCACAAAATTACGGGAAGCGACAATAATAGTTATTTGTTATACAAGGGGGCAAAGTTGTATTTTAACGCCGAGTTTTTTTAATACACGAGAAGTAAAATACATTTGCACCCGAGTGTAACACAAAACTTTTCCACTCACTATAGCGAGGAAACTACAACGCAAAAAATCCGTTTATCACTGCTTCCAGTAGTTCCACAGGTGGTAAATCATCTTTATTACTAGATTCACCTACTTTTATCAATTTTAAAGCAGTTAATTTGACTTTATTAAGGTCAAATTACTTTACCCACTAGTGGATAAAATGAGTTTTTACCCGCTAGTATTAAAGGACAAAACACGTGTTTCCGAGCTAGTGAGGGGAAAAAGTAATTTATTGGAATAAGCAGAAGAAACTTGTCATTGACGTGGCAGAAAGCTGTGCAGACAAGTATAACTACATCGAAAATAAGTATTAGACTTAAATTATTTTTGGTACTAGCTTCTATCGGTGACTGTACTTATGTAGACAACTAAAACTAAAACTCATCGAGATAATTATTAATGATTTCCATTGCCTCTTTAACATCAGTTACATTTTAACAGAAAGTTACAAGTTACAAGCGGAAGTCTCATTCCAACTTGTCATATTAGACATTGACTACCACTTGTAAATTGTAACTTGTATCTTCGAGAAATGGGCCCATTGACTACCACTTGTAAATTGTAACTTGTATTAGCTTCGAGAAATGGGCCCATTGACTACCACTTGTAAATTGTAACTTGTATTAGCTTCGAGAAATGGACCCATTGACTACCACTTGTAAATTGTAACTTGTATTAGCTTCGAGAAATAGGCCCAATGACTACCACTTGTAAATTGTAACTTGTATTAGCTTCGAGAAATGGGCCCATTGACTACCACTTGTAAATTGTAACTTGTATTAGCTTCGAGAAATAGGCCCAATGACTACCACTTGTAAATTGTAACTTGTATTAGCTTCGAGAAATGGGCCCATTGACTACCACTTGTAAATTGTAACTTGTAGCTTCGAGAAATGGGCCCCAGATCAGAAGAATTATTCAATGTTCATCCTATATTTAAAAAAATTAAGCTCAATCAGAAATCGGGAGATATGTGAAATGTGTGAAATACTTCCATGACCCAAACAGCAAATATGGCATATCCATACTAACATTATAAATGGGAAAGTGTGTGTGTCTGTTTGTTTGTCAGTCTTTCACGGCAAAACGGAGCGACGAATTGACGTGATTTTTTAAGTGGAGATAGTGATGGAAAGTGACATAGGATACTATTTGTCTCTTTCTAAGTCCGCAATGTTTTTATGTTTGTTACCCCCACTAGATTTTAGTCTCATAATTGAGTACGAAATGCTTGAAATGGGGGTGGAAGTTATGTATGGAGCATTCCGCGATTTTCGAATTTAACGCGAGCGAAGCCGCGTGAAAAAGCTAGTATTAAATAAAAGCTAATAAAACAGAAACACACCAATAAAATGTACATGTTACGCGAGTTTTTAATATTCCTATAACTCTACATATAACAATAAACATTATAAATTATAATTTGATGAGATGTAATCTACTTTTCTACTATCACTTACAATAAACACGTGCGATTCACAATGACACTAATTTTCCATTCCTAGTAAAACGCATTAAGTGTTAGATACAATGATGATTACTAGTAAAGATAATTATCATTTTGATCGATCCATTGTGTAACGTTTATTTGTTTATTTACGCTAGGTTTTAGGTATTATTTTATTCATTGTTTTGCTGCAAAATCTTTACCAGACCTAAAAAGCAGCTATACCTCTAAAAAAAAATGAAAAAGTTTATTTCAGAAGTGTCCCATAAATGTGTTAGTAACAGAAAGATATTCTTTTTTTTATGGGATAGGAAGCAAACGAGCAGACAGGTCGCCTGATGGTAAGCGATCACTGCCGTCCATGGACACCAAAAACACCAGAGGTGTTGGAGGTGCGTTGCCGGCCTTTAAGATGGGTGTACGCTCTTTTCTTAATATAAATACAAAACCAAATTAAATCAAAATATAAATTAGCTTAGCCGAAGTCACAATCGCAACGGCCAGACAAATATAATACTTGGGGCAGTTGCATCAACACTATCAACAAATATCAAACACATTGATTACCGTCTCATAAGTCTCAGGAAATTCCCATACAATATTTTTTACGAACGCTACATTCTATAGCTAAGCATTTTTTTTTATTTTGATTTTTTTAGGGAATTTTAGGTCAATTATACTCAGAATCACGTGTACTTTCAATCTCACTGGGAGACAAAAAGTGTCCCAGAATTTCCATACATTTTTGTTACTTTCCTCTTTTGATACCCCACACAACATACGTACGGAAAGTGGTAACAAAATAAGAAAAGATCGTATAAGACAATTTTTTTTACTACTAGGATTGAAAAAGCTAGTGATTCTCAATAGAAATACCATATTTTTTTTAATATCACATTTCATAAGAGCGGCGAAAAAAAAAGAAATGCTCAGCTGACGGTTTGGTCCAACCATCCCTAAATCTAACAAACACACACTTATAAAACCGGCGGCTTATTGTAATAGTCGTTGTTCAAGAACACTTACAGTTTTACGACATTGCAATAATAATCTAAGACACAGTATTGCCTCGTGCCACTCATTGTGATTGTGTTTTATCATGAATCATCATACCTATAACATATAGGTTCAGTTATGTACATAGATATATTAGATATAGACCATAGGGTAGACATACCACGTGTGGTAAATAGATCATTACAAATTAGAATGAATTTTCGTAGGTATATAAGCAAACTTAGCATTATTTAACTTTCGACCTACTTAGCACAATGTACTATAATTATACCTATACAGGATGTATTTTTGATATTACTTCAAACTTTAACCAGACCAAGGTTTTAGCACTAATAACCCATACAACAAGTAAGTAATTATAAATAAAATAAATAATAAATAAATATTGGGGAGGTGTCCCCAATATTTATTACAGATCAACACAGATCAACTTAGCCCCAAACTAAGCAAAGCTTGTACTATGGGTGCTAAGCGACGATATATATACTTAAATAGATAAATTCATATTTATATACATAGAAAACATCCATGACTCAGGAACAAATATCTGTGCTCATCACACAAATAAATGCCCTTACCGGGATTCGAACCCAGGACCGCGGCTCAAAGGCAGGGTCACTACCGACTGAGCCAGACCGGTCGTCAAATATAACTTTGGTACTAACTGCCAGAGCGTAATATTATAAATTTAAAGAATATATTGAGCAGCAATGTATTGCTTGCCCTAATTGACGGTTCGTTCGTACGAAAAGCCAGCAATTCATTGCGTGCTGAATTATTTTGTATGAAAAAAAATTGTATTATTTAATTAAAACATATGAAAATATGTTCCGTAGGGCTTGTACTAATAAACCTTTAAATATGAGGTAATATCAAAAATACACCATGTAATATACACCCTGTAATATAATAAGTTCGAAATGTTCGAATCAGGCCGTAATTAAGTGTGAGGTGAGGTGATCGATCGTACGATCCAAAGTAAATATCGAATGTCATTGACGCACATGTACCACGAAACCTACCTACAGAATAACCTATTCTCTGAAAATGAGTATTACCTACTCAATTTTTATCTTTCCTTTTAATTTTTATCGTTGATTCGATTCGATTAAAGATGAATTGGCGTAACTTTGTACAATAATACGTAGCCAAATGTACAAACACTTGTGATAATATCGTTACAATACAGATGTAGTGCGGATTCTTACGGAAACGTACGAACGTGTCATGCTATTTCAGCCAGTCTCTGTACAAGACCTACTGACACTGTTCCCTGAACTAGCATGACATCAGGCCCCGTAGCCGAATGGCATTTCTCCGACGCCAAACGAAAGCGATACGCCGCTGGCTCTGTCGCGCCAATACGCAAGCGCGATAGAGATAGCTATCTACTAGCGCTTCGTTTCGTGAGCGTTTCGTGAGCGATTGTGCCATTCGGCTAGCCACCCAGATCTGTATCTGCGTTTGCGCATTACTATTTCAATCGCTCTACTGAATTGGCGCGACAGAGCCAGACTGCGTTTCCATTGGGCGTCTAGCTTCAACGATTGTTATTTATTTAATTTTCAGCTAGGCCGGCAGACAGCCAGACAATTAAAATAAAGTAGTTAGATTAAACTTTCGTGAGACATATTCATATATCTAAATATACGGATGTACTCACGTTAATATATCGCGTTTGGCGACA
This sequence comes from Leguminivora glycinivorella, assembly GCF_023078275.1. NCBI lineage: Eukaryota > Metazoa > Arthropoda > Insecta > Lepidoptera > Tortricidae > Leguminivora > Leguminivora glycinivorella. The sequence goes on from NC_062977.1 coordinate 17,286,613, forward strand.
AGTTTAGAGTCATTTGGAATGCACGGAGTTTAGCCGCCCGCGAGCACTCATGCCTAATGACGGATCCCCATTTGACTCGACTTACCTATAGCACTAGGATCTTAATCCCTTTAACGTTGATTTTATACAATTTATTTTGTCAAAACAAACTTTTATCGGGTTGCCTGAACGAATTTCAGTCATCGATCTCCTTTATGAAGTCAAAGTCAAGGTCGATACTCGTTATGTGGAAATTAAATTCTATATTTAATAGCTATATTTTAATGATTCAGGAAAATAACGACAAAACCATCATAAATATGTATATCTACCTAATTATAATTAATTATAAGGAAGCAATATTATTCAAGTAAAGGTTACAAACGGTATTATTTATTGTAAAGATCTTTTGAAAGCTATGTGTAAACGTGTCAAATGCCTACAACAGCAGATTTGTTCTTTAACCGCCGAATTTTCTCCCTTAACTGTCGGACCTCAATGCGCATTTCCTTTCTCAGCATTTGGGTCAAATACGCCATTACTTCTTTAGTTTTCCTTGGTTCCCAGTCACAAGTCGAATCGGTATCCTCGAGGTCGACGATGGTGTTAAAAGAAATGGAACTAAACTCCGACCACAATTCTTCCCCAACTGCTCTCTATAGCCTTTGATATACTCTAACCTCATAGAACTGCCCCGCACAGGGGACAGTTAGTTTCATTTCACATGCCCTTAAATAACATGTCACCAATGATGAGTTTGCTTCCAAAGGTTTAGTGCCAGAAGACCAGTATTCTACTTTATAACGAAAGTCGCCTTTACTGGATCGGAGCATTTCACCAGCACAATACATGTAGGTAGACTCCCACTGAATCACAGCGCCGCGTGATGTTGTGCTGTGTATTGTTAATCCCTGAGCAGCAGCCGGCCTCACGATGGGGACACGTGGTCTATGTGAAAAGTTTGGTTAGAGCAGCCAACATTATTGCAAGATTGTATTAGAAACGAAAATTCTGACACCTCATTCGAATATCCTGGATTATCTGAACTGTACCAAATACAAAACATTTCGATATAAGCCTGTGATTTTGTGCAGAGACGAATATGATTGCTGTTGTTCAAATAATATAAAGTAAATTGGATGTTGGCAGTAGACGACATCCACGTACAGTTGATGTACTCCAAGTTATGCGACAGGCACCGGAAATCCGTAGCCTCAGGGACAGTATCAACTATCACATACGCCTCTATGTCTGCAATGAAACAAGAATAAATCCCGGCGTCGTGTTTTTTTCTTTCAAACCACTTGAGTGATGTTCCATTGATTGTTTGTAATTGTTTTATTCGTTGTTCTCTCTTATAAATGGTAATTTGTGCAATGTCAGGACCGGAACAAATTATTTCCAAAAGCCCCCCGTTCTTCATGACATACCGGTTTTCAACATTACGGATGTTGGAGGAGGATTTGACTTCCATGTGGGGAGTGACAACGACATGAACTGTACTCATAAGAGCAAATAATCTATTGTCAGCGCAGCTTATTAACACTGTTCCTATTTTAGAAATGGTTATCAATGTACGAAGAGTCGTGTTACTTGTGTTCTGGTGCTATTTCTTTACTGTCTTCAGGATTGAGAAATCTTACAGTTGGAGGGCCATTGCAAAATACTTCAACAGGCTGATGGTTATATGCAAAACGATATACTTGCGTTCGAGTATGGTTTACAAGGTTAGTAAAATTTGGTTTTATTATTTCTTTTTGATATTTAATATATGTAAGGGGTTCTACTTTTAGGAGCACACTGATGTTGATGGCGGTGTCTAAGTCAAAGCAGACGATCTCCGATATTTGTAGGTCAGGTTTGTTATCGAACCACTTTATTGTTGTTTCGCTCTCGTGTTTTGTTATTACTGGGACACCATTTTTCGTTATGACGAGTTTAATTGCGTCTGGACTGGTACACAGCGCTGTTAGAGAGCTACCATACTGTATGTTATAATTACTTTGGAATTCATCGTCGAATGACTGAAAATTTGGTGACAGTACATTTAAAGCTGGTGTGATTGTGATAATCACAGTGCGCTTGCAAGCTGTTTCAGTCTTGATGCACGTGTAATTCGACCTTTGTAAACCTGGTTTACTTGTTGACCACGTTATGTCACTTCTATCTTCGTTATTTGTCTGTAATTTTTCACCATCCTTTGTCAGGACAAGGTTAGTGCCGTAACCAGCGGAGCAAGTTACTGTCAAATATTTTACAAAATGCGTGATAATTTCTTCATAGGCTTTGTGAACGTAGAACTGCTCGTAATCAGCAGATACGTAGATTTCAGGTAGATTGTCAAGGCATTGGAATTTATCCGGTTTCCTCTCAGTGTGGTTTTCTCGTACTGGCAATAATGTAGTCTTAGATTAAGTACAAAATACAAGTATAGGACTAGCTTTGCGATAGTACGCATCGCAGCTTACTTGGGTCGCGGGCCGGTAAATACTACCATTATTGCCTTCCAGGGGTTCAGGATTTAGATATTGTCGCCAGTTTCCTCCTCCCGATTACTTGTGGTTACGTTGCAAACGGTTGTCTTCAGGAAGTGCAAGATAATTTTGTTAGTACTTAAGCACGTTCAGACTAATTAATTATTTATCCTCGAAACATCTGATAAGAACTTTGCATGTGACTTTGACTAATCGAAACTGCTTCATTCCGAATCCTTATTTGTTGATTTTAACTAATCTAACTTTAATAGTACATTACGATACAAATGTGGAAAGCGCTGCACGCTGGTGGCCTTGCGGTAAGAGCGTGCAAGTTTCAATCTGTAGGTCGTAGGTTCAAAACTCAAAACCCGACTGATACCAAGGAGTTTTTCGGAACAAAGTAGTTCGAAACGAGAGGCGATTATATTCACCAGTGTACCCTCTATGGTGGGGCGCAGCCCACGCTCTCTCACGTGAAGCAGGTCACATCAATCTCTCTCTCTCTCTCTCTTCTCTCTTTCTCCTCTCTCTTTCTCATCCCTCTTTCTCCTCTCTCTTTCTTTCTCTTTCTATCTCTTTCTCCTCTCTCTTTCTCCTCTCTCTAGCTCTCCTCTCTGTCTCTCTGTCTCTTACTTTCACTCTCCCTCTTTCTATTTTTATTTCTTATGATTTAATTCTTACTTTTAAGCTTCACCATCTTTTTTCCTCATTTAATATTTTTTAAAAGGTGCCACAAACCTACCAAAAAAAGCCCAAAATCTTTAAAGAACATCGTTTAATAATCATCATCCTCTGATGACAGTGATCTATGATCCAGGTCCACATCCTCCTCATCCGTCGTGTTGTGCTGCCTGCCCTCCCTGGGGTCGGGATAGTAGTCCCAGTGGGACTGGTTGAAGTGACTGCTCGTCATAGGTGTGACGCACTGCATGAAATAACCCATGACCTCTCCGGGCGGGCACGTGTCATAGTCTGCAAGAATTTGGAAATATTTTACATTACACTACAATTTTACACGAAAACTCTTAGACCGTTTTTACATTATCCGATCCGATATCGGAAAAAATCCAAGATGGCGCCTGTAATGTATGGGATATCGGTCCGACATCCGATATCGGATCGGATAACGTGAAAACGCACAGGCTATACACGCACTACGCGGCTAGCCGCAACCGCATGCGGCTAGCCACTTAGTACTGTCATAGCCTAAGGGCCCATTTAGACGGTACGAGAACTCGCATACGAGTTTTATTACATGCGGTATTTGATGGCTGTGCAAAATTGTATTTAACTTCAACAGCGCGCAATGTAATTAAAATCGCATGCGCGTTCGCACGCCGTCTAAACGAGGCCTTAGTGTAACGGCTCAGCCACGACATTGGTCTAAGCGCGACAGCGGTGAGCGGCGGCCATACCACAGTATAATAAAGAGTACTATCGTACAGTATGGCCACTCCCGCTCCCCGCTGAAAGTGCCGCCTACCCCCTCTTGGTTACCTCACAGTTACCGCCTGTCAAAAACGCGAACTGTCGACCTGTCATATCTCACTCATACAAGCATGGTACGCGTTCACCTACACGAGCTTAGAATGTGTGCTAGGCACGCGCCTCTTTCATATATTTGATCGCCAGTGTCCGAGGTGTGGCCATACATTGGAGCGAGACACAACGATGGGACTTTTCATTCGCACGTATGGCTACCGCTCACCGCTGTCGCGCTTAGACCAATGTCGTGGCTGGGCCGTAAGGCCTAACGGCCCAGCCACGACATTGTCGTGGCTGCCATACGTGCCGAATGAAAAGTCCCATCGCTGTGTCTCGCTCCAATGTATGGCCGCCGCTCGCCGCTGTCGCGCTTAGACCAATGTCGTGGCTGAGCCGTAAGCAGGGCCTAAGTGGACGCTCGGAGCGATGCTTTCGGCGGGGCGTGCAACGGGGCGGGTGAGCGTGCGTCCACCCTAGGGTTGCAAAAAAACGGTTTTTTTTCTGGCTTGAAAAAAAAACATGAAAAAAAACCGTGAAAAAAAACAGTTTTTTTTTCTGGAGTAGGTATGTTTTTTTTCTAAAGTACGAAATCTCAAAATTTGAAAGTAGTTAATACTTTTATAAGGTTTTTTAGACTTAATGTCAAATATTAAACGAATTTAATCAAATAACTTTAATTTCTGGTCTTATAAAAGTAACATTTACGAAATCTGTAGTTGGTAGTTATCACTTTTTACTGTTGGCAACACCACCGCCTCTCCACGCTACACGCAGCATCGGGGATTCCCCAATAAACGTTTGTATACTGAATGTTAATTGAATTAAAATTTACGTTATTGTTATTGAAACACGTTACAACTCACGAAAAACCGTTATTGTCGTATTATTTGTTCATCTGAAAAAAAACCATATTTAGAAAAAAAACCAAGGTGCTCGGTTTTTTTTCATGTTTTTTTTTCACAATTCTGAAAAAAAACATTTGGTTTTTTTTTCTATTTACAACCCTAGTCCACCCTATGCAACTCCGACTCAGGACACTTGTACGAGCTTCAATTGTGTGACATGCGTGTCGCACGCCCCGATCCGCTGCACGCCCAATTTGAGCGTGCACTCAGGCCTTTACCTAGTTTCACCGCCTCCTTTCATCCCGTGGGGACCGTAGAAGTCGATTGTGGGATATAGGTTTAATTGTGATGGGCTGGCCGTTCTGACCGCCGCACCCAAATCTCAAGGAAGGTGGTTCTCAATTCGTCTGTTTTTCTTTTTAACCGCCGCCTCAAATCTCTCAAGGAAGGTGGTTCTCAATTCGTCTGTATAAGTATGTTTTTTTTTAATGTTTGTTCCACGACATCTCCGTCGTTACTGCACCGATTTTGAAAAAATTTTTTGATTGAATGCCTATGCATACATCCCATTTTTCTCGGAACCTAGTTCTGATGATGGAATCCTGGAGAAATCAAGGGAACTTCTCAAATCTGAAAGGCACACATATGGTGATTTTTGTGTTTTTTAAGGAACAGCATGCATTTACGTACGGAACAGTGACATTTGGTGCAGTGGAACTGCTGATGATGGTCAGAACAGAACTCCTCAAATCTGAAAGGCACGCTTATAGTGACTTTGGTATTTTTATAAGAACAGCATGCACTTACGTCCAGAACAGTGACATTTGGTGCAGTGGAACTGCTGATGATGGTCAGAACCGAGCTCCTCAAATCTGAACGGCACACTTATAGTGACTTTGGTATTTTTATAAGAACAGCATGCAGTTACGTCCAGAACAGTGACATTTGGTGCAGTGGAACTGTTGATGATGATCAGAACCGAACTCCTCAAATCTGAACGGCACACTTATATTGACTTTGGTATTTTTATAAGAACAGCATGCATTTAAGTTCAGAACAGTGACATTTATTTAGTAATGTTTGTTAAGAATATTGAGTTTTCAAGTCAAATTTTGTCAAGCTTCGATTTCTTATAATCGGATTCATGAAGAATTGAGGAAACTCCTCAAACCTTAACGGTATACGTATATTCATTTGTGTTGCCATCAAATAATTAAAGTATTAAAAGCAGTTTTAAAAAATACCTACACATTTCTACATAATCCAATATTCGCAAGTAGCTTTCACCAGAAACCCAAAGGCGGCGGTTTTTTTTCTTAAAAATTATATTTTTATTTTTTTATGTTTGTTCCACGATATCTCCGTCGTTACTAGACCGATTTTGAAAAAAAAATTTTTGATCAAATGTATATGCATACAGATTGGTCCCATTTTTATCAGAATCCAGTTTTGATGATGGGATCCTGGAGAAGAGGGAGAGAAGAGAGAGAGGGAACTCCTCAAATCTGAAAGGCATACATATGGTGATTTTTGTGTTTTTATAAGAACAGCATGCATTTTCATACATAACAGTGACATTTGGTGCAGTGAAACTGTTGATGATGGTCAGAACGGAACTCCTCAAATCTGAACGGCACACTTATAGCGACTTTGGTAGTTTTATAAGAACAGCATGCACTTACGTTCAGGACAGAAACATTTGGTGCAGTGGAACTGCTGATGAAGATCAGAACGTAACTCCTCAAATCTGAACAGCACGCTTATAATGACTTTGGTATTGTTATAAGAACAGCTTGCGTTTACTTTCAGAACAGTGACATTTGGTGCAGTAGAACTACTGACGATGATCAGAACGGAACTCCTCAAATCTGAACGGAACTCCTCAAATCTGAACGGCACGCTTATAGTGATTTTCGTATTTTTATAATAACAGCATACATTTAAGTTCAGAATAGTGACATTTATTTGTTAGGAGATTTATTCTCTTTGTTATGCTTACATGCATATTGAGTTTTCAAGTCAAATTTTGTCAAGCTCAATTTCTTATATGTAATCGGATATCGGATTCATGAGGAATTGAGAAAACTCCTCAAACCTTAACGGTATACGTATATTCATTAAATTTGTGTTTCCATCAAATAATCAAAGATTTATATTAATAAGCAGTTTTAAAAATTACCTACACATATCTACATAATCCAACATTCGCAAGTACCTTTCACCAGAACCCCAAAAGTGGCGGTTTTTTTTTCTTAATAATTATCTTTTAATAACAATCAATCTATATCGGACTGTTTAGTTTTTTGGCTTATTATTTTCAATTTTGAATTTCACACCTAATTCTGCGGCATAAGCAATTAGACCCATATTTGAAAATATAAAACGACACAGATAAAAATAATAATTATCTGTTTTGAAGAAATCATTGCTCGAACTTCAAAAATCAGGAAGGAAATAGTCGAGAGTGTTTGTATGGAGAATTGATCCTACTTCATTCGCTTGACATTTTCAAGTATTTTACCATAAGGAGTACCTCGCATTTATGTGTTAATGTGAATAATATATTATCTTTTTTATGACGGGTTCGAATCATTATGTGGAAAATGTCCCACTTGTAATATTTTTACTTTCGGCATGTTTTTGCCGTGGACTGCCACTGCAGTTTTAGGATAATAAAATTATTACCTAACTGTAGTTACCAAACAAACTCCGAATAGGATTTTTTTTAAATAAAAACACAGGTTGTACAATATGAACATATTTAACTTTATTCGTTTTTAAAAGTGCATATTAAATATAATTATCACTTGGTTTGGTTAAATAAATATAATACCTACTCTTATTCTTACACATGCCCATTAAGTACTCAGAGTGGGTATAACATTTCCAGAACGATGCTCATTCGGAACTTCAAGACTGCGCATTACTTTCTGGTTTAGCATCGATTCCTTGTAGGAAGTTGGTGTTGGTAGCAATACGTTTACTGATGGTGGGTATACATAACCCTTTTTTAATACTCCTTGGTGAATGATCGGCTTGCATCCAAAGAGAAGAGGGGTGGAACAGCCCCCGACAGTCTGGGGGAAGGAAGCCCGGACGGGGCCGTTGTAGGGCCCGTAATACGGTGGTCCCACTGTCCTTACTGACATCGTAGGCAGGATATTATTCATCTGGGCGTCATGCGACAGCTGTGCCAGCAACTCTTCGTAAGTTGAAGCTCTCCTAGTCAGACGGTTAAAAGGCATTAGATTTAGAGCTGGATACATATCTTCGTAGTACGTCGGACTATATTGAGGAACCAAACCATGAATGTACGTATGTATTGGGAAATTCTTATAATTATAGAGATCTATGTTTTGATTCTGTGTCAGAGTTTCGGCGTCTGCTTCATTTTGCTCGATAGCACTTTGCTCTTGAATATAATCTCGTTCCAGCTGGCTTGCGTCTAGTTCCATTGGATTCTCTGATAGCACAGCAGAGTAATCATCGATTTCAGGTATAGTTTCTTCAACCTCGTTATAAAAATGGCACTTCACATCACCTCTGTGAGATCGTAAACACGGATTTCCCGAAAAAGCCTGATAGTTTTCACTTTCGCCTATATTTTGTATACCTCTGGCGTTCATCTTATAATAGTCATAGAATAGGGCCGGGTATGCGTCAGCTAGACCGAGAATCCCGCTAATAATTATTATTCCAGTACACATTATTCTGATTATGACAAGACTCGTTGATTTTATTGTAACACGCCGGGCGCACTTAATCGTATTGCTTAAAATGACTTAAATGACACCTTCCTCAAATTACTTGGTAAACAAATGTTATTGTTAGTATGCAAATTCCTCAAACCGCTAAATGTTTTTAAATGCCCACCTGATATTTGAGACTATAATGAAGAGTGTAAACATTGTTACCAGTATTTTAACTATCACCGCGAACTAGGCGCAACCGGCCACAATTGTCACTGAAATGTATATTATTATTACACGGGTAATAGATACCTAATCATGCGGATGAAATGTAACTTTTCAAAGTTCACTTGCACGTACTAAGGTTTACCAACTAATTCTGGGTTAAACGGTTAACACACAACGTCGTAACGGATACGTCAACATTTGTTACTATGTATTACGTACGAAATAGAGTTGATATTGTTTTAGAATATGGTACAAAAAATACAACGATTATTTGAATATAAAATGATAAATAAAAAACTAGAAAATGTCTGCCTTGGGTGAGACCTGAACTCGCGGCCTCTGGGTTCACCCACTCCACTTTTAAATTTGTTCTTAGCCTAGTGGCATCGATTGCAGACGTTTCTGCTAATCAGAAGTTAGAAATAAAATGGTAAGTTTATAATTATTAAATATTTCCCCAAAACTCCAAAGTTTGTTTTAACTTCTTATGGAATTTGATTTTTAACCCTCGACGCAAAAACGACTGTCAGTCTGTCTGTCTGTGGCATCGTAGCTCCCTTTTTTTGTTTGCAAGCTGAATTAGTCGGGAGTGTTCTGTCGGGGTTTTTTCAAAATTTTAATTTTGTTGTTAGATGATTTATCTCATACATACTCTTAGTAGGTATATGAGTAGCGCCTTGAACCTAAGGAGTGTATACCAATAGTAAATTAACAGTGAAGTAATTTGTACTGTGGGCAGTAAATTGTAGATAGTTTGAATCATTACGTAGTCAATTTTGAATAAACTGGTTAATGTGTTGACTGTGTTATGCAACCATTGGGCTTGTGTTGCAATCAATATTTAAATATGTGTTGGTATACGTATGCACCTACTGAAAAAAACTTATAAAAGTACTAGCTTTTGCCCGCGGCTTCGCTCGCGTTAGAAAGAGACAAAAAGTAGCCTATGTCACTCTCCATCCCTTCAACTATCTCCACCTAAAAAATCACGTCGATTCATCGCTCCGTTTTGCCGTGAAAGACGGACAAACAAACAAACACATACTTTCCCATTTATAATATTAGTATGGATTTTTTTTTAATTTCAACTATCTCCACTTAAAAAATCACGACAATGAAGGACGGACAAACAAACAGACACACACACTTTCCCATTTATAATATTTTAGTATGGATTGGAATGAGTGTAATGAATGACTATACCTTGTACTTTTGGCACTTGAAAAAAGTGTAAACAAACCTGAGCTGTCAAATTTGAGGGTTGTTTATTAGGTAACGTTTGGTTCCTGATATTTTTTCTCTATTTAAAAATAATTGAACTCACTACTATTTTCTATTTCATTCCACTAATATGTAATTTCGTTTAATTTGACGAAACGTATACACCTTCACGAATACAAACATATCGTCATTACATTTAATGAATATTATTATTTTCTTCAGGGAATCATCAACCAAAAAGTACCTAATATTGCAGAGGTTTAAAACTCATGGTTGCATTTTAATCTGGTGTAACTCCGGATACATTATCCGATCCGATATCGGATGTCGGAAGGATTTCGATGGAAAAATCCAAGATGGCGCCTGTAATGTATGGGATATCGAGTCCTACATCCGATATCGGATCGGATAATGTGAAAACGCACTAACTCTACTAAAATATAAAGGTTCACCTTACGCGATTTTTAATTTTATCTGTCTGACATTTGCCATTGCTTGTTATCAATCATCATCATCATCATCTGTTCCGAGTTCGATATTTGCGTTGATGATTGTTATATTTATTTTTTTAGGGTTCCGTACCAAAAAGGTACAAAAGGAACTCTTATGGCGACGCTCTGTCCGTCTGTATGTCTGTCACATTTCTAAGTATCTTGAGAACTACTTACGCTATCGATTTGAAATTTGGAACAGTTATGAACATTTTAAACCTCTACAAGCTGAAACTATTAATTATATTAATTATAGAAAATGGCCAAAATGGAAGGGGGCAAACTGTAAATGTCAAGTTACTAGGTCAAGTGGGGTATCGTTAGAAAGAGCTCAAATTGTACATATCAAAACTATTTTTTATAATTTTATTGTAGTGGAAAATAAAAAGAATTATGAAGGAAAATGGAAAAAATAAAATACCATTCCCCCTTTTCTCCCGAATTTTACCAACGAATAATTATGACTTACGAAATATTGGTTTTAAGCTAAATTTTACAGGAAAAGGTTTCTGGCCTTAAAAGGTTCACTATCCCTTGATCTGTCAAATTTGACGGCTCCGGTTTGTGTACACTTTTTTCAAGTGCCAAAAGTACAAGGTATAATTATAATAAAGTCTATTTCGAATAATGTTTCAGAGGAACATAAAAGTAAACAAACGAAATAACATTTTTGTAAATAGTTTATTATCTATTTGTGATTGCTTTGTTATAATTGTTTCATACAAAAAATAAATAAGTTAATAAATAATTAATTATTATTCCTAAAAAATAAATAATACAATTACACAGTTAGTTTCATAATAGCGGCTCGAGTCGTTCTTTTCCATTTTTAAAGCTTATCGGAAATGAGAATAGTTTTTGCTGCAAATCCCTGTTGGTGGGTGTCCGGTTGATTTTGGTCGGACGGCTGATCTTTGTGATGTCGCGTTTGGAGTGTGAATTGAGGTTGTCACTCCTGTACGCCGAAGCGCCGTAGCCAGCCGCGGCGCCGTATGAATGGCCCTTGGCCAGGTGGCCGGCCACGACGTTTGGAGAGCAGCTTAGTAGCAGCGGGATAGCGCAGCCACCGACGCGTGCGCTCGGGAACACGCCCACCGCACCTGATCCAGATCCATACCCAGAACCGTAGCCGCTCAAACCTGCTATGCCGGACCCGTAAGCTCCTCTAGCCTGCCCTTCCTTCCATGCCTTCGGAACTAAAGCTTCTTTAAAGTCAGAGTTCATCCCGATCGGAGCAAACAAGGCCGCATCTTCAGCCGACTTGCCGTGAGCGCCGTGAGATAATGAGGAATGTAACTTCTCTGAATGATGACCGGAGGCAGCAAACTCGGCGGGTTTAGCGATCACGCCAGACAGTTGACTCTGGCCAGTTAGTTGATCAGATGATTTCATTGTCATCTCGTGTGCCTCTTTGCCGTTCATGGTGGAGATTAAAGATTTATGTTGATCCAAAAGTCTCTCTTTAGATTGGTCTAAGCTGATTTCTTGAGCTTCTTTAGGATGCATGGCGGAGTTCGAAAACTTCTGATGACCATGCTGCGTCATCATACTCTGACCCCTTTGTGATGAGTGTTCGCCTTGCTGTGAGTGGCCCATAAGAGAGGAGTGGCCGCCTTGTTGTGACATCGTACTCTGACCCATTTGTGATGAGTGTTCGCCTTGCTGTGAGTGACCCATATGAGAGGAGTGGCCAGCTTGTTGTGAGTGACCCATAAGAGACGAGTGGCCGCCTTGTTGTGACATCGTACTCTGACCCATTTGTGATGAGTGTTCGCCTTGTTGTGAGTGACCCATAAGAGACGAGTGGCCGCCTTGTTGTGACATCGTACTCTGACCCATTTGTGATAAGTGTTCGCCTTGCTGTGAGTGACCCATATGAGACGAGTGTCCAGATTGGTGACGTTCCGCTGCCATTCTCTGGTGATCATGAGTATTCATTTCATGTTCTTTGTGTAAAGAATGTCCATTTGAACTAAATTGTTCAATTTGTTTATGCTGTTCAGCTTTGTTATGCTCAGCAGACTTCATGAATGTTGTAGTATCAACTAGAGGAGAATCCATTTCGATTTCAATGTGCGCTTGCTTAGCTTGTTTCATATCACCCTCTTCGTTTGATTTCAGTTGGCTTGTCTGAGAAATAGATGACTTGATATCCATTGATTTTTCAGTTGGGACAGATAGTAAATGAGTATTCTTTTCGGATTGAGAACTTTCGCTTCTAAAAACTTGATCATTCGTATGGTGTAAAGTTGTCTTTGACTCGCTCAGTGTAGATGCAGAAGTTTCCATTTCGTTCTTGGAATCCAAAGACTTCTCGTGCTTGCGTGCCTGCCAGCTAGATTTTTCAGCAGTTGATTTTTTCTCCATATTCTGCGCCATTTTCATATCCTCTGCTTGCGATTTTTCATTCTCACGTACTTGCGAAATAAATTTAATATCATGCGATTTTTTTTCCAAATCCTGAACCGTCTTCATATCTGAAATCTGGCTATCAGAACTCTTCTCTTTCTTCAGTTCGATGGCGCCCTCCTTCAAATCGTCGCTTATCTGATGTTGGAGACTGGAGCTTTTTTCAAGAGTAGCAGATTTCTCCGAAAGAGCTTTGTTCTGAAAACTATCTTCAATATCTCTGACTAATTCCACGTTTTTCTGAATAGTTTCAATGGCATCTTTCCATTGAGCTAATCGTTCCTCATCCGTCTTCAGGTCCTTGGAGCTCTTGAATGCTGGTTCAATCTTCAAATTTGCATCATGGACTTCAGAATTCTTAAATGCTCTGGCGTGTACATTCATAGATTCCAAGTTGCCGAAATTGCGCTGCATATGCTCCAGAGCTAGTTTTGCAGTTTCAATGTTCTCGTGCATGTTATCATCGGCCTCCGACTCTCCATGTTTCCATTGCGTCATTCTGGGGTTCTTCTCAGCTAACTGCAGCTTTTTTTGTAATGTATCAACAGCTTCCTTTGCCATCTTTAAGCTTTGAGCAACTTCGCTATCAGATACGCTTCCATCGATATCTTCGACCTTAGTGGCTTCCTCAACTTCACTTGATCTTGCAGAGATTTCATCGTTGCACTTAGCCTCCATCTCCTTCATGCAAGTTTTCTTCGATTCCTTGGCTTCAGACGAGTGCATTTCCAATTGGTCCTCTTCAGAACGGAAGATATGGCCGTAATGGTGTCCATAAGGATGCGATACGATCAAAGGTTTCTTCAGTCCCAGGTGGTGCGGTATGATTGGCTGCACGTAGGGTTGGTGATGATGAATCGGCAGGTGATGTTGAAGGGATCCGAAAGTCGGCGACCGCTTTTCTTTTGTGATGTCGAGGTCTGCGTCGCCGTCCCGATACGTGGGCCCGGCCAGGGCGACCGCCGTTAGGGCGGCTAGCACAACCAGTGTCTTCATCGTGTGCTACTGTTGTGTGATGTGGAGACGAGGCTCTTGATGGCTTTATACTAAACTGTTGTAGTCTGCCCTCCCCTGCCGAAGTGCGAGCGTACGTGCCCCGGGCCGCGAGTCGTGCGGGACATGCTGAGGCGGCCCTTCCGCGCAACCTTGTCATCGTTCCGCATTCTGAGAATATCGTAGAAACATACCTGCGTCACGTGTTTGAGTCAAAAAATCTATACTTACTAATATTATAAATGGGAAAGTGTGTGTGTCTGTTTCTTTGTCCGTCCTTCACGGCAAAACGGAGCCACGAATTATCGTGAGTTTTTAAGTGGAGATAGTTGGATGGCGAGTGACAGAGGCTACTTTTTATCTCTTTCTAACGCTAGCGAAGCCGCGGGCAAAAGCTAGTAAATTATGCATTTAAAATAGATAAGTTTTCCATATCGTAGCCTAACAATTAAAAATCGTGTCTGTCACGATGAAGCCCGAATATGACAAATCTAAACTTTAATACAGGATCCGTCAACTTTGTACAAAAATTAAGGGAAAAGTTAAATTTGTTTTTATTTTCTATTTTGTTACCAAGATTTTTTGATGAATTGGAAATTTTATTAAGTTTTATTTCTCAGGTTCTCTAGTTCTATTTTTCTTAATTATAAAAATTATCCTGTATATATCTTACGAAATTCGTTACCATTATATTACTAAATGTTGGTGACGTAAAATAGGTTTGAAAAATATAGAAATCTTGCTGACATTTTTTTGGCTATTGGACAAAGTTGATTCTGAGGAATTGCTGAAAAATACGCATGTTAATACGAACCACGGGGTGGGCAACTTCGTAAATGACACAATCTATAATTGTGTCACTTCAAACTCGGGTAAGTCTATTCTGCTATACAAAAATTATTCTGAAAGAATTTCGAATCTAAGATTTATTTGCCTATAAGGTGCATTAGGGTAATTTCGAATCACAGAAATGCTCGGGTAATTTCAAAAGGGCAATCTTGATATGATAGAAATAATGGTGTTTTTATTTATACGACTTTCAAAATTAGACGACTTTATGACCCTAATGGAAATAATGGTGGTTTTATATGTAACTTTCGATTAATCGCTCCTGATATGCACCTCTGCTGATATTTAAAATACGGTTTATTTGAAATACAAATTGAGTAAACTTCAATTCAAAATCGCCTAACACTAGACCCTACTATAGTGGTGTTCCTCGGTGAGTAAGGCTCGATATTTAAAACACGGTTTAAGTATTTAAAATATTGTGTGTGCAATGATTGATACAAACAAACGTTGACATAATATTACCTACCTATAATTTCAATAAAAAAAACTAATGATGTCTAGAACCTTAAAAAACGAAAAACAAAAAATTAAAATTTTGAAAAAAAACATAGTGGATCGATTTTCATGAAACATGGCTAAGAAATGACTAATTCAGCTTTCAAACAAAAAATACTAAATCTAAATCGGTTCATCCGTTCTGGAAGACAAATGACACACACAGACAGATATACAGACAGACACACAGACAGAACACGTCAAACTTGTAACACCCCGTCGTTTTTAGTCGGGGGTTATGAATTGTGCCTAAACCTTGACAGTTCAAAAGTGCCATCAATGTTATCATACTCGTAGCTTGCCCATGTTTCAAGTTTTTTTTTTAAAAAGGAATTATTCTACAATAGAATATAATAAATATTTAAAAAAATCTAAAACAAACACAACTGGAGCGAATGATAGAACAAGCTGTGGTGGTAAATTCTTCGACTAGGCCATTTCACTTAACGCTTTCACTTCCCGCTCTGAATTAACGTGTTAAAAACCCATATACATAATTATACATATGTATATTATATCGGTCGGTGACATAAAACGGCCGCCTAAGTTCGTTTTCACATTATCCGATTCGATATCGGATGTCGGACTGATATCCCATACATTACAGGCGCCATCTTGGATTTTTTTCATTGAAATCCTTCCGACATCCGATATCGGATCGGATAGTGTGAAAACAGACTAACGAACCTAAATGAATGTATTTTAACATTATCCGTTCGAAAAGGGAACTTATTCCCTTCCCTGCTACAAGCGTAATAATAACCAATTACAAATAAATTGTCAATTAAATGCGTATTTTTATTTACAATTGATTTGATTCATCAATTACAAATAAATTGTCAATTAAATGCGTATTTTTATTGACAATTAATTTGATTCATTACATACATACTCATAAAATATCAGCATGTTGCAAAATAATTTCAACCTTTGGCGTTAACACTTAAATCCCTCACTGTGCTCACGATTCTCTTATATAATTCTTTGCTTCGTTCAAGATTCAATGTCCAAGCTCGCCGTAAATAAGAGTATGACATTTTGCTCCTTGCATTATACTATTTCACCATATCAACTGTTTACCAATTGGTTCACTTTTATTTTTTCACCACACCAACTGGTAAAGGCTCTCTTTGCTATTCGAAATCAGATAGCAAAATTGCATTTTATCCACAAGAGTGCAAAGTAATTTCAGACAAATTTTAACTTGATGTCTTAAGCTGGCTGCTAGATTTTACGTATAAATGATGACTTTGAATCATAAATATTGAATAAATTGATGGATTTGATTTAGTTTGATGTTTTATAGTCAGGTTCGTGTTGGTGTGGAGAAAAAAATGTGTTTCACTCGGTGGCAAAGTTTGTTTGAACTTCGTGGCTTGAAACCCTCGCAACGCTCAAGATTCCACTTTTTGAACCACTCGCTACGCTCGCGGTTCTGTATTGGAATTTTTCGCTTGCTTGGGTATCGATATTGGCACGTGCGGTTAAACACCATTTTGCCCCCTTGTAAAACAAATACCTATTTCACCACACCAACAACTGATAAAATAAAACCTTTCTTAATACTTCGAAATCGAATGACAAAGTTGCATTTTATCTACAGGTGTGCTAATTAATTTCATACAAATTTTAACTTGATGTCTAAAGCTAGCTGATGGAACTGATGTTTAAATAATGATTTAGAATCATAAATGTAAAAAAAATGATTTGTTTTAATTATTACCTAAACCCTAGCAAAGCTCAACATTCCAAATTCTGAACCACTCGCTACGCTTGCGGTTCAATATTGGAATCACGTGCGATTACACAACAACTTTGCCTCCTTGTAAAAGAAAGATAATTACCGTAAAGGGATTGTCATTAGGTATGCAATGGGTGCATAGTTAAGTATTATAACAAAATTTTAATTTATGAATTTATGATCGTAAAACATGACTTTCGCATCACAAAACGAAAAAGTAAATATTTCAATTCATATTTTATTCCATACAAAAAATAAATAATTGAATAAATTATTACACTATAAGTTTCTCTTCTCCGACTCGCTACATTTTACAAATTGATCCGTTTAAATATAAGTCCATAACAATTACTTGTTAAAATTATATAAAGGACTTCATATCATGAGCATGTTCACCCAAAGCCTTGTGGTCAACGGTAAGATGAAGGCCATCCAGGTGGTGATGATGAGAACCGAGACTCGCGTCTCTTTGAGCTTCTGACCAGGACTTTTCCTTCGCCTCCTTCAGTTCCGTAGTTTCTTCTGCCTGCTTATACGCCGGAGCCGCGTAACCATGGTGACTGGCTAGATGTCCAGCTACAACGTTGGGCGAGCAGCTAAGGAGGAGTGGGACTCCGCAAGGTCCGATCTTTCCGTGAGGGAAATAGCCAACAGCTCCGCTTGGAGCTGCAGATTCTAGTGCAATCGATTGCGCTGACGCTCCGTAGCTCGGCTCATACGACCGAGCGCGTTCAGAATGCTCATCTGTATCTTCTTCTCTGTAGTGCGGGGCGCCTTGAGGAGCCAGGTATAGCGCTAAAGGTGCTGCCCGGCGCACGGAGGGCCGTATGAAGCGCCATAAGGACCGCCGTAAGGAGATCCTGGAGATTTCTTCGTCCTTTCCAGGTTCAAGTCATCTGTGGGAGCAGCGAAGACTGATGAGACGACCAACGTGAGAGCGACTGACAGCTTCATTGTGATGTGAATGGAGAGATGAAATTTGAAGGACTATTTATATTATAGATGTAAGGAAGCAATCGCGGAGATAAGGAGTGGTGTAATTAGATTTACTTAAATTAATTTTGGCACGTAATGGAAGCTTGGTTTATCTAGTTAGACATATCAGTGTGCGTAGCCAAATGCCCAAACGCTTCACGATTCGTGAGTGATTCGTGAGCGACTGAGCGTTTCTTGAAGCGTTTGTGCATTCGGCTACACACCATATACATAATGAATTTAACCTGCCATCCACATCAGCGCAAATCCTGGCCATCAGCCCCAACGTATGTCACGTCGCAGACATAATTTTGGTCCTTCGAGCCGGATGTCGACCAGCCTTGGACCCACGGATTGGATGTGAGAACGCATCGGCAGAGTGCTGCAACGACCAAAAGCTTCGGCAGCGGTGAAGATCTTCGGTGAGACGAGCCAACCTACCTTTACCTACCTTTCCCTAAAACGCTTGCGTCATATCGTGCTTTTCTCAATTCCAGTGCTTGTGCTTTCGTTGTGACCCTATCGCACGTCGTCGAGTCGACCTTCGCAAAAGTCTGCAAGCAACTCGCGTCAGCTTTGCTGCTAGCTGCCTTGCTGTGCTCGACCTGGGTGGTGATTGCAACTGTAAGTACTTTGCGCCTGCCTTTATTCGATTCGCAAAATGACTGGCAAAGACGATGTAGTGTTTCACGCCGCGTTAGGTCCTAATCAAGAAACGGACACAGAAACAATAAAACAATTAAATCGTAGGCGTGGTTCCGTAAAGTGTAGGCTAACTAATTTCAAAAAGTTCGCGAGTACGTATGAGGGTTTAACTTTGTCCGATACCCAGCGCACGGAGCTCAGTTTACGCATGCAAGGGGCTCAGGGTATTTTTGATGATTTTACTGACATTCATAATCAGTTAGAAAGTTTAATTCCCGATAGCGAAATGAATTCACTTTTTGAAACCAGAGAGGCGTTCGAAAGCGAATATTACGCGATTTTAGCTAAGACGCAATGTATGGTGAAATGTTCGGAGACAGCTAACGAACCTAAAATGCAAGCTTCTAATAATCTAGCGCAAACGGTGCGGCTCCCCGTCATTTCTTTGCCTACTTTCGACGGATCTTATGAACACTGGTTACAATTCCGCGACACATTTTCTTCGCTAGTGCATAACTCGCAAGAAATAACCAGCATTCAAAAGTTCCATTATTTAAAGTCATCGCTAAAGGGTAATGCGCTACTTGTTATCGATTCGCTTGAGTTTTCGGCAGACAATTACGCGATTGCTTGGGAATTGCTATTAAACCGCTATGATAATAGTAGATTGCTAGTACA
The DNA here is from genome assembly GCF_023078275.1 of Leguminivora glycinivorella. Taxonomy (NCBI): domain Eukaryota; kingdom Metazoa; phylum Arthropoda; class Insecta; order Lepidoptera; family Tortricidae; genus Leguminivora; species Leguminivora glycinivorella. Next base: position 17,305,816 of record NC_062977.1, read on the forward strand.
CAATCACGTAAAAGCTTTATTTTCCATACAATCGCTCAATAAAGAATCGCCGGCACTGTTAAGAAAGCTTTTAGACACAGTTTTAAAAAATTTACGCGCTTTAAAGCTGCTCGGTGAGCCCACAGAAAGCTGGGACACACTTATCATTTATTTAGTTGTTTCCAAATTAGATTCCACAACCGAACGTGAGTGGGAACAATATAAAAGCACTTTGTTACCAGTGTCGAACGAAAACAAAACCGCGCTTAAGGTAGATGATTTGCTTAAATTCATTCGCGACCGCGCCGATATGTTAGAAACATTATTGGTTACGCACAGCCGGTCTAATTTAAATAGCACTTATCCGCCGCACGATGCTAAAAAATCAAACACACATAACGCGCACACGGCTCCCAAGGTTCACTACAATGTTGTTACCGAAAAGTCCGTAGACAAATCTCACTCTAAACAAACACCAATTAAGAAGTTATGTTCTATGTGCAATGGTAAACATCCTTTGTACTCGTGTCAAGCATTTATTGATTTAAATATGCAAGATAAATTAAAATTGGTACGCGATAAAAGTTTGTGTGAGAATTGTTTACGAACTGGACATGCGCCTAGTGAATGTCGGTACGGCCCGTGTAGGAAGTGTAACAAGAAACATAATTCCATAATTCACGAGGACGAGAAGGATGAAGCCAGTGACAAGCGCTCCGTGGCACTGCTGGCGACAGACAGCGCGCCAAGGTCGCCCGCTTCCTCCTCCTCGATCCCTGATAACAACATCGCACACGCACAACACGTATTGCAGGTATCGAACGCACACATAGATGAAGATGTATACGCGCGATTGTCTTCCAGGCGTCCTGTAATACTAGCCACCGCCCTTGTCGAAATTCCAGATAATTACGGTAATTATCATAAAACGCGAGTGATTCTCGATAACGGTAGCGAAGGTTGTTTAATTACCGAAGCGTTGTGCGACAAATTAAATCCGCAAACTTTACAGTCCACTGAAGAATTAAACGGTATAGGTAATTTAGCTACACATAGTTCGCGAGTATGTGAGATCGAAATAAATTCCCTTGTTACCGATTTTAAGGCGCGATTACAATGTAGGGTTTTACCGCGATTAACCTCATCGTTGCCTACGTTTCCGAGCAAACGTAACCACTTCCGCATTCCAGACAACGTAAGTCTGGCAGATCCTAACTTTTATGAAAGTCGGCCCGTCGAGGTACTCATAGGAGCTGACCTATTCTGGGAGCTCCTCGAAGGTCTAGTTAAGATAACGCGCTTAACTAACGGTGCATACTTAATAAATACGCAGTTAGGCTGGATAGTTTCGGGACCTGTTTCCTCTAACGCGCGCAGCACAAAGCCTATTAATTGTAATTTCGCGCAATCTATTGACATGCCATCATTAGATACTCAATTACGTAGGTTTTGGGAAATAGAGGAGATACAGTCCAACACCAAGTCTTACGATACGCGAAGCGAAGAAGAAATGGCATGCGAAGACCATTTCGTCAAAACTACCACCCGTCTCGAGGATGGTAGGTTTTGTGTGCAGCTCCCTCTCAAGGAGCCCCCCGAGTCTCTCGGCGACTCATTCGCGCAAGCAAAAAGACGCTTTATGTCGCTAGAAAAACGTCTCAGTCGCGACCCCGTATATAAAGGCATGTACAGTGACTTTATAAAGGAGTATCTCGCGTTAGGTCATATGAAACGAGTTAATACCTACGGAACCCCCAATTACTTTTTGGCCCACCACGGAATTTATCGTGCACATGCGCAAAAAACACGTCTGCGAGTTGTTTTCGACGCTAGCGCCCCCACGACCAGTGGCAAATCACTGAACGACATACAAATGGTAGGTGCGCCTATACAAGGTGATTTGGTCGCGATTTTGCTTAGGTTCCGCGAGAATAGGTATGTTGCATGCGCCGATATCGAAAAGCATTACAGGCAAGTTTTAACTGACGAATCTCAGCGCGATTTACAACTTATTCTATGGCGCGATAAGCCGAGCGACGACCTTGACATATATCAGCTGAGCACCGTAACATATGGCACGGCGGCCGCAGCCTTCCTCAGTTGCAGGTGTCTCAAACAGTTGGCGCTCGAATGTACTGACCCCGAAGTAGCTAGGACAATTAGGGACGATTTTTATGTAGACGACTTTATTTCGGGATCGTCTTCAATTCCCGAATTGTTACGAATTTGTGACGAAACCGCGAAAGTTTTAAATTCTGGCTGCTTCCCATTACGAAAGTGGGTTTTTAATTTCGAGTGTACCGATAAACGTTACAACGACGACGATACGTCTAAGGAATTATCACTAGGCGAACACGCGCATAGTAAAACTTTAGGTCTCGGTTGGTACAATAAAAGTGACGAATTGTTCTATCATACGCGACACGAAGAAAATGCGAAACCTGTCACAAAACGCATTATATATTGTCCACCGCATCGCAGGTTTTCGATCCCCTCGGATTATTAAGTCCTATGATAATTATCGCCAAATGTTTACTACAACGGTTGTTTTTATTAAAGGTTGATTGGGATGCAGCTGTTCCCGGTGACGTCACGCAAGCCTGGCATCGTTTCGTAAACAACCTGGCTATCTTACCTAGCATTCGCATACCACGTCATGTTATGTGTAATGACCCTATATGTATAGATTTACATATATTTACAGACGCGAGTCAAGTAGCGTATGGTACTTGCGCTTATGTACGGACAATTGATAAGCAATCAGCTGTTACCGTTCAGCTGCTTTGCTCGAAAAGTAAAGTGGCCCCAATTTCCCCTCCGCTGAGTACGCCTCGGTTGGAGCTGTCCGCGTGTTTATTGGGCGCTAAACTATTTAATAAAATTAAAGAATCGTTCCGCGCGAAATTCAATCAAGTAATATTTCATACCGATTCAACAATTGCATTGAGCTGGCTCCGAATGCAGCCTAATTTACTAAAACCTTTCGTTCAGAACAGGGTTGCACAAATCCACGAAATTACGAAAGAATATTCGTGGCATCACGTTAGTGGCAAGTGCAATCCGGCCGATTTGGTTTCTAGGGGCGTGCAGTTGGACGCTCTTCGCACTTCCTCTCTGTGGTGGAATGGCCCTGATTTCCTCCATGATGTTAATTACAATGCTCAGTCTGTAGATCCGTCATTGCTGCCAGACGAGTCTCAAATACCCGAACGTAAAACTAATCCTATGACTAGTCTGGTATGCAACGATAAAAATAATACATTGTTTACATTCGACAGGTTTTCTCAGTTCAATCGCATGCAGCGCGCGGCCGCGTACGTACTTCGCTTCATTCATAACGCGCGCAACAAGGATGCACGAGCACGTCGTACGGGCGCGCTCACTGTAGATGAACTGAGGCAATCTGAGACAGTACTCTCGCGCTTATCACAATTAGAGTCATTATCGGACGTTCGCGACGAGTTGACAAAGAACAAATGTATCGCAAAGGGTTTTTTAGCTAAACTAAATTTGTTCATTGATAATAATAACCTAATTAGAGTCGGCGGGCGGCTTGCAAATTCGGCTAGGTTTGATTACAACAAAAAACATCCGATATTGCTCTCTAGTAAACATCAGTTTACAATTTTATTGTTCCGATTTGAACATAAACGATTATTACACGCTGGACCGCAGCATATATTGTTCTCGCTTCGCGAGGCCTGGTGGCCTATAAGCGGTAGGAATCTGGCAAGAAAAGTGGTTCACAATTGTGTACTTTGCGTTCGTTTTAAGGGTAAAACGTTAACTCCTATAATGGGTAATTTACCTACAGAGCGATTGGAACCCGGGTTCGCATTTGTAAATTGCGCTGTGGACTACGGAGGTCCATTTTATATTTTAAACCGGAAAGGTCGGGGAGCCACGACTATCAAGGCGTATTTATGTATATTTATATGCTTTGCTACGCGCGCAGTTCATTTAGAGTTGGTTACCGATCTCTCTTCAGAAGCATACCTACTGGCGTTGAAAAGGTTCATTTCGCGTCGCGGTAAACCTTCAAAAATATTTTCCGACAACGGACGGAACTTCGTAGGTCTCATGAACGACTTTTCAAAGTTTTTAAAATCGTGTTCTGGCGAAATAAAAGAGTACGCACTCTCGCAACAGATTGAATTTATTATGACGCCACCTTATGCTAGTCATTTTGCTGGTCTAGTCGAGGCTGGTGTTAAGAGTTGCAAACATCACTTGCGACGTGTGATAGGTGATGTTAAATTAACCTATGAACATTTTAGCACGATTTTGACCCAATGCGAAGCCATCCTTAATTCCAGGCCCTTTGTCCTCTGACCCGCAAGACTACACTCCTTTAACCCCCGCTCACTTCCTGGTTGGACGTCCGCTGACAGCTCCTGCGTGCGCTGACCTCGTCGACGCCCCCGCACAGCGCCTGTCACGATACCAGCAAGTGGAGCAAATGCGACAACATTTCTGGGCCCGGTGGTCGAAGGAGTTCATATCCGAGCTGCAGGTCAGGACAAAATGGACGAAGAATATGGACGACTTAAAAGTGGACACCCTCGTTTTGATCAAGGAGGACCACACTCCGCCCCTCAAGTGGAGCTTAGGGCGGATAACCAAGACTTTCCCGGGCAAGGACGGCGTTTCCCGAGTAGCCGATATACGCACCTCTCGCGGCACTGTACGCCGAGCTTTTTCGAAAATTTGCCCGCTACCTACGCATGATGACTGACGTCGCTGCCTCATCTTCACGTTGGAAGCCAGCACTTCCAAGGCCGGGAGCTTATGTTACGGCCATACCTAAAACGCATATCAACTGACGGCGGCGCGTGACCTTCATCCTGGCGCGCGCATAGCGACCCGCGCAGCACATCCCCGGCTGCGCTGCCCTACCACGAGTCAACCTACGTCACAATACGTCACATGCATCATCATCGCACAATACAATGTAGTACAATAGTACTATAGTACCTAATAATCTTACCGAATTTCACGATATACCTATTGAAAGAAAATGACTAACTCTTAAAAAAATAGATCTCAACAGTTATTTATTTTACAAGGGTTTTAAAATTGTTGTCGATTGTTGACGACCGGTCTGGCTCAGTCGGTAGTGTCAGTGACCCTGCCTGCTGAGCCGCGGTCCTGGGTTCGAATCCCGGTAAGGGCACTTATTTGTGTGATGAGCTGATGAGCACAGACATTTGTTCCTGAGTCATGGATGTTTTCTATGTAGGTATATAAGTATGTATTTACATATCTATTTAAGTATGTATATCGTCGCTTAGCTAGCACCCATAGTACAACTTTGCTTAGTTTGGGGCTAAGTTGATCTGTGTAAGGTGTCCCCAATATTTATTTTTATTTATTTATTTGTTTAACCGCACGTGCCAATATTGGTACCCGAGCATAAGAGAAATTCCAGTATCGAACCGTGATCTTAACGAGTGGTTCGAATGTCGAATCTTAAGCGTTAGTGCGTTTTCACATTATCCGATCCGATATCGGATGTAGGAAGGATTACAAAGGATATCGTTTCTGCATCTGCATCCGTATCCCACAAAGGGTTCGAACACATGAAACTAAATCGTGCCACTCTTGGCAAATAAGGGGTTGAAAGAAAACAAAACTGTGACATTGCAGTGACAGGTTGCCAGCCTCTCGCCTATGCCACAATTTAACCCATATCCCATAGTCGCCTTCTACGACACCCACGGGAAGAAAGGGGGTGGTGAAATTCTTAACCCGTCACCACACAGGTTGAGATATCGATATCGGATCGGATAATGTGAAAACGCACTTACGAGGGTTTTAAGGCACGTGTGTAAGAACAAGTTTTGCAACCGAGTGAAACACAAAATATCCATTCAAGTAAAGTTTGTAGCTACAGTTTTACTAAGCTTAATTAATTAGTAACCTATTAGCAAGAACGATTTAATACTGGACTGGCAAAGCCCATAAAAGCGTACCCCTAAAACGTATGGCCCTTTTAGTCTGAAAACTAGATACGGCCCTTTTTCTCCAATATTTTGCGTGTTTTTATGTTTTTATATTTCTTTATTTTAAAATCATGATCACGTCAATACACATTTTGAAAAAAATAAATTTGAAGGCATCATCAGTGTAGTTATGATAGTATTTAATAGGTGGCGCTAAAACATCGAGGTACGATTTTAGTATTTAGTATGAAGTTGTTATGAAGTATGTAAATCCGATGTATTAGCACACCACGGACACTGGGATCAAAAATATGAAAGAGGGCGTACTAGCACACATTCTAAGCTCGTGTAGGTGAACGCTCAGCAGTGGGCTTGATAAAGGGCATATGACATGATGATGATGTTTTTGAAACAGGCGGTAACTGTGAGGTAATCCTTGGTATTCGATGGTACTTTAGCGGGGTACTTTGATATGGATACTATCTTTAGTAATATTTATTATAGTAAGTTTCATATTTTAAATCAAGAAAATGCGTAGCCAAGATGATTTATTTTAGTAAGTTATCTTAAATTAAGAAAACGACATCTGTCTCTCCTCTTGCACTAATATGAAAGAGTAATAAGGAGGGGAAAAGTGTTTCATGGTCGTTGCGCAAACAATTGTCATATTGGCTAAGCCCCCTGATTTATTCTTGTGGCCGGGATAACGAATAAGTGTGTAGTTTAACTTCAAACTTGGGTTGATTATATAGGAAAATATACCTATTATGATCTGAAAGATAATAATCAACTTTATAGTAGAATGGATTTGCCCAAGTTTGACGATAAGCAACACAGAGTTAGCTGCAAAAGTACATAGCAAATTTATCAATGAATTAATTTATGATTTCTCCATGTAATTTTGTAGCTTGCACTGTACAGCTTATTTATAACTAATTATATGGATGTAATAAATCATAATCATATTTAGTATAAAACTCAAATAATAATTTATTAAGTATCTAAATAAATAACAACCATAATACTAATACAGATACTATTATACTTTAGAGCTAATTCACTGAGTCCTGGCGGGGGTGATGTTGGTGGCTTCGTGCACCGTGGTGGTGTGCGGCTCGGCGGATGGCTGCTCCGACGGCGTCAGGTCGTGCGCAGGCTCAGACTCGCTGCGGTAGGCGCCCGCACCCACACCAGCGATAGCTGCGGACCCGTAACCGGCGTGGGCACCGTACGACGACCCGTGATGCACGATCCGGCCAGGCACGATCGACGGCGAACAGCTCAGCAGCAGCGGCACGTTGCAACCGCTCACGTGCGCGCCCGGGAACACACCAACCGCTCCAGGTGACGCGGCACCAATAGCGGCACCATAAGAACTCGCATGCGGCGCCGCGTAGCTCCCACCGAGCGACACGAATCTCGCTTCAGGCGCGTTGTCCGAAGGCTCCATCTCCGAGAAGCTCATCATTTCGGGTTCCTCGTTAGCTTCTTCTTCTTCAGCTCGGTAATGAGGTCCACCATAACCACCTCCGTAGCCGCCGATGTGAGCATGTCCGTAACCGATGGGTCCGTAGGACTGCGCGTGGTATGCAGGGATAGCGTGATGGTATCCACCAGCGGCGGCCGCACACGGCGAGATGTAACCGCCATAGCCGAGATGTGACCGGGGCACCCTCAGGAACTCGCCGTAAAACGGCTTAGCCAACCCCGACACTGCCAAGGACAGGACGCAAGCTATGACGACCTGCATTTTCGATATTATAAAGTACTGTGATCACATTTCATTACTCGCTAATATTTATACATTTTGCAATCGAACCCGAATGCCTTAGCTTGCATTATGAGTTGACACGCTATTTTTGCATACTCGATTTTGGGTCATATTTTAACATTGTGTGTCTAACACTAATAATTGCAATAAATCATATCTCTATGATCGACCTAAATTTAACGAATAGTCTAGTGCATATTATTTTATAATAAGAAATTCTAATTGTCACGTCCAAAAGAATGTATGTTAAACGACTAATCAGATATCTTTTTTCAAAAAGGCAATCAAAACGTAAATTACTTAACCCTAGGTTTGCTCCATTACGGTAGGTAGTTAGGTCCGCGGTCCGCGTCTTGCTGTTTTGCAGGCTCTACCTTATGAACTGTCAACCTAGTATGGTGACTTCAATTTAACAATATGTTCATATGAATCAGTTGTATAAAGTTGAAAATTATAATCTGTACAAGAAAACATCCAACATAGGTACGAAACGAAGGTATTTTTGCCCAAGCTTAAGCGGAAACTTTCACTATAACGCTCTATTTAAATAGTTATTTGTTTTACAAGGGGGCAAAGTTGCTGTTTAACCGCACGTACCAATATTGATACCCGAGCAAGCGTTAGATTCAAATATTGAACCGCGAGCGTAGCGAGTGATTCAAAAAGTGGAATCTTGAGCGTTGCGAGGGTTTCAAAAACCGGAAGGTTAAACAAACTTTGCAACCGAGTGAAATACAACATTTTTCACCACACCAACACGAACAAAATACTGACTAGGTATAAAACATCAAACTAAATCAAACTCATCAATTTAAGTATTCAATATTTATGATTCAAAATCATCATTTATATGTAAAATCTACCAGCCAGCCAGCATAAAACATCAAGTTAAAATTTGTATAAAATTACTTTGCGATCACAAGATCCATAAGGATAAAATATAAAATGCAATTTTGCTATCTGTTTTCGAATAGCAAAGAGAGCCTTTACCAGTTGGGGTGGTGAAGAAAATATTGGGACGAGACAAGATTATTTTTAGTTTTCGCTATTAATAGGAAAAGTACCTATTATAAAATTCCCGGTCTGTCATTTAGAAAACCTCGACATGTATGCAAAGTTATGTTTCTCAAACATGCAATGAAATATTGTCTTTACGTTCCTTAAAATGGGTCGGAAGTATCGCTTTTTGGGCGCAACAACTCGAGAGTTGCGGGCGTCCATAGGTTGCTAGGTGACCGCTTTCCATAAAATATTGGCCGTATACCTGTTTGCCAGATGTAGAAAAAAAATGCCTACCATGAAAAATTACCGGCTGTATCCCTATCATTTAGCAAACCGCGACATGGCCGGAAATATTTTCCCGGCTGATGTAATGTATCTGTACGTACCCACGGACTACGTAAAGCAAGAGCATTTTGGTCTTGAAAATTAAATACAAAAGATGGTCTAAATATAATTGGGTACCTCTCGTGAGATACATTTTCAGGAAAATGGTTTGACTAACAGTAGAACTTATTGAATCCTGAACGAAGCGAAGAATTCTAAAATATATTGCAATTCTGAGCATAGTTAGAGATATATACCTATCAGTAGCGGCTGGTCCATTCCCAAGCCAATTCCCACCGGCTTGCCTAAAATTGATTACTAGTAAAGTATCTAATGTTAAGGTAGGTGCTTTGGTGTTGCCTAGCACAAATTTTCAGCATCCGCCACTGATACCTATGCAGATGAAGTGTTGACGGCCAAGATACTTAAATAATTGTTTTATCACGTGACAAATACTGCTTCAGACATGCCTATAAGGCGATAATTAATATTTCAAAATATTATTTACTGGAATAAAATACTCTGAGATAGAAACGATGACGACATAGACAAGGAATAAAGAAACAAAACAAAGAATATTTCAAAAATAATCGTCTCAGACATTCATACTTACTAATATTATTAAATGGGACAGTTTGTTCGTCTTTCGCGGCAAAACGGAACGACAAATTGACTTTTAAGTGGAGATAAAGGGATGGAGAGTGACATAGGCTACTTTTTAGGGTTCCATAGTCAACTAGGAACCCTTATAGTTTCGCCATGTCTGTCTGTCCGTCCGTGGATAATCTCAGTGACCGTTAGCACTAGAAAGCATAAATTTGGTACCAATTGGTATATCAATCACGCCGACAAAGTGGTAAAATAAAAAGTGGAATTTTTTTTTATGGTACGCTACATGTAAAGTGGGGACTGTTTTTTTTTTTCATTCCAACCCCAACGCGTGATATATTGTTGGATAGGTATTTAAAAATGAATAAGGGTTTACTAAAATCGTTTTTGATAATTTTCGGATATAATCGAACGAATTTTGAACTTGATAGGTTCAGTAGTTTTTGAGAAAAATACGGAAAACTACGGAACCCTACACTGAGCGTGGCCCGACACGCTCTTGGCCGGTTTTTTGTCTCTTTCTAACCTCCAACATCCCTAAAATGGGGAGTGGAAGTTTGTATGCAGCATTCCTCAATTTTCGAATGTAACGCGAGCGAAGCCGCGGGAAAAACTAGTAAATTATAAAATGAAACAACGATTGCAATAAAATCGTGACATTAAAATGCTGACAATGCCCAAAACGTGAGATAATTCATAACAAGGTTAAAAAGTAGATGAACATTGGCTGCTGAAGTTTTCTTTGAAATCTTATCATAATTATTTAGTAATAATTACCTACATAATGTTACATACCCGTGCCCGTGCGTGCGTTACATGCCCGTGTGGTGACGGGTTAAGAATTTCACCACCCCCTTTCTTCCCGTGGGTGTGTAGAAGGCGACTGTGGGATATGGGTTAAATTGTGGCTTAGGCGAGAGGCTGGCAACCTGTCACTGCAATGTCACAGTTTCGTTTTCTTTCAACCCCTTATTTGCCAAGAGTGGCACTGAAGCCTGAGTGGTTTCATGTGCTCTGCCTACCCCTTCATGGGACACAGGCGTGATTGTATGTATGTTGTATGTATGTATAATGTTACATTTTAGGCCATATCAACACATTAATTTTGCTAATGCCCGTCACTTAAGTAGTTTTATGACTAGTTTAAATATTTTAACATACTTATTAGTTAAATTTTTCATAATTGCTTATGCATTTTAGGAGATTGGTTGCAAAACGGCGAGTTCGCCTGATGTTAAACGATCACCGAAGCCCTGCATGGACATCCGAAACATCAAAAGGGTTGGATTGGAGGTGCATTGCCGGCGATTAAGATAGGAGTATGCTCATAAAGGGTAAAATGTACCTATATACTAATAAGGGCCGGGTGCATCAAACCGTCTGTCACCGTTAAAGCATTCGTTAAATTTTATAGTATGGGAAGTTCCATAGTCGCCTGCTGCGTGACAATGATGTCTGTCAAATGTGGTTGATGTAACTGGCCCTAAGAAATGCGCCGCCAACAGCTTTGACACAAGTTGGAACACAGGTTATTGAACATTGTAATAAATCAATGGGGTTATTTTGTATATTTTTGACGACTTAGGCAGCGTCCCCACTTAGGCGTCGCGTGTCTCGCGGCGCGGAACGCCGCCACGCCGCCTGGGGGCGCGTCTTACGTCCTTCCTATACAAAATGTACTGAGGAGACGTTTTTTTAATTACATTCAGGCGGCGTGGCGGAGACGTCCGTTGCGCGCCGCAAGACATGCGTCTGGTGTGGATGGTCCCTTACGAGTATAAAGAATTATAATACCTGGACAATCTGTAACCATCACGCACTTCTTAGACCACTCATCCCTTAGGTACCCAGGTGCACATCGACAACCAACGTGGCAGGCCCACGGCAGCGGACAGGTCGCATGCGCCGACAACATTTTGATATTCACGCAAGTCGGGGCACATTTCCACGCACACAGGGAGAACTGCTCGTGATCCTTGATACACACCGATGTGAAGTACGCTGTAGTCTGTGCGAGCATGAAATTTGATAAGAAATTTATGGAAACGCGCATGGCGCTTTAATGGTGTTAGGAAACTGAAGTATAAGTATGTTAAAAGCGATTTATTTTGATATCCCGAAGTATCGTATTCGTATTCATACGTTCGGTTTGCTTTTACTGTAATATTATTTTTAGGCGTGTATACTTAATAGTCTTTTATTATTTACATAAATACTAGGACGCTCGATTTTTTTCTTTTTTTCCGTGATTTTTAGTTGTAAAGTTGGTATTGCGCTTGTATCACTTCAGGTATCAATAACATTTGGTGCTATATTTTGCGGTATAGAACAAACTATTGATGATAAAGATATTGTGACCAATTTTTTATACATATATTTTACAATTAGCTAATCAGCGAAATAGTGTATAGTGGGCTTTATGGTTGCCACGGCCGCCATTGTTTTGGAAGCGGCCATGACACCATGGTCTGTCAAACTGTATTTGAATTTATTATTATGTATGATACACAGATATACAGACTACATCTCTGATATTATGATAGACAGACGTTAATATGCAAGTAGCGCTTTATTGACAACCGACACTTATGAACCTTTTAGATAAAAAATGGCACATGTAATGATCTATTGTTTTACCTTAAAGAGAGTATTTGCAAGTATGTAAGTAAGTTTGAGTAATGTTCTTCAATTTATGGTATTTATGGTTCCAAATCTCCTGAGGAGTCTCAGAGATACATTGGGCACTCGTTCAATACGCTAAGGAAATACCTTTCGTGAGCCCCTGACTTCGCCACGCGCCATTCTGAGAGCCAGTTCAGGTGCTACCCTTCAGCAATAACATTCTAATATTGGTAATGGGTTGTTAGACTCCAATGACTAATTTAATAAACATTGGCGAAAATTGCACCGGTGACCGGACTGAGACAGGGCATCTTTAGTGCATACATTTGTCTGGTTTAAGTTGTATTATTATTAGCAACGTGAATGAAGGTGATGTTGATTATCACAAATACACGTAATATAATGCGAATTACCAACATTTATCATTAGTGGCGACCGGTGGAACTAATTTGACGTATGAGAATTAAAACAAAAAAACTAAAACGAATTTTCTTCACAATTTTATCATCAAGTATTCTTGGATTTCTTACGTGCCAAATAAAGAATGTAGAAGGTTGGCGAAACCTGAAAAGTATTTTGACAGTGACATAAATGACATTGACAGCTGTGACATTGACGTATCTGTCGTAGTTTTTTTGGACTCGAATTAGCAATTTGAGTATAGGTATAATTAGCCATAAAGCTAAAGTTAAAGCGTTACAGGGAGATCAAAGTTAGTGTACAGATATATTTATTTTCACCGTGTTTTCACCATACCAACTGGTAAAGGCTCTCTTTGCTATTCGAAAACAGATAGCAAAATTGCATTTTATCCACAACAGCGCAAAGTAATTTCATACAAATTTTAACTTGATGTCTTAAGCTGACTGATAGATTTTACCTATTTGTTTTGAATCATAAATATTATTAACTTGATGGATTTGATTTATTTTGATGTTTTATAGTCAGTATTTTGTTCGTGTTAGTGTGGTGAAAAATTTTGTGTTTCACTCGGTGGCATAGATTACCTTCGTGCCTTGATATCCTCGCAACGCTCAAGATTCCACTTTTTGAACCACTCGCTACGCTCGCTTCAATATTGGAATCTTTCGCTTGCTCGGGTATCAATATTGGCACGTGCGGCAACTTTGCCCCCCTTGTAAAACAAATACCTAACTATTATTACATCAATTACATCACATATACACCTTGTACTACTTAAACTTAGCAAATTTTGGATGATGCAATAATGACATTGAACTAAATAAATAAGTAAGGTAAAATACCCCATAATGGACGGTGATGCCATTATGGACAAAAAAACACAAATCCTTAAAAATAAGTATCTAGAATAAGTTTCTAAAAACTGACGCCTATGTACCATAAACTAGAGTTGTAGAGCTGGTTAATTTTGAAGTTTCAATTAATTCGGTTATTTCTGAAGGATTTGGAGACAAGATAAAATTCACCAGTTTACTGAAAAAAATATCAAGACGAATTCTTAGTAATGTTGCTAAGAGAGATGAGTTCATGTATAAAATAATAAAAAAATAACGCACGGTGTAATCTTGAATGCGTTTACTTACTGCATTAAGCATGAGATAAGGTATAAAACATACTAGTTTGTTGCTCCAAAGATATAAAGAAATGACGTTATTTTGCGAGTGTCCATTACTGGACCCGAAAAACTGCCTACCTCCTATGATGGACAAGGAACAATTTACAAAACCAAAATTTACAAGAAACAATCCTATGTTAAAATAACCCAAACTAATTCTATTTATGGTGTATAAAATTGACTCATTGCGTATCAGTTGGCTTTAAAAGTAAAATTTTAAACTTATTTCACTGTCCATAATGGGGGATCATTACTGGAGAAATGCCGTCCATAATTGGAGAAAAAACACCTAGTTTTAATTTGTTAACTATGAAGAAACCAATAGGAGTATCTATTCTGCAATACGCTTGAAATGTAGAAGAAGGATAGGACATTCAAGATTTAACACGCTTGGCGGTAGAATTTTTACATTTATCAGTGAAATATCAAAAATAGGCGAATTTTTTCTTAAACTGTCCATGATTGGGTCCATTATATCGCTAATTGCTGCGACATGTTTCCAAAGTAGCTCGAAACATTATTTATTAATTATTTGAATATGTCTCACGAAAGTTTAACGTGTATGTATTGAAAATCCATCATCTTCTTCATTTTTTTTTTAAATTTATGTAGCGGTACCAAGAACTGATGATGTAGGCACTATTTCATTTTAACGGAGGAAGCGGGAGAGGAAAGCCGAAGAAAAGGTGGATGGACTGTGTGAGATATGATACGGTCTTCCCGACACTGACCTTAGTGGCAACCCTAGCGTAAAAGTGACTACTTAATGACTACATCGGGGTTTTGGGAGCGGGAGTGATTTACACTAGCTCAATAATGGTGAAAACGATAAAAGATAAACATTACTTTAACATTTCTAGGTACATTTGGAGCTAGTTACATAGTTAAATATATATTTCAGTAATTCAAATGACTATAGACAGAGTTACAAATACACGAATTCATTCCCGCTCCCAAAACCCCTGATATGGAACGAATGCAAATGACTGATGAGATGACGTCCGATAGAGATAGCAAAGACAACCCAACTACAAAATTAAAATTTTGAAAAACCCACGACATAGTGGACCGATTTTCATGAAACATGGCTAAGAACACTCCCGACTAACCCAGCTTTCAAACAAAAAAACTAAATCTAAATCGGTTCATCCGTTCGGGAGCTACGATACCACAGACAGACACACACACAGACAGACAAACAGACAGACACGTCCAACTTATGACACCCTGTCGTTTTTGCGTCGGGGGTTAATCAGCTTTCAGACAAAAAAAAACTAAATCAAAATCGGTTCATCCGTTCGAGAGCTACGATGCCACAGACAGACACACACACAGACAGACAGACAAACAGACAGACAGACAGACAGACACGTCCAACTTATGACACCCCGTCGTTTTTGCGTCGGGGGTTAAAAAAGACATGTTGCGCCGACCCCAAGTAATTAAGATAAGGGCAAGCGAATGATAATGATGATGAATGAATGAATTTTGACAAAGGAATGACGATCTTTGTACCTAAGTCATCATACCTAATGGAAAACGTGTAGGTACCTGCATAGTGTAAAACAAGGTCGCTTATTCCCGCTGTCTGTCCGTCCTTACATAGATCTTTAAAAGTATGCAACGGATTTTGATGCGGTTTTTAACCCCCGACGCAAAAATGACGGGGTGTTATAAGTTTGATGTGTCTGTCTGTCTGTCTGTTTGTCTGTCTGTGTGTGTGTCTGTCTGTGGCATCGTAGCTCCCGAACGGATCAACCGATTTCGATTTAGTTTTTTTTGTTTGAAAGCTGAGTTAGTCGGGAGTGTTCTTAGCCATGTTTCATGAAAATCGGTCCACTATGTCGCGGTCGGGGGTTTTTTCAAAATTTTAATTTTGTGGTTAGGTTAGGTTATTTATAATAGATAGTGATTCAAGAGGAAGAAGCATATATTACACGATACCCATGCAAAGCCGGGGTGGGTGGCTAGTTCTTTATAAAATTGTGTTGGCCAATTTCAACTCATTCTTATCAATAAAATTTAATTATACTTCGGTACGTGATATTTTTTTATGTGTTTAATATCTTTATGATCTTTGATCTTGTATTGTGCATCACGTAAACGCCTACGTAATTGCAGAAGTGCAGTCGACAAGTCGATTTTTAAAAGCATGTTATTTTAACCCACTTAAACTGCAGAGTAAGGAAATGTATGCATTGTAAGAAATAACCTATGTTTGTCAGTTAGGTACCTATTGAAAAAAAAAATAAACGGATACTGATGGAAACATATTTCATGTTTAGGTACTTATTATAATAAATAACCAATTTGTAACCTATACGTAACCGTACTAAAATTAAACTTTAGAAATGTATGTGTAACGCTAATATAGTAGGTAGACTAAACTGTATAACAGGGAGCAAAGTGACATATTAAGACGATACGGTAGGGGTCAATTCTCCATACAAACGCTCTCGACTATTTCCTCCCTGGTTTTTGAAGATAGAGCAATGATTTTTTCAACACAGATTGTTATTATTTTTATCTGTGTCGGACCGTTTTGACTTTTTTGATATTCTGCTTTTTAAAGATTCTAGAGCCAATCAAAAATATCTAAAAACGGCCTTTTTCATTGTGGCGCAAAAAAAGGTGTGATACTCAAGATTGGAAACAATTAACCAAAAAACTAAACGGTCCGACATAGATTATTTCATTGTTATTCAGATTCTCAAATTTCGTTCAGATTGATTAAGTTTTGAAGGAGGAAAGAGTCGAGAGCGGAACCTCGATTTAAAAGATTTTTTTGAAATATCTTTTGACTGAGTTATTCTTAATGGTCAATTTTTTTTCGATAAATCTAGTTGATAACACTTGTATATTTAACTAAAATTCCCAAGTTGAAAGGGGGGCTCCTTTCTATTTTAGCATTTTCGCTACCGTATCCTCTTAAGGCGAGGACGTTTATTGTCTGTGAGCGAAGCGAAGATTTTTATAATTTACTCCCGGTTATCTATTATTATAAAAAATATACTATTATTCTAAAAAATACGGAACCCTAAAAATGAGCGTAGAGAGGGATTCGGTCTGAGTGCCCATTCGGCCAAGGTGGAAATAATTTTGCTGCCATATTAATTTGTCATAATTATCATATTACATATATCTACTGTTACTACATTTTCTATGTGGACAATATTAGGCATGTACCTATGTCTACATTGTCTACCAAGAAAAGTCTGGATTTCACAATTTTGCACATAAATTGCAACAGAATTACGTTACAGATAATAGACAAAAATTACGACCTAGGCTTTTTATTCTTCAGTGCGATAACAAGCACCTCTTAGGTAGATTAGGTACTCGTACTTATTTATAGTTTTAAAATAATATCAATGTTGTTTATTATGAATGTAATGCCTCAGTGTTTACAAACAAATGCGTGCTTAGATAAACTGTAGATACCTAGTATTTAGATAAAACCAATATCTGAAGATACGTTAACGAATTTATCAGTATTGGTTAACCCGCAATAAGTATTCTTACAATATTTAATTGATAACCCTTTCACAACTTTCCAATGCGTGGATTTATCACTGACTCATCTAAAAAAATACGTGCCGTCTAAAAATCAAAAACTGAATCATGTAAGAATAATCTAAGAAATAACCTATCTTCATCTTGATATTTATGTTGTAATGTAGTCAACTATCAGTTACACTTCCTTTAAAACGCAGCATTTCCAGTTAAAATTGTCATTCAAAGTGTCTGAGTCATTAATCAATAAGTTATTATTTAAAAAATAATGTTTAAGGAATTAGCGGTTCTTGTACTAGCTGTTTCCTCTGCAAGAGGGCATCTAGCATGGCCTGGAGGCGATTTCCAGGCAGTACAGGGACTCTACATTAAGCCCTCTGGCGATGGAACTACAGGAGATCTCTACGTAGCGGCCACGGAAGACAACGGAGTCAGTTCTCAGTGGTTAACCGACCAGCCAGTCAACTTCTTAGCAGCTGGATCACATCCCCAGCCTTCCACTCTGCCTTTGTTTTCAGCGCTGTCGAGTAACGCTTTACCGCTTGACGAATCAACTAATCATAAGCGTGCCGCTATAACAGGTTCAAAGTACGGCTACGGGCTTCCTGAATCTGGTTACTCGCCTTACGGCTATGCTGGTATTCAGTCTCCTAAGCCCGAAGCAGCTCCGGCCCCCACTACCAAGCCAGAGGCTTCTACGATTGCCTCGGGTTCTGCTGTTCCCCACTATCCCTACAATTACTTGTACCCTCATATGGTACAGGCGGCATACGCAAGCGCTTTGAAGGTCCTGAAAGACGCTGGTGTAGGCAGCGAGGACAAGTCTAATAACAACGCGGCTACTCCGTACCCGGCGTCTTATTGGCCGGCTTCCTACTACCCTATGCAGTACATAATGATGGACCCCGCTGCTTGGGCGAAACAGCATGCTGCCGCCTTAACGACCACAACGGCTGCAACTCCAGTAGAATCTGAAGAAGAAACTACAAAGTTTGAATGAGATATTTGACAATGGTCTAGGTTTAATAATTTATTCGCATTTACTTTAATAATTTATTATTTCTCTTTCATTTGAATAAAAGACAAAAATATTTGAGTGGTTTAATTTGAATTCTTAATAGGTACCTTATTTGAAACTTTTTGTGTGTGTAATACTTTTATGTATCTATTTATCTATCGTAGACGATTAAACCGAGACTATGCGGTTTTGCCATAGCCTCATGAAAAACATAGTACCGAAATGCACCAAAAGCGTATAATATTATAATTATTTAATAGGTACTACTATACTAATAAATTTATAATGGTTACTGGGATTTTCTATGGTGACTCCTAATTTTGCTTGCACACGGCGCATACCAAGGGTGCCTAGGGCGGGAGCGAGTAAAAGCGCAGACTACTTGTTCCAGTTGCCTTACATACGTAACATACTGCTATTATTTATTTATTACCCATTTATAATAGGTATGTATTTTTAAATTTGAACTTGATCACTATCAATAGAGTTAAAACCGCCATGTATGGCTTCAGATGAAAATTAAATAAAGAGTTAATTTATTACATCAAGTTACATAGCTTTTTAATAACGATGTTTCACAAAACTTTAAACGCATGCTGTTTTCCTATACCAAGTTATGACAATAGTAATCGCATTCGGAGACATTTTGTACATTTATATCGATCAAATCTTGCTCAAATAACACCATAAATATAATAAATTACATTAATTTGTAATCGACGCTTATTTTAGTTATTTTTATATTCAAATCGATGGATTTATTCATCCCGGCTAGACTGGACTTAACGTTTTTTTCTTTTTAATATTTGACTGGCAACACTAAGCGATCCTTTTGTCAAAATGACGTTTTAAGTACTGCGCATGTTGCAGAAATAAATGAAAGTTTTACTTGAATAACATATAAAAAGTACATTAAAACATTAGAAAAGTATTACTAATTTATACATTCAACTACCAAAATGGTGTCAAAGAAGAAGAAGAAGGTTTGTTACAAAATATATTATCATAGTAATAAATAACCAACAAATGTTTAGCTCACACGTGTTTTTTGTGTACATTATCTAAAACCTTTATTTTACAGTATTCGTCCGGAGAGGGAGCTCAATTTATGTCCAGAAAAGCTGCATTAAAGAAACTGCAGCTCTCTCTTAAAGACTTCCGACGAATTTGCATTTTGAAGGGAATATATCCCAGAGAACCCCGCAACCGCAAGAGGGCCCAACAAGGTGCGGGTGGCATCAAAACACTATATCACACTAAGGACATCAAATTCTTGCTACACGAGCCTATAATATGGAAGCTGAGAGATTTAAAAGTAGGTACTCTGGGAATTGGACGCTGGAAGGATTTCCTGTCTTTATGAAACTCATAGATTGTTTTTTATTTTACAGTTGTTATTGATTTTAACTATGATGAATTCGTTCTGCATATTTTTTTCGTAAACATTCTAGCTCAAATATTGAGGTATGATCATTATATAAATATTACACAGATCAACTTAGCCCCAAACTAAGCAAAGCTTGTACTATAGCTGCTAAGCGACGATATACATATTTAAATAGATAAATACATACTTATATACTTAGAAAACATCCATGACTCAGGAACAAATATCTGTGCTCATCATTGTAATTTCTTTGGAATTTATGTTTGAATTTTTTTTGTGTTCAAGGTGTACCAACAAAAAATCCGCAAAGCAAGAGCTATGCGCGAATATGGACGGATGAGGAAGTACTTCCGAGACTACCCAGATATAAACATAGACCATATTGTAAAGGAAAGATACCCTACATTCATAGATGCCCTCCGAGATTTGGATGATTGCCTCACTCTGTGCTTCCTGTTCAGCACATTCCCGTCACTTAAAAAGGTGCCGAGAGATCAGTCTATGCTATGCAGGAGACTAACGGTGGAGTTCATGCATGCAGTCATTGCTGCGAAAGCATTGCGGAAAGTCTTTGTGTCTGTCAAAGGATATTATTATCAAGCTGAAATTGAGGGGCAGACTATTACATGGATTGTGCCACATCATTTCTCATTCCAGGTAATTAAAATACATTATTCTGTAAGATAACCAAACCTTCCATAGCTTTTGAATAGCCCGTCCATACAGAGTGAGGCATGCCACAAGGCAATTTTTTTTGTGTCTTAATTTTCATGGAGTTTTTTATTTTTCAGCCTCAAAGCAAGGATGAAGTAGACTTCAAAATCATGTCCACTTTTGTTGAGTTCTACATAATGATGCTTGGCTTTGTGAACTTCAAACTCTACCACTCCCTGAATTTGGTGTATCCTCCAAAACTGACTGCAGCATTCTCAGCAAGCTCGAGAAAGATCTCATTGATGAAAGAGCTTATGTAGCAGAGAGAATTGCCGCCATGAACATGTCTTTAGCCAGAGTAGCAGGCTCTAATGAAGCCGAAGAATTACCCGAAATTGACATATTCAACACAGAAGATGAAGACCCACAAAAACTTGAAGATGCAAAGCTTGAAGCTGAAAAAGTAAAGAAACTCAAAACCATGTTCAAAGGCCTAAAGTTTTTCATCAACAGGGAAGTCCCTAGGGAACCTCTGGTGTTCTTAATTCGCTGCTTCGGTGGTGAAGTGTCTTGGGATCGCAACATGTTTGTAGGGGCAACTTTTGACGAGTCAGATGAGACAATAAACTACCAGATTGTGGATAGGCCGAGTATGGACAAGCAGTTCCTTTCCCGCTACTACATACAGCCTCAGTGGGTGTTTGACAGCGTCAATGCGAGGACTCTGCTGCCGATCAACAAGTATTTGATGGGAGCCGTGCTACCGCCACACTTGTCTCCGTTCGTTGACAAGACTAAGGATCAAGTGTACATCCCGCCTGAGCAGAGAGCACTCAATGATCCTGACTATAAGCCTCCAAGTAAGTGTGTCAAATAACTAGTATAATTTTACTATAATGTACTATCAGCAGCAAAAGTGCATGGCGAATTTATCAATGAATTCATTCATAATTTCTCCATGCACTTTGCAGCTGATAGTACATTGCAGCCTAACTAATCGGAGTCTTTAGTCAACCAAGCTAACTCTACTGCAATATTATTAGAAGAGACCATGCAAATTATGTAGATTTTGTCATTCATGTTGACAAACAGATTTGTCAAATCTGACGTTTAACACTTTCGCAATCAAGAACCTGCCTGTGGGCACTTGTGAACTTTGCTCATATGCCAGAGAACCCGCTGCGAGGGTTCCCGCCATACAAGCGGACGCGGGATGATAAATTACGACCGTTTCTGACGTAGTGCGCCATTTTTTGTCTGGTAGTGAATGTTCTGGTAGTTAATATCATGAGAAGACAGAAATTTTAAATGTTTGAAGTGTATAAAGCATTTTTTTTTTCATAGATAATGAAGCCTCAGATGAGGACATCGAGGAAGCCAGTGATGAAGACAAGGAGGATACAGAGAAGAACTCCGATGAAGAGGGGGCCGAGGAAGCATTGACCCGGCAGTACCAGGAGGAGGTGGCTGAGGAGTCTTCTTCCGAAGACGAGGAAGGCGATGACGAGGAAGTGGAGAAAAAGAAATTGGCGAAGGAAAAGGTACAATATTTAAAAATAACCTATTGGATATAGACCAAGTTAACTCTGCTTCTGGTAGTATAATTTTAAATCTTAAACTTGAAAGCCTGTGTGGTGACGGGTTAAGAATTTCACCACCCCCTTTCTTCCCGTGGGTGTCCTAGAAGGCGACTATGGGATACGGGTTAAATTGTGGCGTAGGCGAGAGGCTGGCAACCTGTCACTGCAATGTCACAGTTTCGTTTTCTTTCAACCCCTTATTTGCCAAGAGGCACTGAAGCTTTAGTAGTTTCATATGTTCTGCCTACCCCTTTATGGGATACAGGCGTGATTGTATGTATGTTGTATGTAAACTTGAAAATGATGTTCAAAGTAACCCATTACTGCCTGCAGCAGGAGAATTAGCTTGGCCTTAGCATTTTTAATAGTCAACCATAGGTAATGAAGATTATACAATTGAGATTGAAAAGGCGTAAGGTAAGGTGTGGGAAGATTGAAGGGTTTTTCTCGAGGGATAAGGATGAAATATGTTCCGTATATCGAAGCACTATTGGCGGCTTTTTATTAAGGTTCCGTAGTCAACAAGGAACCCTTATAGTTTCGCCATGTCTGTCTGTCCGTCCGTCCGTCCGTCCGTCCGTCCGTCCGTCCGTCCGTCCGTCCGTCCGTCCGTCCGTCCGCGGATAATCTCAGTAACCGTTAGCACTAGAAAGCTGAAATTTGGTACCAATATGTATATCAATCTCGCCAACAAAGTGCAAAAATAAAAAATGGAAAAAAATGTTTTATTAGGGTACCCCCCCTACATGTAAAGTGGCGGCTGATATTTTTTTTCATTTGAACCCCACGTGTGATATATTGTTGGATAGGTATTTAAAAATGAATAAGGTTGTACTAAGATCGTTTTTTGATAATATTTATATTTTCGGAAATAATCGCTCCTAAAGGAAAAAAAAGTGCGTGCCCCCCACCCCTCTAACTTTTGAACCATATGTTTAAAAAATAAGAAAAAAATCACAAAAGTAGAACTTCATAAAGACTTTCTAGGAAAATTGTTTTGAACTTGATAGGTTCAGTAGTTCTTGAGAAAAATACGGAAAACTACGGAACCCTACACTGAGCGTGGCCCGACACGCTCTTGGCCGGTTTTATCTTACCCTGCAAGAAAAACCCCTCAATCTACCTTACCTTATATGTATTTTGTTTCTATTCAAACACAAGACTACCATCCAACATTAAGCAGTCTATTATGTAATATTAATAAATATTTGCATAATTTATTTTCCAGAAAAAGGCCATGGCAGTCACAGCGGGCGTAACTCACAAAGAACATCCCTATCAAAAAGAAATAGAGGACAAACAAGCCTTCCGGCTTCGCGAGAAACTCGTCCGCAAGAAGCACAGAAACCTGTACAAGAGCATGAAGGCAGGCCAAGAAGCGCGCAAGAAGGAAATCTGGCTGCTTAGGAAGAAGAGGCGTCTCCATGATGAGAAAGTGAAGGATGAAAAGAAAACTGCGAAGCGGAAACAGAAGATACAGGCTTTGGAGGCCGCCATGGCTTAATTGTTGCTAAATGATAATAAAGTACTGGAAGGTCATTGGTGTTTTTTTAAGTTGAAATAGCAACAAATAGGGCCCGGTCCAATATCTCTCCTGACTCTCGCGTAGGTACATCTTACGACCTTCCACTCAATTGGACAGGCCCTGTACCTGACCTGTAAGCCCCTCTGTTATTTTGATGGTTCATCCATACTAATATCTATATGGGTAAAGTGTGTATGACTGTATGTCTGTTTCTGCGTCTTTCACGGCAAAACAATATTACATCCCATCCATTCCCTTATATACGCCATACATTATTTGAATCGAGTTTGAATCACTCGCTAGATGGCGCTGTTCCGAGCAGTAAAAATCCTGAACAGAATCACAGAATATATTAATCAATAGTAGATCTGTGTAAGAATGTCCTATATGGTTTTTATTTAAGCATCATTAGACATTCCACACGCGAACATCGCATATTATGAACCTTAAAAAAATCTCGCGACATAAAGTACCAATAGAAAATGCGAACGTGCGTTTCGTGAGAACGCGCGCCACCCCTGAGTAGGCCGCGAACTCGCGGCCGCCAGCATGTACTTGTAGCGCGGCGATAGAATCGCGGAGTGAGCCGCCCCTGACAGAATTTAAATTGTTATCAAAGTAACAACTCACTGGATAGCGCCGTTTTAGTAAAAATCCTGAATCTCGTTCGTAGACTTTCTCTCAAATCCGTTGCATAGTCGCCACGGTGCGACGACATATATATTACAAAGTAAAGTGTATGCAGCAGTAATCAGTAGCTAAATCATGCTAAAACTCACAAATAATGCTAACTATTGTATTTGACCACAAACAACAGGAAGATAAATAAAAAATTAGCCCTGAGTTTTATAGTATAATTATTTAAATATTTAAATAATTACAGTACGCTCATGAGTTGACAACAGTACATAAACATACAACTATGCGTACATTTGATATTTATAACAATAAGAGTCAATGCAATAAGAGTCAATTAGTCGTCAGACAGCAACAACAGAACAATATTCCGACACGAAATAATAACAACGATTGAAAATTACATTATGTTTCACAATTATTAAACAATATCTTTTTAACATCATACAGTGTCTTTTCAGCGTTGAGCCTTCCTCTATGTGGTGAATTGTAACACTCGCCAGTTGCAATATTTTGTTTAAATAATACCAGTACCAGACATAGATATGATAAATGTATACATTAGGGTAAGTAAAATATTCACGCCAACTTTCATACCTTTATGAAAAAGTATTTTAAAGTAATAGCGTATATCTTATGTGAGCATTTCTTTTTTTTTGCCACATTTTTTTTATTTTGATTTTTTTAGGGAATTTTAGGTCAATTGTACTCAGAATCACGAGTACTTTCAATCTCACTGGGAGACAAAAAGTGTCCCAGAATTTCCATACATTTTTGTTACCCCACACAGGTACGGAAAATTGTAACAAAATAAGAAAAAATCGTATGGGAAATTTTTTTAACTACTAGGATTGAAAAAGCTAGTGATTCTGAGTAGAAATACCATTTTTTTTTTTTCAAAAATATCACATTTCATAAAAGTGGCGAAAAAAAAAAGAAATGCTCAGAACACTGTATGAATATCAGACGAGCAAACCTTTGTGTGTAGTCAGCGACAGAAGAAGCTAAGCGGGCAAGGTATTAAATAAATAAATATTGGGGACACCTTACACAGATCAAATTAGCCCCAAACTAAGCAAAGCTTGTACTAAGGGTGCTAATGCTAAGCGACGATATACATACTTAAATATACAAGGTGCTCGCGAGGAACCCGCATAACTTGAACCACGCGTTTCTAAGGCAAAAAGAAAGAAAAAATGTTATATGAATATTAAAATTTTTCGCCAAAAAAAAAATTTTTTTTTTTTTTACTTTTTTGGACGTATTTTCACATAATTTTTTTTTTATCCATAAAGTTGGCAATTAAAATGAGTTCCTTCATTTCTTTTTCTAAAAACCAAATTATTTGGAAGTTTTTCTTGTCACATTTTGACATCTATCAATGACTACTGTGAGACTATGCTCCACAATTGCGCATCAGCGCCGTTAAGAAACCTTTTCTACTGAGTAACAATACGGAAATGTTTTTTTTAAATTGGCAATAACTCTGAAACTAGACGAAATCTAGAAAAGTTTATATGACATTTTAGTCTTAAAATGTGACCAAGAATATGCCGTTAAAGTTATATGGGTTCCTCGCGAGCACCTTGTATAAATACATACTTATATACATAGAAAACATCCAAGACTCAGGAACAAATATCTGTGCTCATCACACAAATTAATGCCCTTACCGGTATTCGAACCCAGGAACCGCAGCCTACTAAGTTCATTTCTTCAGGAGAGAGGATCAATACAACAGATGTTTCACAGCCATAATCACGATTATGATGACACTTTTAAGCAAATTATCTTACGCGTTCTGTTTTTGTAACAAAAAAAGGTGTTTATTGGTTCAAACTTTTATAAGGCATATGTGAGCGGCACGGGAAAACGTTCCACTTTGTCGTTTGCTATAAAGCCGCTTTGTCAGTTTATTCATATAAAAATATAAGTAAATCTCGCCTTAATGGTAACCGACAAAGTGAGACGTTTTACTAAACACACTCACATATGTGTGTCATCATAATATTAAATGTAAACTTTTCACTTAAAAAATGTTTCAATTCATGTGTCAATAAATGAATGACTGGTAGAGGATGCCATTTGGCATTAAATCCGTCATTTGCACATTTTTCTTTAGTTGTGCAATTAAGTTTAAATAAATATATATTCCCTCTACTTTATAAAGGTTTATAAACTCCTATACTGCTGCCGACTGCCAAAGTTTGTATATTTGAGCATTTTTCTTTGCTTAAAAATTAATCGGAATCTGAATCCTCATCTTCTTCGTCACTATCCTCTAACTCGGGCATCGGGAACCGCAGAATAGCTGCCACACCTGTCAGCTGATCCAGTTCTGAAAAAGATAAAGCTGTAATTAGGTATATATACAACTGGTGATTGACTATAACCATAAAGGAATAAGTAAGGGAATACATCAGTAAATGCGGGTTATTTGTATAGGCATAGTTAAGTGACATCTAGCGACAATCACGCGTCAAATAGCGTGAATTATCAGTACTAGATACTAGGTGGCAACTGTGTCTCGTCTGCCAAAAATTTAATATTAGAACAGTTTACAACTAATATTACAAGCAGAAGGAGTTGAAATCAGAATACTGATTAATACTATTGTAAATATTGTAATATTAGCTAAAAATTGGTGAGCATTAGATTTTTCGTTCGTCGCGACATCTGTTGACAAGTATAAGTAGTACTGATAATTTACGCTAGTTGACGCGTGATTGTCGCTAGATGTCACTTAACTATGCCTATACAAATAACCCGCATTTACTGATGTATGGAGTTACAACTCTTCCCTTACTTATTCCTCTATGATTATAACTGTGTTCTTGATCAAATTAAAAAGTAAAACTAATTTCCATATTAGAAATGACTTTAGGACAGATTTTTTTAAATGGCATACTGCAACAGGAATATACTAGCCCTCTTATTCATAAACGTTCACTAAAGTTATCAAGCGGATAAAGTTCGCTTGTCCCTTTCCGACGTACTGGTGTGATAGAAAGGGACAAACGAACTTTATCGGCTTGATAACTTTAGTGAACGTTTATCAATAAGGGGGTAGAGCTGCTGTTGCCATCAGATATATCGGAACAGCCAAGATGCTCAAAAAGAGGCGTATTCAGATATTTGCGAGCGCTTTGGTGGGTCTGATATAATTGATGGTAATTGTATTTCGCCCGATATAACGTATACCCGCAACTCTCTAAGGGGCCATCCACATATTACGTCACACCAAATTTCCAGTTTTTGGACCCAATGTCACGCTTTTTTGTAGCCCTTTAACATGGATTGTCACATTTAGTATGACCCGCCCTTCCCTCCTTACGCTGTGACGTTATGGATGACGCCTAATGGATAGAATGACTGACATAGTCTTACCGCGCAGGCAAGATACTGTTACGGCCATCCTGTACAGTACATCTTGTGTAAAGTCGCCGTCAATAGAATTTGTGAACAATGTAAACAAACCTTGTAGTCAAAATGTCTTTAATTTCCGTTCTAACTCATCAGATACCGGCTAAATCCATGTGTTATTTAATCAATTCATATCACATTATGATCCTCAACCTTTAAAATACTAAAATTGTGCTAAAATATTGATATTTTATATAATGGTTTGTTTACACTGTTGACAATTTCTATTGACAGCGATTTTAGTTTACAACTTACGTTCACCAGAAACGTGCATGCTCGAGAATATCCTGACATCTCCACCATTATCTCTCACTGAGTCGACCAGCGCAACATACTCCTTCCTCTTCTGAATGTCTTGACATCTGTAAACAAGATTTAAACTGGAAAATTAAAGTCTAAACAAATTAATTATAGGGCATTGTGGCGATTTCTCGTGTCCAGATAAATAAATGTTTATGATGCTTAGATTTTGGTAGTTATGGCATTCTTTGTATGTCTAAGGCGTTTAACCCTTCCTCTGTGTCTGTCAAAAAATTGTCATAAAATAATTAACTTTGATATATTATTTTAACAAATCTACCAAAACGACCTATGCTATTGGCCCTAAAATCTATAATTGTATCCCCGAACAAATAACCGCTATATCCAATGATAATGTATTTTACAATAAATTAAAAAAATGGCTTATTGATAATGCCTTCTATGACATCAATGAATTCCTTGAAATGTAATATTTAGCGCGATAATGTATTTAAATTATTTAAATTATATAGAACACATTTATAAATTTTATAATTTAATTCTTAGAGTAATAAGAATTACTTAGTAATAATGAATGTTTATGTTTCTGACGTGTAATGTATAAATATGCAATATCAATAAATATGAATATGAATATGAATATGAATAAAGTCCAACGCCTTATGTTAGGATCCTTATAAAACACAGACGAAGGATTAAGCTATATACCGCAAAGCAAATATTGTTATTATTATTATTTCGTTTTAGACAGGCAGCTGATGCCGGTACGTCTAAATCATAGTCCACTTTGCACGATTTCACTACTTAGATAGTTTGTCTAGTCTATTTTTAAATTGATTAACACTGGTAGAGTTCACAAGTTCAGAGGGCCACTAAAAAAGGCGCGAAATTCAAGTTTTCTATGGACGATAAAGCTTCGCCCCACATTTTCAATATTTTTTTAAAGTGTTATGGCTCGTCGATGATTCCGCGACGTCAAAGTTTAGGAAGTCACGCGCTTTTATTTTTTTTTTTATTTTATTTTATTTATCGTTTATGAAGACAAATGGCCGGTGTGCCCTACATTTCTCAAATTTCTCGCCTTCTTTAGTGACAGTATGCCGATAGTACACTATCATATATAATATACTAGCTTTTCACTACTTTGAAAAAAAACTTGTATCTTCTTCTGTCAATGAAAAGAAAAATGTAATAAGTATGTATGAAATGCATATAGACTTACTGCGTTTTAACTTTGAGGAGCAGTGTGAGATACGAGATTTTTTCAAAGTAGTGACGATATATATGATCATAGGTCAGTATGCCTCCCTTTTACTCCAACGTGAAGAAAAAGGACGGCATGTTGTCTATTATCATGTCTATATGACAGTGTAATATCAGCCGTTCTCAGGTATTCTTTTGAAGAAGTGGTTTAAAATTTTTATACCAAAAGCAAATACAAACCTAAACAGCTTATCAGATATCATCAGGACCTCAATAGCCTGGGCCTCATTAGCTCTCTCAACATGCTTCTTCCCGTAGAAAGCCTTAGCTGGTTCCAGCTGAAGCATAGTGTAGAAACTCTCCAAGAGTTTCACTTCGCTTGCTGCTTTTGTGTCGGAGATTTTTGCCATCACTGCAGGCTCTTGAAGAACCTCTGAAATTACGACAAACAAAAATTGACTACATCATGCAATAACACATACTACCCTGAATTTTTGGGGACCTAACATTAAGTAGTTTATACAACAAAAATCAGCTGGATTGCATTTACAGTATTTACACACATCTATATATCCAGCTGGCCTAACAAAGGTGATAATACTGATAATCACTTACGCTACGAAACCTGTGTGTCTCACGCTACCCTATTAGTGTAACAGTTAGAGCGGTTTCGAATATAAGATCCGTCAAAGCCGTAGAACTATTTGTATGGTACTTTACTTTACGCACTACATCCAAACTCCATCACCCAATGGACTATGCAGGACATCTGAAGCACAGTATAATAAAAAGTACTATCGTACAGTATGGCCACTCCCGCTCCCCGAAGTGCCGCCCACACCCTCTCAGTTACCTCACAGTTACCGCCTGTCAAAAACGTGAACAGTAGACCTGTCATATTTCACTCATACAAGCATACTACGTGTTCACCTACACGAGCTTAGACTGTGTGCTAGGAACGCGTCCCTTTCATATATTTGATCGCCAGTGTCCGAGGTGTGTCTGAAGAATGACGGTCATTCCTCAGATGTCGTGCATAGTACAATACAAACTACAAATAAATAGTTCTACATTAGTAAGTCAAGTAACTCAACTTA
This sequence comes from Leguminivora glycinivorella, assembly GCF_023078275.1. Lineage (NCBI taxonomy): Eukaryota > Metazoa > Arthropoda > Insecta > Lepidoptera > Tortricidae > Leguminivora > Leguminivora glycinivorella. The sequence goes on from NC_062977.1 coordinate 17,335,959, forward strand.
AAAACATAACAATGACATACCTTTTAAAGAATGTTTGAACCCTGATGATGCTTTCACCAGCAGGAACTTGCTCTTATTATCAATAAGAAGCTTGTTATCAGTTTTAATGGCTTGCTGCATCATGTATTCGAAGAACTGGTCCTTAACGAAACCAGGAGATGCAATGATTACACACTTCACGATGGAGAAGTCTATGTGCCGGAGAATTCCTTGCATCACTGCATCGTAAAACTTGTTTAGGCCCTGGAATTAACAATTTTGTATTAGGCTTGTGTCGTTCACGAACTATGAACTGTTAGGAATAAAATCCCATCAATGACCGAAATGAACTGAATCTTTCCGTGCTCTGTGAATCGGTCTTTGCTCATTTAGTTCAGTATAGGATCGGCGAGCGCGAGCGGTTTGGATCAAGAAAGAGTCTGTGACGGCGCCGACCGGGAGCGAGGTATTTAGCAAAGCGACACAAAAACGTCAAGTTTTCATATTAAGCTTCGGTTACTTACAACCTTTCGGCCCGGAATTGTTATTGTCTGTGGAATATTCGTATCATTTTGACACTAGTTGGTCCCATTCGTTCTGATCTTTCTGACCGTAGTGGTCGCTGGTCTGACTGAACTAAATGAGCAAAGACCTAAAAGAGCGAACTAGTTCGTGGGAGCGATTGAACGAGATCGGAGCGCTCCGATCAACGAACGAAACGGCACAAGCCTATTTTGTATGTTGAATAAAGTATTTAAAAGTTACAGTTTTTTTTTGTTATTGTGCTTATGTATCTGTTTTTCATAGTTATTCTTGATTGTAGGACAAAAGCAATGATGAACAGTCTAGTAAAATAAAGGCTTGTGAAAGCCAGGGTTTTTTTTTACTTTTCGAAAATACTAGTATCAATAAAAAATTTACAGAGAGGAGACTTCACCCATGCCTGAACTTCTCTGTGCATATGCAATGCCACTGTCTAAATTAAGTAGTCTATTTCCCAAATAGGAAGTAGGTTTAGTACTTTACAAGTGGCTTATTTTCTATATATTGTAGGATTTTTTACACAGATTTATCGAGCCTCATGCTAAATTTAAGAAGTATTTTAATTTATTCACACCTAATTCTCAGAGAATTTCACTCATATACCTTTTCATGTTGTTGTACAAATCCTTTCCGTTTCCTAGGAATAGTGATATCAATCTTCGACCGCACTAAAGTCATGGACGGTGTGATGAGGCACACATGAGCCAGTCCCTCCTGCATCACCACTGCAGCAACGTCAGCATTGGCTGCCGGGTCGCACGCCATCTCCACTCGCTCCAGGGCCACGGAGTCCCATAGTGCTTTTTGTAAATTAAACTTCCTGTTTAGTTCTAAGTCTAAAGTGTGGTATGCGCCCATCTGAAACGATTAATAATGTTATTTTTAGTATAAATTTAAACTATTTCATAGCATCATTGTCAGTTTTGTAAATTCCATAATTTAATTTGTTAGATGCATGATCCTAATCAAGATTCTAAACACTCTTTATTCAAATTCCAGAGGTTTAATTAGGGCCAATGTGAGAAGTCATGGCGAACATTTCACGATATATGTGTATAGTGGATATTAAATTACCTTGACATACTGGTTCTCCACAACATTTCGTCCTTTCAACCGTAGCACACATGCTTGAGTATCAAAGTCTATTGTCTCCACATTTATAGTCAAAGTTGTCCTAACTCTGTTACTAGTAGACGAACCAGTAGCTGATTCTGTTTGTACTTTACGTACGGTCGAGGCAGTCACAATATCTCCCTCAGAAATGAGATTGTACGCGTGCCATATGTCTTCTGGCTCTTCAGGGGTGAGGCTGATGCTCCTGTAATCACAAACAGGTATAATTTCTAAGATAAAAACAGCGAAATGTAGAAAATACACAGGAATAGTCAGCAGCGCAATTGAACCTTACCCGCACCCATCTTTTTCGATGTTTTTGTGATTTAACTTCATCTTCGGATTCTTGGGAACCGTCGCTTATATTAATCCATCCTAGGTTTTCATTTAATAATTTTACGGCCACATTAAATTAATGCTATTTGCGCCATCTGCTACAACACAATCAGTCAATCACGAAAGGCAGACGGCAGACGAGAGGACGAGACATGAGTGACAGCTGTCAGTGTCAAACGGACTGACAGTTGGGGAAGTGGAGAAAGGCGAAATTATCTAAGACAAACGTTAAACCGCTGCTAGAGACATTCAAAGTCATATGAATAAATGTATCTCTTAAGATTGACTTTAATTGGTCCTAGAAATGAATCGAAATCTCACGTGCATTAGCTTGTATGAACATTTCAGAGCCAAAAAAATAATTTTTTTTTGGAACTTGTTACATACCGCGTTTTTAAATAAAACTAGAACAATATTTAATAACTTGACTACGGAGAAAGTTTATCTGTGGTAATTTTGAACGTTCGGTCGGTGACGGAGACGGTGGAACAGCAAATCGCATATTTGTTGTCGTGGTATTAAATAATGGATTCATAAATATTTACCTTAGTGTTTCTAAACTTTGAAATAATGTTTAATGACTCTTAGTGCCAAACTATTTTTAAGGATGTGAAAAGAATTTTCTTTGTGGATTAAATAATATGTTTGTGCAGTGCTAGTGCTATTGATAACGCTGTCAAGCTCAGCTGGGTTTCAACGAGCGGTAAAAATCTCGCGATTTTTTCTAGATAGCGGAAAGCACTTTTGTGCTCCAGTTCCTCAAGGTATGCCGTTACATTTTCTCTATTATGCTAGCTTGTTTAAGATGAGCTAACGACTTCGAGTATGCAAACATAACACGGTTTTGTTTTGTGTTTAATTTTTTAAGCGTACGTACGATGTTTACATTTATTTTACGTTTTGAGTACTCATAATTGCTTCTGAAAAAACGTAAGATATTACAACATTTCTTAAAGTAACGTACTATATTTACAATATCCAACATTGGCCGTGATCCATATTACGTGTCCTCTCGTATTGCGCGGGAACTTGCTTTATTTTTAGCATTCGCATGTTTATCGGTGTCGCGTCGCAAATATTATTCAAATTACGGTATTTGCAGTGAAAACTTAACATGCGGGGGATTGATATGATAGGTCAATGAACTGTTTAAAAAATCGAAGTGCATTAAGAAAAGTTAATCAAGAATGAGTGAACCGCAAGAGACTACGGCGAGCGACGCGACGCTACAGCCGGCCGTGTCGTCGACGTCGCTAGTTGGAGATGCATCTCCCCCCGGATCCACAGCATCTCAGAGCACAGCAGCAGCTTCAGTCAAGTCTGCAGAATCTACGAGTACAAGACCCTCGGGCCTGCCTAAACCATCAGGCCTCAAGCCTCCCAGCAAGATTGGCAGGCTGTGCTCTAACTCGGCCCCAAAACCAGCAGTCCCCATCTCTCCGAGGGCAGGTGAGTGTTATTCTATAATTTCACTTCTTAAACATTTTCAGACTAGGACTGTTTACAAACAAACTGCAATTGACACCAACTTTCGCTTTTGGTGTTATTTTCTCTATTTACTAGTTGATGTGCTTATCAGCAGCATTTTCCTCGTGCCTTTGTTTATTCATTCATTAAAGGCATTAAGCAATTATTGGCAGAGTTCGAGTTTAGCTAATGACTGTTGTTAACAATGTTGATTGATTTGACTTTAGCCATTGTTCCGGTGCTCTTATTATCTTCAATCAATTTAATAGGTCACAAAGCCTCTAGGTCAGATCACAAATTCTGCAAAATTGGTAAAGACATATTTCAAAATATTGAATCATTGATCAAAAATTATAGTTAAGTTTTGACTTAAAATATTGTGACAATTTTCCGGCTTGTCCTTTTATAAATCATAAACAATGTCTAATATACAAAATATACTTATACTTTGATAAATGAAATAGGTAAGCAGCAAATTACAGAGGAATGTGCTTAACTTTAATGTTGCAGTACATTGCCCCAGTTTTACAGGCAGATGTTTTGATAAACCAACAGTAATGCACTTGTTGTCAAAACAGAGCTCATATTCAAGCCCACAACACACATTTTAGGAGATTATCTATTCTTGGAGTAAAATGATAAGATAAATATCTACCTATGTTCTTGAAGAGATAAGAGATGATTTTATTTAATAGAATCTTAACATGTTTACTTGCAAGGCGGTGTTAGGTCATCTTTATTATTAACATATGAGCTGCAGGTGACCTCAGCTCTCGTAATATTGGAATGTCATAAAATTTTGATGAGAAAACAACCTTGAGAACATAATATGAAACCAGTTTGTTGAGTAAATTCGCGTCGATCGTGTTTTCCGAACTTGAGTTTGATGAGTAATTGTAGCCATTAAACATGCAAGGCTGATTTAGAACTAAATGCGGTATTGCAGTTTCTAATTGATATTTATGCGTCATAATCAGACATCGTACTTAACTTATTGTAGCAATATCTAGTTGAATCAAGAACTTATTTAGCTCAAACCAATCGCTAGGGAGATAAATTTTACATGCAAATTCCTATTTAAAAGCCCACTGCAGTGTACAGAGCCCTTTGTTTTAAAGTAACGGTTATTCTTCCACAACGGGCCACTAATATCATGAACAATTGAACATGTTACGTTTGTCCTAAAGCTTTCATTCATGAATTATTTCGTAAATTTCATTCAAGCGTAACATGCCCAGCAGTGCGTATCCGTTTAGGCAACTCAAATGATTTTGTATTACCATATATTAAGCTACATGTTAATGCGATAAGCTATCATAGTGTACAGAGTATTCATTCACATTAGCATGTCACTGTAATACCCTAAACACGGTGTGACAATGACGTGGTTCCTATTTAGTCACGCCTGAAAGAAGTCTTTCGATCGTGCGCCCGTTCGTTAGCGGCTATAACTCGATTTCACCGTGCCACAGTCAATAAGGAGTGTTATTCCAATCGGTAGTTTTAAGGAAAACCAATACAACACGTCCACTCTCAAGTCTTCTCGCCCGTAGGTACTTGTAACGATTCTTAGTCACAGTTACACTGGTCCATTTCAACTTTTAACTCACCTGAGCGTTATAAGATGGTGGAGTATACACTTAGGCTATAATTGTTACGTGATAGGTATTTTTTTACCGTTTACTCTGGCGGCGTGGCTAGTTAGCTAGGTTCCTGACCAGTTGGCACGATCGCATTTATGTCCGGAGTCCGGACTCAAGAAAATCGTCCACCTGCAAATCTAGCAATTAGATTACTGATAGGGACTAATATGTAGTTTATGTCGTTTACATTACTCGATCAGTATTGATTGATTGTTCAAAAAACTAAAACATTCTCGTCAGCGTCAGCACTGCACTAACAAATCCGAATGGACCGGCACATCTCCCGTCGCCGTCGGTGTAAATACATTAAATTTGCATTTAAATGAAAATGTGGAAGTTTAAATCCTGCACTTTGCAACCTGCAATTCTCAAAAGAGTTCTCTGCACATTTTCAATAATTTCAATACATTCGGCAATCTATACCACTTTGGAGGAGTCTTTAAAGTAATTAAAGATAAAAACAAAGAGTTCTCTGCACATTTTCAATAATTTCAATACATTCGGCAATCTATGCCACTTTGGAGGAGTCTTTATCTTGCGGCATATGCGTATTATGATTATTTTTCAGAATGAGACAGATTAACTAAAAAACAGACGGCCTAGCACAACTAGCGTTCTTGAAATCGCGCTTGATGTATATCCTCGCGCACGAGACCGCAAATTGTTCCAAACAGTTGATGGTATATTATACGTAATAGTAACCAGAAAAGTTGAAAGCTCGTCCTAACTAACGCTCTTAATTTTAGTCGTTCACGTGATGTTGTTACATCAAAACTTTCTCATTACAATAGCGCGGAATGTCTAAACGCAAGTTGTTTATAGTTTTTATAACTGCTAACGGGCTTCCCAACAAAAACTTAAATCTTGTTATAGTTAACTGAATCTGAATACCGGTTCTTGGCACGACCTTCGCGTACTACGGAATGAGTGGCGTGAATTATTATAGTACAAATGGATGGTGATAAGCAATAATGTGTCAACCCACACGCCAACCATTTTGAGAAAATGGCGTCTAAAGATTTTTTCTCATTTTTTTGTGTTTCTCTTAAAAAACATTGTTTTTTATATAGATTGTTGTGTTTTTCAGCTATAATACGTTCAGTAGTAGTGATTATTGTAGCTTAATTTCAAAACAAACTTCAATTTGACGAAATAATGCCCTTTTCTTTTATTGCGAATTGTTCGACGACGTCAAACTTTTTCAAGACTGTGTTATGATACTTAACCCACTTTTGCTAATTGTTTAAAAATATCTATGAGTCTTAAATAAACATGTTAAAGCACATAAATTGTTATTGTAAAATACTCTACCTATGCATATTTTTAACTTTATAAGTGTTAAGTAACATATCAGTCATGGTCACTTATGTTATTAGGTATAAATAATAAAATAATAATAAATATTATAGGACATTCTTACACAGATTGACTGAGACCCACGGTAAGCTCAAGAAGGCTTGTGTTGTGGGTACTTAGGCAACGATATATATAATATATAAATACTTATATACATAGAAAACATCCATGACTCAGGAACAAATATCTGTGCTCATCACACAAATAAATGCCCTTACCGGGATTCGAACCTGGGACCGCGGCGTAGCAGGCAGGGTCACTACCGACTGCGCCAGACCGGTCGTCATGTAGGAATCAATACATTATTTATTAATCAAACCTTTTAATGATTTTTCTACTCCCGAACTGTTATTCGTCATTTACAGGATTGTGCGTATCGAAAAAACTGAAAACGCATTGTTTGGTTCTGTAATCATGGCAACGCATTGCATTAACGATACTGCGTGCGTGCGCGGGAAGGCTTTGGGCAGCTGAGCTGACAGTGCAAACCTTTGCAATACAGGAAACAGTGTGAATTTCGCGAGAATTATTTAAAAAAACTATTAAAAACTAAGTGCATGGTCGTTGTAAAAGTATTGTATGCAATGGTGTTTAACTGACTCCAAAATACTCGTGGAAAGTACGCCCCTCATATTTCTTGACCTCCTTTAAACGCCTGTTGAATAAAATACTATAAATTAACTATTAGAGTAATGATCATTTCTAGACACATATTTAAATTATCTGTGCTTTTTCAACAAAAAATCGTTACAAAAACCAAATAATCATCTTTAAAAAAAAACAAACTACTTATCTAAAATATACAACAAAATATTTTTTTACGCTAAGAAATAGACTAAGTCATTTAAATTATGAATAACTCATGACTTGTACAAGAACAAAACATAAAATATCTTTAACAAAATAATAAACTACCATTCAGTAAGTATTCAAAAATCAAACAATATTTTTATGCATACATTAACACGTCTTAATGTAATTAGTAATTATAAAAAAATAGTAGCCTATATTAGATTTTTATATAAACACGTACTTGTAAAAAATGTTTGCAAATTATAATAACGAATATGTATATTCATGACTTAAAATGTTCAATTTCGTACTGAATTAACCATTCATGTGCAAAAATATACTAATGGACTAAGTCATAACTTATTTAAACATAAATTAATATGAACAGTTATATTTTACAATATAGTGTCATGGTACTTACACCAAAAACGAACAATTTATGACCCGAATATAATTTAACAATAATGACTTATGTTTTATAACACGGGTCGTAGCATAAAACAACGAATAAAATATCATTTTGCAATAATCATTCAAGTCTCATAGTGGGTAACTATGTCATTTTTTGCGTTTTGCAAGAATGAGTCAAGTGTAAAAAAATCGTTGAGTCAACCCTCATAACACATTATTGTAATTTAAATATGTCTTCTGCCAATTACTATAATAAGTTAAGGTTCTTGACATATTAATGCAAAACAGGCAACACACGATATAGGATTTGTGTTAACCTATTTTTTTACTTTTGGGATAGTAAAAATTTTCAAAATGAATAGGTCATTTTTGCAAATAGAAGTTTAAAAATCCAGCTATAACATGGCATTAAAATCTCATTTTTTTAGTTTTTGTGGGTTGACACATTATTGCTTATCACCATCCAAATATCGTTATTTTGATACAAACTATGAGGAAATTATTTGATACTTACAGTTATTACTTATTAACTCTTACAAGTGAACGTTTATGTTATTAATGCAATTATTATGAATGCAAATTTAATTGTGATGTTGACAAGTGAAATTAAGAAAAGTTGTGTTTGATTATCACACTGTCATTGAATATTCGAAAGGGATTGGTTATTTTATAGGAATTAGCGATTTCCACAATTATCCCATATTTAAATCCACTAAAATGTACCTTACCCGATATCATGGTGGTCCAGGGCTTATTTTAAATTATACGTGAATAATTGGTAATTGTCTTTATGCATTGTAAAGACATGTTAACTACATAATTGATATAGCAACCCGCTAGTTTCGAATAAGTACACAAGAGACATAATAGTCAGTAATCAGTCGGACTCATTGTGAGATTTGTGTGAATGAAAACCAACCTCAAATATCTGAATTGTTTAGGGTTCATTCGTTTTCTTGTCACGTCTTGTAACGTCTGCGACAAAGACCACTTTGCAGGCTAGCATGCACCGGGCCCAGGATCGAGTGGCGTGGAGACAACTGGTGAAGAGTGTCCACATTCGTCACGTCCCTCAGCCATGAGGATACGACAAAGAAGAAGAAGAAGGAGAGTTTTTCTTGTATCTTTTTGCACATTGTAATTTTTCCTCAAGGGTCCAAAACGTCGGCATGTATTGTAAATTTATTATAGCCATAGGCCTGTGTATGTGTAATATAAGCGGTTTCGTTTTATTTCATTAGTACACAAGACATAAAAACAAATGACATTAATCAGTATTTCACTAAGTACTGCACTTAGATGCGTGTCAAGGATGTCCTCTCTTAGTAAGTGCGCCCAAAATGGCTTATTCGTGTTTTGGTCATGGAGCTCCGATTTGTCTTCGTCCATTCCATTGTTCGTGATTCACTTTCTCCCGCGTGCGTGACTGACTGGACTGTTGTTGCTGACACTTCTCGACTCATTGCAACGGGTATATTTTTGAACTCTTATAGATTAAAAGGTATCTTACTTATGGCACACCTCGGACACTGGCCGTCAAATATATGAAAGAGGCGCGTTCCTAGCACACATTCTAAGCTCGTGTAGGTGAACGCGTACCATGCTTGTATGAGTTAGATATGACAGGTCTACTGTTCGCGTTTAACCGAGGTAACCTAGAGCGGGTGGGGGGCACTTTTAGTGGGGAACGAGAGTGGCCATACTGTACGATAGTACTCTTGATCTGTGCTTATGGTACTACAACTAGAATCCTTGTGTGTCTTGGCCACCTCTGGTGTCGTTTTATATTTGCTTGAGTCTTTTGCCTCTTTCCCCAATTTCCCTCTATTTATTGGCTTGCCTTTTGGTTTCCACTCAGTTATTACTTTAGCCCATCTGCATTGAGCTGCTCTAGGGAGTTCCGTACAAAACCTATGGTCTAACGCTGTATTAGTGCATCTAGTTCGTGGTTCATTCGTTGGCAATTCCATGTGACGTTTTCACCTTTAGAAACCCGGATAAAACTTACGTAGAGTTAAAAAGAGAATATCATGGACGTTTTTTGACCATTATTAGTGTTTTGTTGCGTTGTCTGATTGCCTGTCCAACGATAGATTAAAATCCATGTATGATTTGGTGTTTCATAATTCATATCAATTTATAATTTATTAAGAGGCACAGTTACAATGGTTTCTTAGTAACTAGTGTTAGATAAGCTTCGAGAATGCGCCTTGCGCCGGCGCCGGGCCGGGTTATCCATCCGCTCTATTATCGCTGCTCGATCACGAGCCAACCACTTTTTAGGGTTCCGTAGCCAAAATGGCAAAAACGGAACCCTTATAGTTTCGTCATGTCCGTCTGTCCGTCTGTCCGTCTGTCCGTCTGTCCGTCTGTCCGTCTGTCCGTCTGTCCGTCTGTCACAGCCGATTTACTCGGAAACTATAAGTACTACAGTGATGAAATTTGATGGGAATATGTGTTGTATGAACCGCTACAAAATTATGACACTAAATAGTAAAAAAAAGAATTGGGGGTGGGCCCCCCATACATGTAACTGAGGGATGAAAATTTTTTTTTCGATGTACATACCCGTGTGGGGTATCAATGGAAAGGTCTTTTAAAATGATATAAAGTTTTCTAAAAAACATTTTTCTTAAAGTGAACGGTTTTTGAGATATCAGCTCTCAAAGTCGTAAAAAGTATGTCCCCCCCCCTCTATTTTTATAACTACGGGGTATAAAATTCTAAAAAAAATAGAGGTGATGCATGCTAATTAACTCTTTCAACGATTTTTGGTTTGATCAAAGTATCTCTTATAGTTTTTGAGATAGGTTGATTTAACTGTAATTTTGGTTAAGTTATTGGTTTATTATATTTGCTGCTACGGAACCCTTTGTGCGCGAGCCCGACTCGCACTTGGCCGGTTTTTCTGATTACTTCTGCTATCTAAATGTCAATAAAAACTACCCGAAATAGGCTCTGCAATATTTGGCATGTTGATTACTTAATAGTTAATATACCTATTGCCATAGAGCTGTCTACTCACTCGGGACTTTTTACAATTATTTATTTGGAGCCAAATAACTGGCATTTACTCTTTACAAAGCCGTTAGAGAGCATCAATCAAGTTTTACTCTGTGGTGTCGTTATTTATTTATCACTACATAGTATAAAACAAAGTCACTTTTTCTGTCCCTATGTCCCTATGTCCCTTTGTATGCTTAAATCTTTGAAACTACGCAACGGATTTTGATGCGGTTTTTTTTAATAGATAGAGTGATTCAAGAGGAAGGTTTATATGTATAATAACATCCATTAAATAGTGGAGAAGTACTGTTATTTTTGAGGTTTCTAATGTGATGTCGTAAATAATTACATGCGGGTAGATTATATTTATTTGTCTACCCCGAACATTTATATAAACTAATATCGGGTAGTTTTGTGTTGTTTACATCTCCGGTGACATTTTGCTGGGACGTCAGTCTTCCGCGACCACGGCCAGTGCAACCTGGCCGAAACGTTGGGAAAAAGGTAAAAATAATGTTAATTAATCGCATTCGACCTGTATGTGACTTTAAATATGTGTACAAAGTGCGAGAACTTAGTGTTATCTTGATAAGGGATAGGGATAGCGATAGGGATAGCGATATCACTACATAGTATAAAACAAAGTCGCTTTCTCTGTCCCTATGTCCCTTTGTATGCTTAAATCTTTGAAACTACGCAACGGATTTTGATGCGGTTTTTTTTAATAGATAGAGTGATTCAAGAGGAAGGTTTATATGTATAATAACATCCATTAAATAGTGGAGAAGTACTGTTATTTTTGAGGTTTCTAATGTGATGTCGTAAATAATTACATGCGGGTAGATTATATTTATTTGTCTACCCCGAACATTTATATAAATTAATATCGGGTAGTTTTGTGTTGTTTACATCTCCGGTGACATTTTGCTGGGATGTCAGTCTTCCGCGACCACGGCCAGTGCAACCTGGCCGAAACGTTGGGAAAAAAGGTAAAAATAATGTTAATTAATCGCTTTCGACCTGTATGTGACTTTAAATATGTGTACAAAGCGCGAGAACTTAGTGTTATCTTGATAAGGGATAGGGATAGCGATAGGGATAGCGATAGGGATAGCGATAGCCATAGCGTTAGCGATAGCGATAGCGATAGGGATAGAGATACGGATACGGATACGGAAACGGAAACGGATACGGATACGGATAATATGGGTATCGTTAGAGGGATACGGATAATCGGTCGGCGGTCTCTTACAATCAAAGTGCTCTAAGACGATCGTTGTTTGCTTGCTTGAAGATTACGTTTGCGATAAGTATAAGCAAAATGTAAAAAATTGTAAGGGATAATAGAAAAAAGTACTTTTTACCCATCGATCATATAGTGTCGAAATACGGGCTATGTGGGATGTTTATAAAGGTTTCCCCAGCGTATATAGAATTACCTACGCTGTGGTCGATGTGTAATATTTCTAAAATCATTGCAAGCAAAAGTATTATGTGCAATCGAAATAATCGCAGATAAATATACCAGAGAAGCCTAAGGATCCAAATGAAAATCTTAATGAATACTTTTATTACGCGGGCGAAGCCGCGGGTAAAAGCTAGTTATTATTAAAATTACAATTTAATACTGTTAGAGACTGGCTTGTAGCGTATAAAAACTTAAAAGTCAATCAGGCATGTTAGGCATGTATATTTTTTAAATTTACTATGCATAAGAATATTCTAGATATTCTTGGTATATCATCCATGAATGAGAATAAAAATGACAGATAATGACGATTGAATTAACATATCGATGTACTGTGAAAAACCTGTTTAGTTACAGATTACAGACGATAAAGGTAACAAACGTTTGGACGTCGCGTCGATCTTCTTCGCATCCTATATAGTCCTAAGAAAATACTTATATCTTCGTTCTCCTAAGAAAATACTTATCGATATCTTCTGTTCTCGTAAGAAAATACTTACCGAATCGTTGCTTCAATACTCTCCAATTCATCCAAGCCGTCCCTATTACCTTGTTGACCTTATTTGTGAACCGTTGCCCTGCAGATTAGGCTGAGCTCAAGATCTCAAGCCAATTGATGGAATTAGCTAACGAGCGACGTTTTATTGCAAGTGCACTTGTAGCTTTAAACTTTTATTGCATCAATCGATGATTGGTAGACTATATACGGAATAATATACTCTTATGTGTGCTTAAAGAGCCGCTATGATAGCATAAAACAAAAAATCACATCAATCACATATACCCATAAAGTTATCGAAATCGGGGTTCACATGTCTTATAAATCTTATAATTAAGTATTAATTGCTAACTAAAAATATTATGTATTCGTTTATTTATATGATAGGGGAGCGTTAATTCTTGTTTATTTTATTGATTCGATAAGAGCTTTCCCTTCAAACAACGTTTGTTTGCTAGATCGATATACAACTTATAATTCTTATAAATTATGCTTTTCATTATTGTCTGCCTGTTAGGTATATCCGATCAATCTTTTATGGATTCGCATGAAAAAATGGTCGTAAATAGAATAAGGTATTTATGTTTATATGCAATAGGGTCATTCCAGCGAAACCGACACCATAGGCATAAAAATTAAATAACTTAATTCATACTTAAATCTACATCTAGAGAATAGAACATTATGCCTATTTTTATGAATCAATGAGTTTTTCCTTTTTGTGTATTTTTTTTTGCATTTTATTCGTGTCCGAACGTACCCCTAGCGCCAGTTGTCTAAGGTGGTATATTTATACCCCAAGTTGGCAGCGCTATTTCGCGCCTTTTATAAACATTACGGAGAAAGTGATATGTGTAAAAGAAAATATATTTAACGCTGTTTAAACCAGGGGCAAGTAAATATAAATTAATCTTCATGGTTAGGATTTATTGGGCTTCTACACAATGCGTAAGTCATATCCCGCCCGTCACAGTAAAACAAAGTTTTTTTCTTGTTTACCCTAAAAGTATCTAAGCTCTTGTTGTCTTGCTTTGTGAAAGTAACAATTAGGTTGAGATTGATTATTTTAGCCAAAAAACGCGTTGCATTTGTAAATAAAAAAATACTTTTTAACGCTTTTCAACGTAGGTCCCACCCGTCAGTGACGGGTGAGCAGAATAGGTTATCTGGTAAAACTGGAGTTGGTGAGTATAAAATCGTTCTTTTAAGTTTAGTTAAACCTAGCTGGGTTATACTAAAGCAAATTATATGTGTAATATTGCTTAATTCGGTTGTGGTATTACTTTATAGAACACAATGAATGCTATATGAATCAGGAAGAAGTCTATTTTATTAAAACTGGTATAATTTTAGACATTCTTCCTGAACCGCTGATAAAAGTATGCAGTAATAGACTGTTTGACGATGTTTGACAATTATCTGAACCTTTAAAAATTTAAGATAAAAAAAAATTTTTTGTCTTAATGCTCCAAGAAAACTATTGAAACTATTACTTGTAACATTAAATAATTCATTAAAGAGCTGATTTAAAGTAAATACAAAAGAACTGTCTTTATATTTTTCAAATATTTGTATGCTCAAATGTTACTCGTCCCACCCGTCACAAAGCACTGTCCCACCCGTCACAAGCATTGAGAAGCAAAATTATTTTTGTTTTAAGAGTTATTTGCGTAAATTATACTAATACCTAATCTATACAATATCAGGAATCATATAAAAATTGGTTGTTTAACAAAAGTTTTATAGTTTCTTACCAATTGCGAATTGTGTAAGTCAAGTCGGAGAGGAGAGGCACTTTGAAGTCCCACCCGTCACACTTCTTATACCATCAATTTCTCATAATAATAATGACATTTTCATACTTTTTTCGATGGTACAGTAAACATTAATTATTCAGGTAAGTGATAATGTCGTATTCAATACGCTAATTGTTGCTGTTTGGCAGAAATAAAGCAAAATGTAGGCAAAAAAGAGTATAAATGTCCCACCCGTCACAATGGAATGACCCAATAGTTTATTTTATCTAGGACTACAAATAAATAGTTTATTAGAATTTTCAATCTATTGTGACTACCATATCTAAGCAGCATGTTTAATACGCGCTACTTACTTCGATTCGCAATACTTATATCACATAGTCTAAGTGCAAATATATCACAACTTAGACCCAATATAGTTTTCTCGGAAGGCCAGTATGTTTCGACAGTTCATAATAACTTCCTAACGTGTAGCTAACCAGGGTGGCTAGCCGAATGGCACAATCGCTCACGAAACGCTCACGAAACGAAGCGCTAGTAGATATCTATCTCTATCGCGCTTGCGTATTGGCGCGACAGAGCCAGCGGCGTATCGCTTTCGTTTGGCGTCGGAGAAATGCCATTCGGCTACGGGGCCTGTTGACTCATTAACATCTGGTTCCCAGTTTGCCTTTATAATAACGCTTATATCGCAAAACGCTTCTCCTAAATACTTCATTCCGCTTTCTACCTCTTTGTTGGGGTCGTCGTCTGTCCATCAATTCGCATGACACGTCTGTCTGGTTCGTGTCTGTCCGTCTTTGCGATCGTAATGCCTTTTCAAGTGGTGGTAAACTTTGATTTGCATAAGCTGCTGATTCCCACGGATATAATGAAATTGCATTGAGCTTTGTCGAAAAAACTACGCAAGTTCTCATGCAGGCTCGGCATATTGGATAATGAAGTGGCAGTTGCATTTTGCATTGTATTATATTTTAATTAATGTATGTAAATGGTTCGTCTTTGATGCAGTTTAATAAAATTCTACTGAGGTCCTTTTAAATTAGGTATACTCTCTGAAAAAGGTTAAGTTTCATTTGTGAGGGTCGGCTTACCTTACCTCAGATAAATTGTACTTAGCAATTAAAGTTTTGCGTAGATGGTAAAAGCCAGTTTCCAACACACTGACCATTTAGATAGCCGATTGCAATAGGCTTATTTATTTGTTTATTCAACACATAGGGCATTGATTCACGTTAGCACACGTCGGTATCATTAAAGTAGCGGCCCACCCAAGTCTATTGAAATCAAATGGTAAATGTAATCCTGCAACCCGTCGACCTCGGAACATTCTACAATCAAAACGTTTTCGCGTGATATTCTCACAAAATGTCAAGAACCTATCGTATCTACAACTCTGCACCGAACTGAATTCCGTTGTGCGCCGTTTGCATCCTGAGTTCCATTATGAGCTTTTGGCTTTTTAAAATAAGCACGATTGCGCATACGTCACATATATGTTGTTGGTTCTAGTAAGTAACCGTTTTGGGGCGCTGGTCACTTTCTCCATACAAGTAATGTCATTTTCAGTGACTTTTACTCTATCGAATTACCATACTAAGTCAATGTCTCATCGTAGCAGCACTAGCAGCTCAGGGTGGCTAGCCGAATGGCACAATCGCTCACGAAACGCTCACGAAACGAAGCGCTAGTAGATATCTATCTCTATCGCGCTTGCGTATTGGCGCGACAGAGCCAGCGGCGTATCGCTTTCGTTTGGCGTCGGAGAAATGCCATTCGGCTACGGGGCCTGGGTGGCTAGCCGAATGGCACAATCGCTCACGAAACGCTTACGAAACGAAGCGCTAGTAGATATCTATCTCTATCGCGCTTGCGTATTGGCGCGACAGAGCCAGCGGCGTATCGCTTTCGTTTGGCGTCGGAGAAATGCCATTCGGCTACGGGGCCTGTAGTGCGAATTACATTAGGTACTAAGTAGTAGTAGTAGTAGTAAAACACTTTATTGTACCAGAAAATAATACAAGACACAGGAAAAAGAGCTTATTACAAGTACAAAGGCGAACTTATCCCTTTAAGGGATCTCTTCCAGTTAACCTTTGAGCAATAAGTACCTAAGTCACCTTTCACTTTATTTTTGCGGCGGTTATATCTTATAATATGTACCTAACCATTTTGAAACGGTTACCGAATCGATTAAGATAATATACGTCACTTTCACAGTTCGCTTTTTCAAATAAAATAGTTATCAGATCTTATAACAATGATATATCTACGGAAGCAGTTTTTAAACGTTTTTATTTGCGGCTGATCCATTGTCTTTTTTTACTGCTGTTAATGCATCTTGCTTTTTCAACAATAACTTTGTGACAGTGACATGAAATTTGATATTATTGCTTAACGTTTAATTGTGACCGAATTATATTTTGACAATAAGTGCAAAGGTACAGTTTCACAATCGCCCGAGTAAACAATAAACTTGCATTGCGGCATTCGTGAGAAGAAAGAGTGGCACAATTTCAGGTGGCACATTTTGTTATGATCAGCGATATTGTATGCAATCGTCATAAATAAAAATAAATATCAATTAATTAAATGAAATTATCGTGAATGGGAATCGATTGCCACGGAAGGTTCTCCAATTGCCAGGAAGATTTTTATAAGTATTAGGTACCTATAAATTCATATTTAAATACATGTATTTCTTCAAGTCCACTACCTATTTGGATAAATTTCTGCTTGAGGAAAAGCTGAAGCATCCTATGCATGCTTTGCCTAATCAGACTAAACTGCATACTTGTGTTTAGGCCAAGTATTTTCCATGTCGACCGTACACAACATTTTATTTGACATTACATTTTTGGCCGTTGCACTCTTTCTGTTAGCCTTATCTAGATGTGACAAGCAATGCAGAGTAAACCGTGTCTGTCCCAGTTCAAGGTCGCCACAATTGCAGCACATTAATGCGCAGGTCCGGATGACATCATAATGTCGGTAACTGATATAAATTCCTGATTCGTGTCCACTGTCAGATTTCGTGGACTTTGTGATTTTACACGTGACAAGGTATCTCACTGTCACTCAAGGTACCATCAGCTGCAAATGTGCATGGCGAATTTATCAATGAATTCATTCATAATTTCTCCATGGACTTTTGCAGCTGATAGTACTTAAATATATCGTTTTTATGCAAGAGTCTTTTAATGCGCTTTGCTCTAGCACATTAAAAAACTAGTTGATCATACTGCTGGAAGTTCAGGACATGACGCAAATTTCATAAAAATAAAATTTATAAAAATAGGTCTACAAAATATACTTCTCTGTCAGCTACAGAACAGAATTATCCTACTTATCATAAAAGTAATATGTGAAACGAGCCTACCTATACCTACCTTCATTGCTGCGTTTCGCATTTCACAAGCATATAAGTAGTCTGTGCAGAAAGAGAAGAGTAGAATGTATGAGAATGAGAATCAATACTTTTTGACTCTTCTTTTTTCGCAGATAGTGTATTATTGGTTTAAATAGTCTTTCACATAAGAAAATGTATTGATTATGATTATTATGAAATGTACGAAACCAAATTAAATAAATGTTATACCTTTGCTATGTTATGAGTATCAATTAGAACTAATAATATCTCAGTATTGTATATGAAATTTATGAAACCTAATTAAAGTTTAATTAGAAATCATTGTTGTCAGTAGATTAGTTACAACTTATATATATCTCAGCGAGTTGAACGGAATGATGGATAGATCATTTCTAGAGAAAGGAGTTGTTTACGCGCTAATTATTTCAAAATCTAATCGCCTGTTGCATTCCGGCTCCAACAATTACTAGTGATTGTTTCAAAACATTAAAATTATGTCCTAAAATAGATACATCGACACTTACCATCTAGCAGGGGAATATGGAAAGTAGTCTTATCATTTGTCATTTGTGTATTTATCTCTTGTCACGTTCTAACAAGTATGTAAGTGTGAAAGTGATGCATAATATGACAAGTGACAAAAACGCGACCATGGTACGGCCACAGGTGAGGTTGTGGTGAAAAGCTTTTCCTGTAACTAACCTAACGACAAAATTAAAATTTTGAAAAAACCCCCGACCGCGACCTAGTGGACCGATTTTCATGAAACATGGCTAAGAACACTCCCGACTAAGGGACCGGCCACATCAGAGCGTCGCGTGTCTCGGGGCGCGCAACGGACGTCCGCGCCACGCCACCTGAGTGTAATTCAAAAAACGCGCGGACGTCCGTTGCGCGCCCCGAGACACGCGACGCTTAAGTGGGAACGCTGGCTTACTCAGCTTTCAGACAAAAAAAAACTAAATCAAAATCGGTTCATCCGTGCGAGAGCTACGATGCCACAGACAGACACACACACAGACAGACAGACAAACAGACAGACAGACAGACAGACAGACAGACATACACACAGACAGACACGTCAAACTTATAACACCCCTTCGTTTTTGCGTCGGGGGTTAAAAAGATAAATAAATGAAAAAATACGTAAATAAGTTGCATTGGGACAACTTCGATAGAAGATAACTGTTTTACAGAAGTACTCCATCAAAACCGCCACATTTTATCCTTAATCCGTCTTTTCTTAGGTTAATTACGTAACCTTGCTGATATCACCAGTTGGGTCTTCCCCGTGATTCCAGTAACTGTAATGTCGCTCTGCACTCTATATTCATTACATCCGTTATTCTTACGAAGGTCAAATCTTACCTAAAAAAATCAGAATTGATTTAAAAGCTACTTTCGAAATGACTACGGAATTCTCCAACGTCACGACATTTGCGTCAACAATTTGACCTCTGAAGTATTTCTATAACAGTAAAGGTGTGTTAAATCAGGATTTGGTACATGGTCGTGTCGAGATAATATCATTATCTTACTAAACACATGCATGTAAAGACACTTACTAAAGACACGTTTATTGTCAACATTAACCACCTGTCCTTATTATTTATAACACAATACATGGTGTAACATGAGGGAGCCGAAAGATTTTAACTACGCATTTCTGAGGGCAAAATAAAGATAAAATGTTATATTATGATGTCAAGCAAATTTCGCCATTTTTTTATGTACCTATTTTTTTTATTGTTTTTTTGGATGTAATTTCACATAAAAATTAAATATTATTCGTAAAACTTGCACTTAAAATAAAAAAAATCTTTTTTTTATAAAAAAATTTTTTTTATCAACTAGGAACCCTTAAAAAAATACTGTTAGCACTAGAAAGCTGAAATTTGGTCAACAAAGTGCAAAAATAAAAAATGGAAAAAAATGTTTTATTAGGGTACCCCCCTACATGTAAAGTGGGGGCTGATATTTTTTTTCATTCCAACCCCAATGTGTGATATATTGTTGGATAGGTATTTAAAAATGAATAAAGGTTTACTAAGATCGTTTTTTGATAATATGAATAGTTTTGGAAATAATCGCTCCTAAAGGAAAAAAAGTGCGTCCCCCCCCTCTAACTTTTGAACCATAAGTTTAAAAAATATGAAAAAAATCACAAAAGTAGAACTTTATAAAGACTTTCTAGGATAATTGTTTTGAACTTGATAGGTTCAGTAGTTTTTGAGAAAAATACGGAAAACTACGGAACCCTACACTGAGCGTGGCCCGACACGCTCTTGGCCGGTTTTTTTGCAATGAGTTACTAGTTGCGTACAACAAAATGGCGTTTTTTTATGAGAAATAATAAGTAATTTTTTTTAATGCTTATAACTCTGAAACTAGGCGAAATCTGTGACAGAAAAGTTTATATGACATTTTACTCTGCTAATATGATGAGGAATACGCTGTTAAAATTATTCGGTTTCCTTACGTTACACCGTGTATTTACTATTTAACACAAAAGTTCTAAATCGAAATAAAGTATTCCATCGAAAAAGCGTCATTCGCGTTACTTTTTCTATTCGTAACGCAACTAGAAAGTCGTTAGAACCAGGTGGACATCTTTAAGGCATCAAAATACCCTTTTCCAATTTTTTTTGCGAAAAACGCGCTTTCGGGTCTGTTTTGGTCGATATGATCGTAATCAGTGCAACTAGAAAGTCGTCTTGTAATAGATGTCTATAGGGGTTGGTCTGTGGAAAATAATAACCATACTGACTGACGTGATACTGCCAAAATCTATGAATTGTGATGTGAATGTAAATGATCTACTGGCGCCGCCGATTTCGGCAAAGCAAATGACGTGTTGCGGTTGAGAAGAAAAGGTACACCGAATATTACACGTCATAATACGTTACTACACTTTGACATCAAGTCTGCCACGTAATAGCATTTTTGTGAGTTTTTTTTACTTTGGTTTACCCAGCAGGGTTTGGTAAACTGCGTTTTGTAAGCGCCATTTTTTTCGCCTTCTGTATCTCCATGACTCTTGTATATAATATCTTGTACAATTGTATTGGGTTGGTAAGAAAGTAATGAGCGAATCGTAACCAATATTGTAATTTTTATTTAATTTATTATTTTAATCATTTATCAAAAATATAATGGCCTTCGTTATCTACTACTTTTGTCTCCATCGTTCTGGTAAAGAATGAATAGCATCGGCGAAGAAGTTCTTAGGTTTAGATTCAAAAAACTCAGCTATGTACTGTCGTAGATGGGCTTGATCATCGAACTTTTTTTCATTCAAGGCATTGCTTAGCGATCTGAATAATGCGTAATCCGTAGGTGCCAAGTCTGGAGAGTACGGTCCTAAACATTTCAATCGGTATTAGGATGAGGTATCACTTTCAACCTAGCTCCAATAGCTTTAGCCGAGTCACTTTTGCAATGTTGGGCGAGCATTGTCGTGTAAGAAAAAACTTTAGCATGCTGTGGACGATTCTGACAGATTTTTTGGTTTAAATTTTCAAGCTGATTACAGTATACTGATGCGGTAACAGTCATTCCACTTGGTAGGAGTTCCCAGTGAATAATACGAATATCCCACCAAACGGACAGCATAACTTTTTTCGGGTGAGGCTCTGTTTTTGGTGCTCTATTCCTTTTTCGTTTGGAGCTAGCCACTGACGTTTGCGTGTGTGATTTATATATAAGACCCATTTTTCATCTCCAGTGATAAGATGGTCCAACCAGTTGAATGTGCGGCGAAAAGACAGAAGTTGTATGCAGATATCGTCACGGCGGTTTAGTTTATCTCTATCAAGTTCGTGCGGTATCCAAACACTGTATTTGTAGTTTTTTCCCAACTCGTGTAAATGTGTTTCTATGGTGACATGAGAGCAGCCTAACTCGGTAGCAAGAGTACGATTCGTTAGCCTTGGTTCTCCTTCAATTAAGGTTTTTCATTTGGCTACATCAATCTTCACCGGTCGACCAGACTTAGGTTGATCTGATAATGAAAAGTCGCCACTACGAAACCGCTGGAACCATCATTTCGCCGTGACCTCAGACACAACTTCAGGAGCAACACGCTGACATATATTACGCACTGCTTCGGCGGCTGAATGGCCAGACTGAAATTCATATAGTAAGCAATGCCTTACATGCACTTTTAATTCGTCCATTTTCTTCCTTATATTAGCTCGGCGACAGCTAGTGAATGACTGACGAGAAACTGTGCGACTCGCCCTTTATATACTTTCGACCATAGAAGATTCTAGAACTCTCTCAAAAATTTTATGTGGAATTCAATCGATCGCTCATTACTTTCTTACCAACCCAATATATTCGAGAGACAAGATCTCGCGAATTTCGCGGTAGAGCCTTAAGTTTTTATTTTAATTATGCTGTTGTCGAGTCAGCCAGACTGTTGAATAATTTGTCTAGTACCTTAATTACGTGAGACCCTAATATCTGACATTGATGTACTGCTAGATTAATAGTCAAGTCGCTACGAACGCCATTGCTGGAAAGTGTTCCGGTCTGGCGGTCGGCCGGCGCCGGCGCACCGCAGGTGTGGAAAATTGCTCGCGTTGTCAACATACCAGGTTATTGAGATGCTTTATGGTATGCGCTGCGCGGTTAAGCTGACAGACCGTTGTGTTTAATACTTGCTCCACATTGACTTATCTTAGCCAACCTGGACAATAAAGGAGGATATAGTTCCGTAAATAACGCTTAGGCACTAGAAAATAACTTACTTAAATAAAAATTAAAATTTTGAAAAAACCCCCGACCGCGATATAGTAGACCGATTTTTATGTAACATGGCTAAGAACACTCCCGACTAACTCGGCTTTCAGACAAAAAAAAACTAAATCTAAATCGGTTCATCCGTTGGAAGCTACGATGCCACAGACAGACACACACACAGACAGACAGACAAACACACACAGACAGACAGACAGACACGTCAAACTTATAACACCTTTGTTTTTGCGTCGGGGGTTAAAAATATCACACTACTTGGTTTGTCCAAGGAAAGCTACAATAAAGAATGAAACCAGATTAGTCTCCTCTACCAAACCCTTCTAAATATCCTTATTTGTACTGCTCAGAAGCTACAGTCTCTTTGTTACGAATCAAATAAGTATGCCTCTGTTTTCTTATTTACTCATCAGCTTAGCCATTGCTTTAAATAAATATGGCGACCGGAGTCACTTGCACAAACAATACGTGACCGGAGGCAAAATAATACCGGTGGTCACACTTCGTCGCTTCGCAGCCACAACAATATATCTACAAGTATTGTGTTGCGCTTTTTTTCTGTTAGCAAAAAGTCTTATTACCTAACCTGTGTAAACGCCATAATTAAAGATGGAATTTAATTTGAGTTGTATTTAATTTCAATTTGTGTAAATCGGTTGATTATGACAAGCTCAACAGCGGCTAGCGACTGCGTGCTATTAGCAAATATGTTTCCTAAATATATTTTAATACTATGTATATACTGTGGTGACATGTATCACCTACTAGTTACAAGCCTGTACCTATATACTCTCAATTTCCGCATCATCCATTCTATTCCTCTGATCCACAATCAGGAGATCTTGAGGATACATTATACTTAGATAGAAAGAGTTACAAATAAACGTAATTTCTCCTGACAGTTTTATTTTTCGACATAAGGCAAAGTATTATTCTAATATTCAAAAAACCGGACTTTTTTGTCCAGTTTGTTTCTAGAAATTCTGTTCTAGTTACTCAACCCATAAATCTAAATACTAAACATATATCGTAAATCTCAAACAAGGCTGCCTAAAACTCTGTCAGTATGGAGTGCTTATTAGGTTTCAGGGGACATTTTGTATGGGTCGTAAATTTTGTACGTGCCTCTACCGTCAACTCGAACTATGAGTCAAGGATTATTTGGATTCCGATCTATCGGTCAACGGCCCATTGGCCACTGGCAAAGACTATTCAATTATAAAGACAAGCTATCTTTATACAAAGCTGTGTGTTTTAAAAGCTGGCCTCTCACCTTAAATGGTTTGATGAAGAATTCACACAACATTTTGTTGACAATAACTTAACCACAAAATTAAAATTTTTGCGACCTTGACAAAAAGCAAGAAATGCTAAATCAAATGAAAAAAACTAAATCGAAAGATCCGTTCGGGAGCAGATGACAACAGACACACACACAGACAAACAGACAGACAGACAGACAGACAGACACGTCAAACTTATAGCACCCCGTCGTTTTTGCGTCGGGAGTTAAAAAGAAAAATTGCAAAATACGATAAAGATATTCGAGTTGAAATCGCTCCAAGGAACACCTAAAAACAATTTAAAATGTGAATTTCTTTGAACATTACAGTCTCTTTTATTTATTGTCTCTACCTGCTTGGTAACGATGCTTGCACAAATTAGTAAAAATAAATATTTGGCAAACCATAAAATTGTGGAATTTTTATGGTTAATTAGAGTGGACTTTGATAATGCCGAATAAAGAAAATAACATATTTGCATTGAAATTGGATATCGATTTCTATCTAATGGATTTGAAAATAGAATAAATCAACACTAAAATAACTGTAGGTACCATGTTTGTCACTTTATCTACTAGAAAGTATGAGATGAACCATATACAGAATACAGATCTCGTTTATCATGTGCTGTAGGTATTTACCTACCGTGAATGTCACTGAGAATGAGAAGTCAACAATCAACTCAAGAATGTAAACTTTCATGTTGATATGCTACTGATATAAAAGATAAAACTTTTATAACTTTAATACAACGTAACAAAGTCCAAAACGTAAACAATTTGACATAGTATACCTACAAAAACCGAGTCATTATCAATCATTACCTTCTCGAATTTGAAATTTACGGAGCTCACTTGTCCGGTGAAAGTTACATGAACTTTACTCTGATCAAAATTGCATAAGCAACGCTCTGTTGGTTATTTGTTTCCTAGACCGAGCTTTCTGATTGTAATAGGTTTACATGGTCATTGCAGACTAAACTGACCTATCCGCCTACCGACGATATCGCCTTTACGAGGAGCAGTACATTTACATTTTAAGTACTTGTTCCAGTGGAAGATCATATATTAGTAGACTTAGGACCGATTGCACCAAACCTTTTGTCTCCGTTAAAGCGCGCGTTCATTAAATTTTATTGTATGAGAAGTTCCATAGACGTCTGCTGTCTGACGATGATGTGTCTGTCAAATGTAGTTGATGCAACTGGGCCTTAGTAGTCCCTATTCTACCGACCCACCTCAGCTTCACACGGGTAATCATCAACTAAATATACACCTAGAACTTTTTCAAAAATACCTTTATTGAAACATTGATTGGTGAAAGCCGTATGAAAATCCTTTCAGTAGTTTAGCGGTGGACATCAAAGTAGTAATAGTGGTAACAAATACCTTCAACATCATCATCATTTAAGCCATTAATCGCCCACTGCTAAGCATAAGGCCTTTATTCGTGTACGCCACCCCGATCCTGGCTAGTCTCATCTCTCATTCAGAAGTGCGCCGCAGTTTTTCGAATGTCGTCCACCCAACGAGCTAAGCCAACTCAGCCAACGGATGCTAGGCACTTTTTATTTACACAAATACTAACCCATTAGAATTACACTTACGTACTACAGGCATAGATTAAACTCTATAAGTAGCATGAAGAAGCTTTTCCTTGTCCGTTTTTTGGCCCAGTGAAAGGTATTTGCACTGTAACAATCAATTGTGTCCTCGGATCGGACGTGTCACCACACCACAAACGGCAATGAAGAACGTCCGGTATGGACACATTGAATGACTTGCTCTTTAACTCAACCTCAACTCACTTTCTTTGACCTGTTAGAAACCGTGACTAGTAGACCGCGAATGTTGTGAAGAAAAATATAACAGGTATTGTCAGTGTGAAAAGTGGATGGTCATTCCTTTAAGCTAAGATACACTGGGAGACAAATGTTTTGCGACATGCTCTTGTGTTGTGCACGTGGACACTCCACCGGCGAAGTCTGGTGAAGAGTCTACGTAACATAAAAAAAACTTATCTCAGTATTTTCACATTAGTACCCCGAGCAATTAAGACTAAGAGCGCCAGTGCTAATTAGTAATTACTGACTTAAAAATAAAACATTATAAATAGATGTACGAGTACCCATTGTCAGCATGAAAAGTGAATACTACTGAATAAGGACTGAACTAAATATAGACAGACGCGTATCTTCAATTTTGGCTTTCAATATACATCTGCATCATTTTTAACTTCTGATTAGCAGAAACGTCTGCAATCGATGCCACTAAGCTTAGAATAAATTTAAAAGTGGAAAATGTATGCCTTGGGTGAGACTTGAACTCCTCACTCTTGACTTATCCAGAGGCCGTGAGTTCAAGTCTCACCCAAGGCAGACATTTTCCACTTTTAAATTTATTCTAAGCCTAGTGGCATCGATTGCAGACGTTTCTGCTAATCAGAAGTTAAAAATTTAGCATGGTTAGCGCATCGTAACTGGTGAATTTCCAATATGACTTGGAACTCCGGTTGCCGTTTAAGAAGTTTAACACTCTTACGGTAGATGTCGCTACGGGTCCCATTGACCTTAGTAGTGGAAAATTTCGCTGGCTTGGTTGAAGTCTTGGTGGCTCAGTTGGCCAAAGACCTTTACAGGGGACAGCTCAATCACATTTTTTGCCATACGAAATTGAACCTTATTAGTGAAACAGAAAGTCGATCGTATCAGACTAGCGAAAACGGTCCACATGAGAGGGCATTGTTTGGGCTGGTGTCCCTCTCGCACGTGTTGCCAGTGTTAATGAGGTTCCCATAGTAGTAGTATTTTTATCTGTATATTACCTGACTTTATAACTTCTTATATTATTTTAGTGTTATATTCAAACTAGGGTTTCGATATATTTTATAAAATTGGAAACTAATTATAATATAATTATTTTGATGCCAATAAATCAAAGATTTGTATAATTAAAAAATACCTTCAATTGGGTATTAGTAGATTTGATAGTAACTTTGAAAATTGACTGGTATCCCCAATTTATGACAGTGATGACGTCACTGAATAATGTTGACATTGTCAGTAAGTGCGAGAGGGACACCAGCCCAAACAATTACCTCTCATGTGGACACACTTTTTGACCTAACTCCACAATCTAGTTTAATAATTCTAAATCTATGCAGTTGGCAGAGCGCTGGAGTATCTATCCAGAGACCGTGAGTTCAAGTCTCACCCAAGGCAGACATTTTCCACTTTTAAATTCATCTGCATAATGTCTGTATTTTCTTGTTTTATTTAGACTAACTTTACCTGCAATATATGTGTATTTTATTTAACGACTATACTGAACCATTTAAAGTTAACAAAGAGGCCGCCAAGTTCTACAAAGATAAATTCAAATGAAAACACTAGGCAAACGTAGATGAGTAGGTACCTGTAAGGTAAGAATTCTCGCCCGATAAGCCCGGAGATAAGATATACTTCGCAGTAAGTGTAGAGACGATAGTACATACTCTGAATTAACTAAGATAGCAATATATTTGCATGGAGGCGACACCACAGAATAATTATCACTGCCGTACAGAAAGGACACTGTACAAAACGGGAGTTTGAGCATAAATATAATATATACCACATAAGCTCAGAGACAAATCATCTTTCTAATGTTGCACTATCCCTTTCGGTTATTTAGGGTTGTCAAAATTGTAATTATGTCAAATTGTGTGCGTAAAGGGATGTTAAGTTTTGATCCAATGTTGCACCGCTGGCTATAAAAAAAATGTTTTTAGATACCTAAGTAACTAAGTATACTTGTTTCCACCACCACCATTGAAAAAATATTACTAAATGCTAACAAAATTATATTTCTCTGAATCCCTTAACTAAATGCAGGTGGAAAATAATATATATTTCACCATATTTTGCATTCCATGTTCTACTTATCGACTTATGAAAAATCAGACGTCCTTGAGCTCATTAATAATAATTGTTTAAAGGCAATTAAAATAATTAGATCATCGTTCCTTCTGGCTCAGTAGGTAACCTACAACGTAATACAATAATTATTGTGAAATATAACAGCAATAATATTGACTACTAGAGCAAATTACATTGAGGTCGATAGGCAAACGCTTTCAAAATTTCACCCTTGGAAGTCCCATTGTAAATTTCGCATTTGATGAAAAGCCTCCCAGGGCCGGGGAAACAAAAACAAGCTGGTATCAGCGAGGGCGGCGCGGGCGTGAGACGCCGCGCCGGCCGCAGTGCACTCACGGCGGGCGAGCGATCCGCGCGTCATTCTCGCGACTCCCATATAAACTCGATATCTAGGGAACTACAAGTACTACAACTCAAAGGAGAAACTATTCGATACATCGATATTGTACCTATCAGTGCTGAAAAAAAAGTCCACGAAATAATACCTAGGGGATTTGAACAGGATAAGATGCCGGTCGAAACGAAAATCAGCTTCTCCGGTGAGTACATTTGTGATTTTCGGGACGCCTCGAGGCTCCAAAATTTTCACTGCAATTTCATGTTGGGCATTTTCTTTTCTTTTTTATTCAGTTTTTTTTTTACAATAACTGTTCTACATATATAATTTTAAAGCGATACTTAAAATGCCATCAGTTTTTATTTAAATAGTTTACTTGATTAAGATAATACTTATTTATAGGAATTATAGGTATTGAATAAACTGAAATTACAACTGTTGCCCTTGAAAAATAGCCAGAATCATCTGATGACTTAAGTCGTTATATTACGTAGATCGGAAGTTAATTACATCTTCTGATTACTTCAAATAGCCATAAAATGAGGACTTGTTAACTAAGGATTCTATTAGCAACTCATTTTAATATCTCTTTATCAATTCGCAATACAATGAAGTCATTACAAGTGATAAAAACAAATTACAACCTTTATTGTTTTCCAGTGTTTACTGGTGAAGTACCTATGTGTCATGTGTTAAATATGTCAAATGTACCTATTTTTATCATTGACTTCCACCAATATTGCAAGCTCATAATATAAGTGGATGTGCAATTCTATCCGATACGTTTGTATGCCTAGTTTTTCTTTTAGCGCTTTGGTGAAAAGCATGAAAAAGATGCCACATATAAAGAATGATGAGGATGTGAAATTAAAATGATGAGAAACTGACATGAAACACTTCATAGTGATAGAACTAAACCCATAGGACAAGATAATGATGACATAAATGAGGTAAAATGTCACACGTCACACTACTCTACAAATCTAGAAAACGTCAGATATACAAATCAAGATAAATTGACAACATTACGACGGGACGGACACAAGACATTATGTCGAAATTGTAGGAGCAAATTTAGGATTTGTAAGAAAAATAAACCAGCTCATACAAAACGTAAACCTTAAAGACGTCAGACATACTAATCAAGATAAATAGGCAACATTACGTAGGAACGGACACATGTCGTAATGGTAGGATTAGATCCAGGGCCTGTTAATGAGGTAGCATGTCCGCCGGCAATTGTGCTAATGAAGAGTGAATTCATACTCAATGCTACAAAGCCTAGCTCGCGAGTTAAATGGGACTTAAATTACATTACCCGCCGTGGAGGGTGGCTGGCTGCTGGCTGTAGGCTGCTAGCTGCTGGCTGTAGGCTGCTGGCTGCTGGCTGTAGGCTGCTTGTAGTAGGCTGCTGGCTGCTGGTTTTCCTTGGAGGCTGCTGGTTCTTCTTGTTCCGGTCGAATTCGAATGTCCCATACCGAGCGATCGTTCCTTTTATACCCCTTTTCAGAATGCGCCTACGCTTCACGGAAAGAAACATTTCAATTTATTCGCCCAATCACGACTCGGCTGAGCGCGAGGCTCCGTGCGATAGAGAGGTAAATAATTGCGCCCGATAGGCGACGGATGGCGCGTCGTGATTGGTCGAACGCGTTACGGCGCTCGATTACGTGAATTTAACGCTATCATTTTTCGTTCAAATCCTAATTACTTATAAACTAATTAGGCTATCGCTTCGAAATTACGTAACAATGCACCTGACACTAGGGTCATTCACCTCGAGTGGAATGCACCTGCGTTTGTTTACGTTTTTACACAATAGAAGAGGTGATTAGCCGTCCGGGCCATACAATAGACTGGTTTCTCAGCTTGCCTTGAGCTCCATTGTTATCGATAACGGCATATTACTATGGAAATGTAGGTTATCGTGTTACGTAAGTTCCCAGCTACGTTTTAAAACTATTTACATCTTCATATGTCTTATAGTTATCGAGTTATTGGCTTGGATTCGAGTAATCCTAAGGCAATTTTCGGGTGAAAGGAAAATGATTTCGGAACTTTAAGGAAATATTTTTAGCCAATCAGAGGAGAGTTCGGTTTTCTCGCTCTAAGCCTCTCACGTTAGTGCTTATTGGCTATTAATCGTAGTCCAATGGACAGTCTGAGTTTAGATTGAACTTTGGACTCGGTTTCCGCGACTTGGGAAGGAAGGAATATGGGAATTGCCTGCTATCGAATACATCACATATGAGTCTTATTATCATACTTAATAATCGGAATTGACAAAATTAACTTAACTAACGCAGTTCTACCCGTTTCCTACCTACGAAATAATCTTTATTGCGAATACAGTCTTAATCGAATTCTTATGCTATTTTACATATATTTCGACGCGTCGCTAACATTTTGTCCCCGCAGTCGAAGACTCCTGGTGCATGGGTTGCGACGCGATGACCGCCAGCCTGCAGCTGGGCCTGCGTAGCGTCCCGTGTCTCGTTCTGATGTCAGCGGAGCGGACCCGTCCATCGGGTCCCGGGTAGGTAGTCTCGACGACGCCTCGGGGCCACACGCTGCGTGGACCATTGGGTTCAGCGACGATGACCACATCGCCTGGTTGAAGTTGCCGCCCTCCGTCGTGGGACGACTTCCTCGGTGCCAGTAGAGGAAAGTACTCTTTGGTCCAGCGCCGCCAAAAGTGGTCGGCAAGCGCTTGGGCCATCTTCCATTGCTTCTTTTCGTTCTCGTCGTAAACGCCAATCATCGGTAGGTTAGCGTTATGAAGAAGTAGAAAGTGTGCTGGAGTCAAACTTTCTTCGGGTCTGGATCGACGTTGACATGTGTAAGTGGTCGTCGGTTGACGATATTCTCTATCTCGGCGAGTAGAGTTTCGAAAACTTCGGGTTTCGGTGCTCGTTCGTTGAAAGTGTAGGACATCGCTATCTTAACTGTCCTTATCATTCGCTCCCACGCGCCCCCGGCCGAAGGATTGCCAGGTGGGATGAATTTCCACTCCATTCGGTTCTGAGTGGCGTAAGTTTGCAGTACAGGCAGCCATTGCCGGTACGCCTCACGTAGTTCCGTCGCCGCCGCCCTGAAGCACGTCGCGTTATCGCTGTACATCGTCCTGGGCCATCCTCTTCTCGCGGCGAATCTTCGTAGTGATAGTAGCGCGCTGTCGGTTGAAAGACTGTGCACGCTTTCAAGGTGAATAGCGCGCGTCACTAGGCACGTGTATAGACACACCCAGCGTTTTTCTCTGCGCCGTCCGATCGTGACGAACATCGGTCCCATGTAGTCTTGTGCGGTGTGAGTGAAGGGACGTTGATACGCCTGTAGTCGCTCGGGCGGGAGATCGCCTAAGGGCTGCGCTCTCGGTGTTGCTCGTCGTAGTGTGCATAGCGCGCAGTTTCGAGCTACAGACTTCACGGTCGGCCGCAGATGTAGTATCCAATATTCTTGTCGCAGTTCGTTGATTACTGCTTCGTTGTGAATGTGCGCTGATCGTCGGTGAGCTCGCAGGATGAGTAGACGGGTGAACGGCTCGCGGCCATCCAGTATTATCGGTTGTAGCGCGGTGTACAATACTGGAGCGCTGCCCAGCCTCGTCTTCATGCGTAACACGCCGTCATCGCCTAGCTCGGGTGCCAGGTCGTATAATCGCGATTTGCGATCGATGAGCCTATTCTGGCTTAAGGCTCGAAGCTCTTCGGGAAAGCTTCGTCGTTGACTGTATTGCAACCACATGTGTTCTGCCTTTCTCAAATGTCTGACTTGTAGCTGCAAGGCTTTATTCTTCGTTCTCGTTTTCTCGATGAATAGCAAGACGTTCGCTGTCGCGTTCAACAGTCTGTCGTAACTGCTAAATCGGCTCACGTCTGGCAGTACGCTCGAAGGGTCTGGCTTCGCTGAGATGATCGCCAGTGATGTCTCGGTTGACGGCCTCGCCTTCCTCTCAGGCAGGTCGTCTGTTCGATTCGATGTGTGACTAGGCCATGATGTCTCGGGTCCATAGAGAAAGCGCGGTCCTTCGTACCACTCGTCCTCGATGCGCACGCTCTGCGCTGGTTGACATCTCGTCGCTCGATCTGCGGGGTTCTGAGCGGTTGGTACATACCTCCACGCGTCTCTATCTGTTTTCTCGGCGATCTCCGCAAGTCGGTGTGACACGTACGGACGATAGTTTCGCGCGTCATCGCGAACCCATCCGAGAACAACCATGGAATCTGTCCAATACGTCACCTTTGTCACAGGATAACGCTGCTCGCGTAAAATTGTCTCCGCCAGCCGCACGCCGACGACTGCTGCGGTTAATTCGAGCCTGGGAACTGTCATTACCCTTAGCGGGCAAACTCGGCTTTTCGCTATAGCTAAGCTCACTTGCGTTTCCTCCTCGTCGTTCGATACTCGCCAATAGGCCGCCGCGCTGTAGGCCTCGGTCGATGCATCACTGAAAATATGCAGTTCTCCTCTAACTGCACCGGTGGGCGTGGCGTATCGTCGGGGTATTCGCAGCGCGGACACGTCGCTCAGTGCCCTCAGCCACCGGAAAAAGTCCTCCGCTTCCTCCGCCGGCAGCCGCTCGTCCCAGTCCGTGCCCTTTGTCCACACACGTTGGAATATGATCTTAGCGCTTATCATATACTGCGCTATGAGGCCTAATGGGTCGTAAACTGACATTACAGCACTCAAAAGTTCCCTTTTAGTGGGCGATCGCTCGTACCTTTTCACGTCGTCTGGCACTCGTAGCATTTTCGTGTTGTACCCCAGCGTATCCGTCTCTGGGTCCCACGTCATTCCGAGGACGGTCTGTTGCTTTTCTCCGAGATGAGAAGGTCCCGTCGCTCGCTCCTCCGGATCGATGTTTCGCATTAACAACTCGCTGTTGCTAGCGTAGCTGCGCAGCCGAAAGCTAGCCTCCGCGTGTGCTAGTCTCACCTGTGTCGCTGTTGATATGAGTTCCCGTTCTGTCTCATATGATGCCACATAATCGTCCATGTAGTGATTATTATGGATATCGTAGACCGCGTCCGGATAGCGATCCTTGTTGTCCGTCGCATTCCTATTCCGCACCGAGTGTGCGAGAAAAGGAGAAGAGATGTTACCGAAACATACCCGGTTTAGCTGGTACGTCCACGGTGTCACGTCACGCCGCGATCCCCTCCAGATGAAGAGCTGACTATGCCGATCCTCTCTTCGCAGCTGTATTTGAAGGAACATTTCCTGTATGTCCGCGGTGACGGCGAATTCCCACTCACGGAATCGAAGTAGTATCCCCAGCAGGCTCTGTAGTAAATCCGGTCCCGCGAGGATGAAATCGTTCAATGCACATCCCTGACTTTTCGCGGCGCAATCGAATACAGCGCGATACTTTCCTTTATTTAAATTGTAGACGCTGAAATGGGGCAGAAACCACATCCGATCTGACTGCGGTGGTTCCATGATGCGCTCTGCGTACCCCTTTTCCAGAAGCTTGTGTATCTGTGCTTGATACTCGTTGGCGAAGTCAGGATCTCTCGACATGCGGGCTTCTAGATTGCGTAATCTCGCCTTCGCCATGTTGAAACTCGGTGGCAGCTTTATGTCGTCGGCAGCCCATAGTTGGCCGACTTCGTATCTCTGTCCTACCTTTTTTACTGTTCGTTCGAATGTATCGATCGCTCGCTGGTCGTCGGGTCGAATGTTGTCCTTTGCCGTTATGCCAAGCGCCTCGACTGCCCAGTGTTTCTTGACCTGCTCCACGAGATCACTGTCGTCACTGTGGCAGTGCATCACGACCTGCTCGTTATTTGGTACATACCTCGGCATTCGCCCGAAGAAAACCCATCCTAACGAGGTTTTAACTGCGCACGGCTCGTCCTCGCCGCCCTGCCTCACCTCCGTCGGGTTTATAAGATGACTGAAGTCTCCGCCTATTAACATCTGCGGCACGCCCATGCCCGTGTAGCACTCGTCGCCCAAGTCCGCCAGATGTTCGTATTCCAATAGACGCTTCTTATTTAATGACTGCGAGCGTATCCCTAGTCCGTCTACCGTTTTTAGGGATATATCGTATGTCAAGCCGCCACGAGCGGGGCTTACTTTAGCCTTGACCGTCTGTGTCACTGAGCTAAGTTTCAACCGCTGAATACCTCTTATGCATAGCGGCTCGTCTTGACCGACCGCGCCGATCTCGTCCGCGACGTCCTGGTCGATCATTGACAAGGTGGATCCATCGTCAAGGAAAGCGAAGATATGCGCCGTTCCCTTTGGACCTGATACGGTTACGGGTAGTACCTTTAGCAGCACGCTGTAGTCCGGTGTTGACGACACGTACACGCGGGCGTCGTTCTCGTCGTCCGCAGCTCGCGGCTCCGTCGTGTCCGCTGGCTCGGCCGATGACGTCACTGCTGACGATGTAGGTACTGACCTGATTTCTTGTGTTAGCACCATAGCCGTATCCTCACGCACTTCCTGCGGCGAGTCCGCATGAAGCAGTCGATGGTGTACGTGAGGACAGCCTGCAACGCCGCACGCTTTGGCCTTGCATTGTGTTTTCATATGCTTCGCGTCGATACAGCGATAGCATATACGATTTAATTTCGCCCACTCCCATCTAGCGCCCACGGATTGGGCGGCTAACTTGCGGCAGTCCGGCGTCGGGTGACCGCCACCGCAGAACAGGCACGTCGTCGAACGGGATGTTGTGGCTTGACGTGTCGCGTACGTCACTTTCTGCACCTCGTGTTGACGTCCTGTGGGAGCTCTCGGCGGGTTGTGCGTTGCGGATATTTTCACGCGAGCGCCGGCTGCGCGCGCGTGCGGCACTGATAACGGCGCCTGCGCTCGCCTCGGGGCGGCGCGGGCGTGACAGAAGGACATCTCCTGTTCGCTCTCCTCCATGAGGAAATCCGCCAACTGCAGAATCTCCGGGTCCTTGCTGTCTCGATGTTTCTTCGCGTAGTCGCACCATCTGCTTCGAAGATGCGGCGACAACCTGTCCGTAACCTCTCTGATGAGCATGGGGTTATCGGCATAGTGCCTTCGATCGATATCCATAACTGTAGATACCACGTTCATTATTTTTATCGCGAAAGTGTTGAGGTCGTTCGCGGTAGGCCCCAACTGCGGCAACTTTCGCAGGTCGTCAATCGCCTTGTCTAACAATACCTCGCTGCGTCCAAACTGCTTTTTCAGTATTCTCACGATCATATCGGGTCTGGTGGCTGTCGATAACACGTGAGACACACACGTCTTTGCGTCCCCGCGTAAAGCCATCCTGAGCCGCGCCACGTTCTCGTAGTCAGTAAACTTATACCGCTTCGATGTCTCTGCGTAGGTATTGTAGAAACTTCTCCACTCGCTGACGTCTCCGTAGAAATGCGGCAGCTCGAATATATCCTTCGGGGCTGGACGGGCCGCCATCTGCATCCTCTCGAACAGGTGCAGCATGGACTCTGCTACAGTACCTTCGGTGGCGCGCGTGTGCGCCGTGTGCGGAGTACGCGCGTCCAGCTGTGGCGACGTCGATCGCTCGCGACGCGCCGGCGGCGTCGTCGATCGCCTGCGTCGCTCCGGTGGCGATATCGATCGCCTACGCGACTCCGACGGTGGCGATATCGATCGCCGATATACCTGGCGGTCCGGTGAGAGGCCTCGAATATGCCGCTCCGCCTGCGCAGGTCGTCTCGGAGTCTCGTACTTGGGTAGAGGTTCGTCGGTTAACCTCTTACAAATGGGTTTTGACGTCGCGTCTCGCGAGTTCTCTAGCCATTCGTCTAATCGATCTTGATTCGAATTCCGCACGCTACCAGCAGATTCGTGCTCGTCTGCGCTATCCGCATTAGCGCGGATCTGCAGTTTTCTGGCGTCTAGCCGTTTACGTACCATGTCCGCTTCTAGCTGCAACTCCCTCCGGGATATCTCCGCTAGCCGTTCGCTGGCCTCGAGCTCCGCCTGAGACAGCTGCGCTTCTATCACAGTGCGACTGCTCGCATGTGATCTGACGGACTGAGCTTTAATAGTTGGTTTATTTACCTCCTTGGTAGTTTCCTGCAGCGACTTTCGTTTCTCGGTAGTTCTGTCTATGACGGCAGCCTTGGGATGTCTAGCTGGGATCGGCGTGGGTCTGGAACGACGCCGTAACCGCTTGGCTAAATCCCTTCGCCATAGCAATGTCGTGTCGTAGGACGGTGACCTCGGTGTCTCTACGGTTAATCCATACCTGAGCGTGCTGTTAGCTGTCGCCGCGCCCATCGGTTGCGCGCCGGCGACGCTAAGCCCTTCCGTTACGCCAGCGGGTCCGGAGGGAGGTGAGGAGGGCGCGCCGCGTCGGCGCCCATCGCCCTCTCAGCGCTTGCGCGTGCGGCCTCTCGTTCGCGGGCCGCCGACGCGCCTTCGTCGAGTAGTTGCTGCCTCTCCTCTTCGCTCGTCACTGACGCAGCTCGGTTGGACCTGGACCTCGTCCTTACCATCCTGTCGTCGCTCATGACAGGTACGTCGCTGTAGACCCGTAGTCCGCACGAAGATCCGGCTCGAAGGACCAGAAACTGTTGCAGACCGCGTCCGCAAAGCTTCCTATCGACGGCTCGAAGTGGAGAGAATGTGCTGGAGCTCGTGCGACTCACTCTTTCGTCCCGGGCCTGTACCTTGAGCTCCGATGTCGTCCTCAGCAATCAACCGTACCGATTATGATTTTGGATTACACTAACTAAAAAACGAATCAAATCAAATGGTTTATATTTACAAAAATCAACGACTCTAATTTTAACGCGGTTATAAAAATACTCCTAAGCTAATATCCTAACTTGATCCTAACGAAACGCTCGGTACGGACGATACGTCGCGATGCTGTCGTTTTCTGCTGCTGCCGCTACCCGTCGTGGAGGGTGGCTGGCTGCTGGCTGTAGGCTGCTAGCTGCTGGCTGTAGGCTGCTGGCTGCTGGCTGTAGGCTGCTTGTAGTAGGCTGCTGGCTGCTGGTTTTCCTTGGAGGCTGCTGGTTCTTCTTGTTCCGGTCGAATTCGAATGTCCCATACCGAGCGATCGTTCCTTTTATACCCCTTTTCAGAATGCGCCTACGCTTCACGGAAAGAAACATTTCAATTTATTCGCCCAATCACGACTCGGCTGAGCGCGAGGCTCCGTGCGATAGAGAGGTAAATAATTGCGCCCGATAGGCGACGGATGGCGCGTCGTGATTGGTCGAACGCGTTACGGCGCTCGATTACGTGAATTTAACGCTATCATTTTTCGTTCAAATCCTAATTACTTATAAACTAATTAGGCTATCGCTTCGAAATTACGTAACAATGCACCTGACACTAGGGTCATTCACCTCGAGTGGAATGCACCTGCGTTTGTTTACGTTTTTACACAATAGAAGAGGTGATTAGCCGTCCGGGCCATACAATAGACTGGTTTCTCAGCTTGCCTTGAGCTCCATTGTTATCGATAACGGCATATTACTATGGAAATGTAGGTTATCGTGTTACGTAAGTTCCCAGCTACGTTTTAAAACTATTTACATCTTCATATGTCTTATAGTTATCGAGTTATTGGCTTGGATTCGAGTAATCCTAAGGCAATTTTCGGGTGAAAGGAAAATGATTTCGGAACTTTAAGGAAATATTTTTAGCCAATCAGAGGAGAGTTCGGTTTTCTCGCTCTAAGCCTCTCACGTTAGTGCTTATTGGCTATTAATCGTAGTCCAATGGACAGTCTGAGTTTAGATTGAACTTTGGACTCGGTTTCCGCGACTTGGGAAGGAAGGAATATGGGAATTGCCTGCTATCGAATACATCACATATGAGTCTTATTATCATACTTAATAATCGGAATTGACAAAATTAACTTAACTAACGCAGTTCTACCCGTTTCCTACCTACGAAATAATCTTTATTGCGAATACAGTCTTAATCGAATTCTTATGCTATTTTACATATATTTCGACGCGTCGCTAACACATTGGTTCATTACAAGAGTAGATAGAAGTAGCGGTTCTTCTTCATGTCCCGTATATTATCTATCATAATATAGAATAGATATGACCTGTGTTCCTGTTTCGGTCACGCCAATTCGTTTTTCCGTTATTTTTTAGTCTGATCAGGGTAACCGATTACATATTATATTACCCAACTCCGTATTTTGTGATTAAAGCATATTATGTTGCTAACATAAGCAGGCTTACAGAAATTTTGACTAAATTGATTAGTGTAGTGAAAAGTGCGAACTCGCTATTAGGTTTTAAATTATTTAAGGTGATGAGAGATGGTAAAAATTAAGTTTTAAGATTACAATATATGTAAGAATGGCATTGGAAAACCTCACACAATGATAAACACAACAATGACGTCCTTAAAGCAGACTAACATAAAAATAACTTTAGGTCCATTAGTCTGAAAATTTTGACAGGTCTTGAATATCATCTCCGACACGGAAATATTTAAGCTAGGCCTGACCGATTATGGAAAACAAATAAAAATAATTATCTTCAAGATTAGGAGAAGGCTAGGAAGAAGAATGTAAGATAACTAAGCTGTTAATGGCAGCAATCTATTACAGCACACCAAAAAATAACACTTTGTTGTTTCATGGACTAGCATAATTTTGTCATAATCTCGAATCGTGAAGTAGATTCAAAAGGATTTGTAAGTAAACATCATCAAAATTGCGGTTAGGAAATAAGTAGGTAGTCCCAACTTATAAATAAGTATTGTGATCTCAGCTATACCTAGCGAGAATAGTGCTTCGAATTTTATGAATTGTAATGCGGTGCCGTTCTAGAAGTTTTATTAAAACATTGTATGCTGAGCGAAAATAAATTGAAACAAAAGAAACTATATTGCATTCCGTTGTAGTTTTATGACTTCATTTATCAAAGTCGTAACCGTTATGTAAGTTACGAATATTTCATTAGGCTGGGCCTGTAGTTTTGGTAGTCCCCCTTGAACCACCCTCCGACCTTGCCCTTGTCCTTGTTCTAACGCCCTACGCTTATATTTTGTCTACTATCTACCGATTTTTACAATGATCGAGCAGTTAATAATGTAAAAGCTTTTGAATATGCTAGTCACCTAAGATTAAATTTAATTCGCGCTGGTGGTCGACATTAGTTTCCCGAGCCCTCATTGATAGTGAGATGTTCACCGTGACCTCTGGGCCACTACACCTATAACCATTCTGTCACGTAGTGTTTGTACTAGTCGGCGCCCCAACAGTAGCATTTTCCAACGCACTTAGCCTTGTTTGGACACCGGCATGGCATGCCCCGTTGCAACCGTACCAGCATCTTGACCTTAGAACCCATAACAAGTAAATAATAAATATATATTCCACTTTAATGATCCTCCGGTATTCTAGCAATCTTGCAGAATTATCTTCGCATGTCAATTTATTCTAAGTTACTTAACTTAGCTATTGTTAAGCAAATTGAAGTAAACTGTGTGGATATTGTCGACGTCTATTTATAATCCTACTGGTAGTTACGTAATTTCATGTTCTTTATATGATTTCCAATGCCTGTAGCGTGACACACGTCATGATTGTCGCGTGTGGCACCTACCTTTTGATTGAATTGTAGTATCTATGCAATGCAGCTCATTACCTGTAAACAAACTGTTCAGATATTGCTCAAGTTTGTTTTTCAAAGGATGAACGTTATTAAACTCACTGCATCCTCTTCCTCTTTTCCGGAGCCATTCTGTCATTTTGACATCTCAAAATAAGCCCGTTGAGACGCGACAAGGACTTCCCGTGTCTTATCCTTATCTGAACCGATGTTCACATGAAAATTGCTCAATTACGCAATATACCCAGTCGCCGTGGCATTGTTCTCTGTCAACCGTAACCAAACTGCAGAACAGGTGTATCACACATAGGGTATGCAAAAACCGGTTAACTTAAAAAACCGGTTAATAACCGAGACTTTTCCTTCAAAACCGGTTAACCGGTTATTAACCGGTTTTGAGGATTTTTAGTAAATGGCCGTACTACGCAATAATTACCATTACCTTTAAGAATTCTGATGTTGATGATATCGTAGCAGGTATTACTTGCACGATGAAGATCATTTTTAGCCAGTTTATGGAAATTTGGTAAATGCGGAAATTGCTAAAAAAGGCTTGTGTGGTTTGAATGTGATTCGACAGTTGCGTTTTCTAGGCATGTCGCGAAGGTCTACAGCTCCCAGAGCCCCTAGTAATACAAGCAATTGATGTAAGAAAACCGAGATCTCCATTTTACCTTTCTTTTAAAAAATATAGTTTGAATAATATACGGTAGACTCCGGTTACAACGACGCTCAAGGGACCGCTGATATTACGTCGTACTAACCAGATGTCGTACAAAACGAATTTCATTTCTTTTAATTAAAAGTTGTCTACATCTCTATTACTAAAACATTTCAATCAATAGGTTTATTTACAGGGTATTATTATCATCATAGTATTAATGCCTTATTTTATTGTGACTTGTTTAGTTAGAAAAGTCCTTTTTAGTATGCGTGCTTGCTCATCATTTGTAAGTAAAGCTAGTTTATAAGCAATCGAAAAATACAAATTGGGTTCTATTTAGCTTATAAGATTAGACCCGAGGCGAACAAATTGTTAAAATTTTAAATGCAATACTCCAAATTGTTACGTGGCCACAATGTAATCTTGCTACTTGTTGTAGGCAAGACTGGGGGCCGTGCTCGGGTGGAAGTCGCCTTGTTTCCTCAATTTACTAGTAAAACTCAAAACGTTGTCGCTCGTCGTTGCAACCGGACTTGACGGACGGATTCTGTGTAAAATGTGTCGTAAAAAGCGGCTGGTCGTTAAAATCGGAGTCGTAATAAACGGATGTATCACATACGAAAACCAAATAAATACCTACCTGTGCTTATATCGTTGTAAGAGGTTGGACGTTAGGTCTATGCGGAGTCGTAATATATTAACCGGACTCTACTGTATTGTATAAAATGTGTAATTGAGTAGACTCAGGACTAATTTTTAAAATAAAATCATTACAGATAATAATGTTGTCAATGAAAAGTAACGAATAAATCTTTATTATTACAAAACATTAAATAATTACGTATTTTTGAACCTTTTAATGCAAAATTTTCCAAATTTTGAGAAATAAATACAGTTTCGGTTATTAACCGGTTAGAGACTATAAAAACCGGTTTTTAACAGAGGCCAAGAAGTCTCGGTTAACCGGTTTTTCGGTTAACCGGTTAACCGGTTTGCACACCCTAATCACACACAACGTGACTACCATGCGCGATGCCGTCCATCCTATTACATCAATCGTTTTTTATCGTAATTTAATAGCTGCATGTATTGTTTTTGTCACCACAAATCAATATCCACAGATCACCTTGAACCAGGGTTTTGATTTCACACCGATATCGACTCTTCTCGAGCGTATCAGACCGAGCCGAACGTGTCGGTGGTTCTTGATCATATCGATTTACACGCAAAATTAAAATGTGATTAAAATTTATTAAGGTATTGAGTTGTAAGTTTGTCCGGGTGTGTATGGGCAAGATGTTCGCTACATCATCACGCCCACGGCGCCGGAGCGCACATGATAAATGGCATCCGAGTGATCCGCAAGCGACATTACCTAATGTATTCCACAGGTATGTTTTACTCTGGTATTTACTTACTTTTTGTTACTATAATCCATAATGAGATAGGCACAATCATTAAAAATAGGCCAAGACTCGGAAAAAACAATGAGTCGATGTGAATAAATTACACGATCAGATTAGCGACTGATCATTAAATTCAGAACTGTTTATTTTTTCATATATCCTACATTAATTGGTAAATCTATAAAATATAAGTATTAATGATACCTTTTGTTATCATAGGCTTTTGTTTCTAATTCATACTAGTACCTATTAAAAAAACTATGTAGGTAATGATCTTAGCCGAAAGTTATTTTTTGATTGTAATTACTTTCACTTCGTATGTAACTTCCTTTATTTTTTAATCGGAATTGTAACTCTGCGTAATACCACCGTAACACCTTTTGTTGGTATGTTTCTAGAAGGTGAATCTGATAATTATATTTACATTCAATAGAGTTGCTTGCGTGTCAGAGGTGTAGAGATTTTATCCAATAACACAATACGACTACAACTTTTTTATATCTGATGTGTAATTTATGATTCTGCAGAACAATTTGCACAATGTTTAAATTACTATAGTGATCGTGATATACGTTTTGTCCTTGAAGTCTGTTTTGAGGTTGTTTTGTTTCCGTCATTTTGCAATTGCATCCTTCCTCATAAACAGTAAGATCATAATCAAATCCTAGTCACGTACTCGTATAATCCTTCGCAGTGATCCGTGGGAGGTCGCTAGCTTCCACCTTTCCTTATGCTCAATACCCTGCGGTATTAATGCCTATACCAGGTCTTTGAAAAGTCGGTAAGTACGTCAGGTCGGGTTCATCCAACCTTTTTGTTTTTCCTTTTGTCACGAAGAATAATGGAAGACTCAGTCGAAACCAGTTTTTTTTTCAGTTCGCATAAGAACAATAACAATTTGCCTCACAAAATATTGTGATGTATGTCGTTTCGGTTGACAAACTCCTTTTGCGTATGATGTCTGCTACTGATGTCGAAGTTTTATTTATTCACCTATTGTTCGCGGTTTTATTGTTATTACATTTAAAAACGATAACTTTAAATAATGACCTGTTCCATGTACCAATTACGGATACTTCCATCAATATGTATTTATTGCTAACATCATCCGATCGCCGCATATAAATGTAACTTACCTCTATCCATTCTAATGGTTACATTAAATCCTATGTCAACTTGGGTTTTGATAATTCATCTTTGCAATTTAAATTGTTATTTGGCCTAAGTTTTTTACTCCACACCAGCACAAATTAAATTCCACTCGCGAATGTTATTTCATCTAAAAATACAGTTTGCGAAATAGGCTAGGCCGTTGGAGCCGGAAACATTTTGCACTCGCCCCGGGCGCCGTCCCGTCTACACTCAACCTACTTACCAGCCTCCCTTTTGACTGCTCAATAGGAAAAACCTGCACTTTGCTTACACAACGCAATCATGCTCAACTTCTGCCCAACTCATGTTCCCTGAACCTATACTAATCTAAATTACTACTGCAAGCTTTCATTTTGTAATCTGCCTTTCTAAAGCTAGGCTTTAACCGATAATAACAGTACACTTGATTGCGTTATCTAGCTGGATTTATAGCGCCTCCGTATCTCCATGAGTCAATTTATCTAGGTTCATAAGGGAAATTGAGTAATCACAAACCTCGTTAAAACCGAAATAGAACATCGCGATAATCACACTTGATGTGGAGATTACTTACATGTCATTTAATTATCAGCTACGCATACTTAGGTACTCGTGTTCCATGGTTATTCGAGTTCATTCATTAAGCGGGAGATGCAGAGGCGTGAACTCTTGAATAATTCCTTCGACGGCAGCGGTTTAACGCACGCGTTCACCTTAACATTAATAATACAGTCATTTAGGTTCACTGGCGACGTCGCCCCCGTAAATTTTATGGATTTTATTTTCCATACAAATCCGCTTATTAATAGGCACTTATAGACATTCTTGTTTCTGCATTAGTGCCCATATTTTTTTTAGAATTTGATCCTATAAAAATTACATTAACGCCTCGCGCAAATACTGTGCAGAACATGCGTAATTTTAAATCGATTGAAGATGCCGTTTTATCCTAAAATGTTAATTTAATGAGGACTAAATCAAGGATTATCTTTATAATGTTGTCAAACTTTTGTGTAATCGAGTGTGTATTGGCCGCGTAGGCGGCGTCAGGTGCCACAGTGTAAATTGCTTTATCAAACGCACTTACGTCAGTGTTAGTTTACATCGCAAGTTCAAGGCGACGTCAGCTTGGGAACTCCATGTTCGCTAAACATTTGTGTTGCAGATTTCTGGAATTATCTCTAAGAAGAAATTTGAATATGTTAATGCTTTAATCTAGCCAGTTCGTCAAGAATGTTTGCGACACGCCTAGCGTGTGGCGTCACCTCAAGTTTTATGTACACAGTTGGTACAGTTCTAAAATCCCGTGTATGTAGCCATGCTGATTCATACTGTTTACAAAACACTTATTCAAACATACCTCCACCATGAAGGATATAAAAACCCAGTTCCGTCACCGTACAAAAACTCATCACAATTATGTTAGGCAACAACATAGTTACCTGAAGTTTATGTGCTTCCAAAATACCTGAATTTAAGCACATTTTCGCCCACTTTCGCGTCTACACCGTATTTTACATTCGTAATCCCTATCTTTCATATAAATTTCGTACATTAGGTATGAAATGTAAGCTGTAATGGTACC
Source organism: Leguminivora glycinivorella (assembly GCF_023078275.1). NCBI lineage: Eukaryota > Metazoa > Arthropoda > Insecta > Lepidoptera > Tortricidae > Leguminivora > Leguminivora glycinivorella. Next base: position 17,380,322 of record NC_062977.1, read on the forward strand.
TACGCCCGCAAGCTAGTTATTGGATGCATTTATCATCGTTGCAGATAACGATCTGCACGGTATTTCTGCAACCGAGCCGTGAGAAACAAAGAAGACGGTTGCACGCGCCCAACTGCCTATTTTACTCCGTGACCGGTTGCTTCTAACAACTGCAGCGAACATTTATCACCTTTGATAATGCCACCACGCTTTCCCGTCGCGCTAACGCCTGACACTTTATCAAATCGATGTTACATTTTATTTACCCGTAATGTATTGGCAGCGATTATCTCTACCCGTAATGGATTGTCGTTATAGTCTCACTTTAAATTTCAATGTTATCTCTGAGCGTATAAATGGGCTTTTTATGGCATTATTTGGCAAGCACTTGTTAAAATATGTAGAGAGATAATTTTCTCGTCTGTTTAGCTAAACAAACATACGCGTGTAGAGCTTTTTTATGTAAAAGGATTTGGCTAGTTATATAGTTATCTTTTAAAAGATGTCGGTGTCGGTGACCAGCACTAAGTACCATAGCTTAAATTCTTCAAAGATTACATCACGTAGTACATTTTGTAGAATAACTCATCTTAAATATGTGTTTTAGCCATCACTTTCGGTAAAAAAAGAACAAAGTATAGGTAAACCTATTAGTCATTTTACTGTGCTACTGTTTCTTCTAATGAAGTGTCCCTATTACCATCAGATCGTGCTAATTTATCGTTATGAGAGTAATAAATCACATTAGTATTCCAATCACAGTTTGATTTCGGATTAATTATCGCAGGTGTGGAGACTTGCGATGCATGGCGGAGTCTCATTAGTGCCCATTATCGTAGGGCAGACGTGAGCCGGGTGCCAAGCGCTTTCGTGCCTTACACGGGCCGAGGGCCTGCCCCGTCAATCATATCGCATCCTGAGCAAATTAATTCGGACCATTAAATACAAGTAGTGTATTGACTTATTGTTTCATTGTATCTGCTTTCACGAGATGGCACTAGTGTCCATCCGTGACATATAAATATCACCAGTATATGAATAAAATTCTACATCGCGCTATCTGCGATGGTTAACTAACTCAGACGGAGCAACAGTCTCTTGATACCTAACCCCGCGGGAGTGAGATTCTCTCGTTTCACTTTTCCTTTGCTACAAGTGCATTAAATACTGTTTCGTTTAGAAATCCTTTCTTACGTAACCCACTATTTTGTTTTACGCAAACTTCGAGACGAGAACATTACTTAATATTCATTGTATAAAGAGATGACAGGACGCCACGTCTTTTGTTGCTATTTATGTTTTGCGAAAACCTATAAATTAATGCTTCGGATGCAAGAGGCTGTAAATCTTGTAACATTGTATGGGGGCACATAAAATTCGATTCGGAACTCGCAAACAATGTTTTGTTTACAGCTTCACATGACACTGTTGCAAGATCTTTCGATTCATGAAATAGCTTTTTGTTTAAACCATCCATATTTGGTGCTAAATTATCGTCTTTCTGTTTACGCGTACATCGAGCTCCGAACTGCATTGTCTCCATACGGCGTAGGGTGAGTCACTCAGACCTACGAGTACGCAACCTTAACTGGTTGTCACATGTTCCTCAATAAATATTTCAATTATGATAATGGCTCGATAAACGATTGCCTGAAATGCGGTATGAATCACCAATGTTTATTTATATGGCCTGGATGTATCTTGTTTTTCATCTGTCGCTGCGGGGCGCCGTTCCCGTTCTGCTGGATCGCGGTAGTACGTGAGGCGCCAACTCGGTCGGAGCGAAGTATTTTTGCTACTGAACTTTTTATGCTCTCATTATTAGAAAAAGAATTATTCATCTTGCTTCCATGTCCAAAGTACATTGGCGCAGCATTTTCTAAATCTTCTTTATGTCTGACAAAAGATTCACCATCTATCTCTATCAGATTTTTTTCTTGCACAAAGAGCTACATGCTCATGTCCAAATTCGATACTAACACGCGCTTAATAAAAACATCAAACAATTAACGAAAACAGTTGCCTCCAAATGTCACGCTTAATCAGTTTAATTTGAACTGATTGGTGGAAAATGTGAATGAAATTAGATTCACGTGATGAAACAGCTGATCAAGTAATTGGCATCAAGAATTGCAGCTGTTCCACAAAGCGTGAGTCGCATCAGTTACGTGAGAGCAGAGCGCGAAATTGTCCTCAATTGATGAATTAGATCATTCGCCGTATGACCCTACTAGATATAATTGAAGTATAGCTTAGAGCTGTTGTTGCACCAAAATAATAATCAACAGGCAAAATTGTCAAAATAATTTCATACGTAGATGTTTTGCAAAATAACATCTCATTAGCATACAACTCGCTCATAAAAACTTGAACTTGACCACAAAACACAATGTCATTCCCCGACTCTTGTCTTCGAGCGTGGTCTGTGCTCAAGTTGTTTGGTTCGTCTCGCTCTTCAGGCGCTAACTGAATCGACAAATAATGTAAGTTCTTTTATAGCAATTACATCATTTCTGCGAACGGAGAGGTTCGCATAAAATTGACATCATATCATCCTATTAGCATTGTTGTTGTTATGTACATAGTTAATATACGAACCATATTTTCTGCCGAAGCCATTTTTAATGATAGCCGCTGGGTGTTCAATTGTTCATCTTTTGTTTTATGGGCTCGGCCAAACTATAGACGTATATATCTTTTGTGATCATAAAAAATATATACGTAGCATTAATTTTGTTATGTTATTGTGGAGGGTGGGAAGTATTCGGAACTAGAGTAGGTCACCCACGCGCCACGAGAAGACAAGAGCACGAACTAGCGTGGGATTCACCACTTTGCCCCATTGTGTCACCTGCCATCACATTATGGTCATTATATTTTTATCATCAGATGAATCATGCTCTCATTAAATTGTGTAACATAAACAAACACCCAAAAAGCTTGCTAATCCTAATGTATTCGTCAATTTGTCGTTTTGATATCCGACACGAAAACCCGTCCCGGAGTACGGCAGTACTATGACGAATGTCTTTTTACCATGACAATGGCAGACCGACGATTGTCAGACTAACGTGTAATAACGCCTTTTTGTTATGATAATTTTGTCAATTTAATTTAATAGTGCGGGTATATTTGGTTGTTTTTGAGTGGTGCGGAAGTCTTCTTGATAATAAACTTCAATATTCTAAAGTAATAGTATGCATGTATGTATCTTCCTCTTCAAGTACTATATCCTATGTGAAATCAATGATATCATGCTCTTCAAAGTCTTATCTGCGTTGCGTCGTTCTGGCGGCATCTTTGGTATTGGTCAAATCCCCAATATTTCTACTCCATACAGATAGATAAGGTATACTATTCCCAACTTGTAATTTTTACCGTGTCTGTAGCTGGTTTTCTTCGACTAGGTATGCGTGAAAATTTGCAGCTGCGCATTGCAGCTTTCAATTCTAGGAATACCTATGATATTATTGGATGACAAGGCGATCTGATGCAGTTATTTATTAACAACAACAATGATAAATTGAATTATTTAATGGCTTTTAACTCAATCATCATCAGTCTCTATTTGCAGTGTCGAAAGGTGAGGATAATTAAGAACTGCTCATGAAAATCCTCAATATCATTTGTATCTCCAGCTTAGCTGAAGTGACAATCGGTGACGCTACGTGACTAACAGTCTCATAGGTCTGTCGCGCGTCGCGCACCTACAGGTGAGCGACAGAGAGAGCTAACCACAATATGTTTGTAACGATGGCTAGGTACCCCGATATAGGTGTATAATGATGTGTTATTTCTAAGTATAGTTAGTCAGACAATGATTGCAATATCGTGTTCCCTGTTATTATCAATTTAACTTTTATGGCCGCGCGATGCAATTATCTGTTTGCGATTGCAACGCAGAATACGCCGGCATTTTATTGACTCACGTCGATAGCGCAGTGATTGTAACTGATTCTCTTTTATTAATAACTAAGTAAGTAAACTTTCACATCTTTATAGGTAGTTTTTATTTATTAATAGTAGAGACATATTTATAAAATAACCGTTTTACATGAGCATGTCAAATTATCTTTTTCTATAGGTACTACGTCGGTGGCAATGGCCACTAACTGCGCCTACTTAAAATCATTATCACCATGTTGAGTGACTGCTCTTTCGGTATTTTCTAAATAGCCCTTCCCTGATAACCAACTTAGAGTACTCCACTCTTCCTTACACTCTCTCGATATTACTCTACGATTATACCCGTTTTAGACATCAGTTTCGTCAAACATACGAAATGTCCATCAGACAATATCTTATCTTACATAAGTCATATTCAACATGAACCTTCAAACTGACACGTCTCTTTGTGGTAAATCACACGTAGTTTGTGTATGCAAATTACTTTGGTTTACGTGCGTCATTACATCTTAGACGAGAAACATACCTACAAAAAGTTAACATGCAGAGAGATTCTGCAATTTGTAACGCTACTTATATGTCATGTGCGTATATTAGAGTAACATAATGAGAGTGAAAATGAAAACCCGTCATCAGATCCAGTTAGCCTTTCTATTGCAGTTTCCGCGTAGGTACCTTCCGGGCGTAGCTCGTAGGGTCCGCGATGAGCCAAGTTATGATTAGCGTGCCCACGCGCAGCGGCAAGGCCGGTGCTCTGCGCAGTTGTGATTTGTGATACTGGCCTCAGTGCTGGACACGCGACACGACCCGCCGGCCGGCTCCTCGGCCACTTGTCCCTCGGATCAGTGATCACAACCTCGGAAATTGTGAGTGAAGCCAGACTCATCACTTCTCATAATTTTCACTTGAAACAAAAGACAATCGAACAACAAAAGGCGATCGGTGAAGTTTCTTAGATTTTTTTATGAAAGGACTGCCAAGAGTCTTAAAGTATTTGTTTAACTAAGAAAAAAGTGCGTTTATTATTTGGAAACATGTGGTTTTAATCCTGGATACAGAAGTTACTATGTCGCAATAAATTCAAGACATCTTTATGATTATACGGATTTACCTCAATGCTAATAGTGCGAAATAAATAATTTATATATTCGTTCCGCGTTCCATCTGCCATAAAGGATTTACCGCCAATAACATCTCTCACATTAATTAACTAAATTAATAGAGACGCAATATATCCTCGTAGATAATGTCTAATTCGAAACTAGTTTAAAGCATTTAATTATGTCCTGGTTGTTAACGACTTTATCTTTTCACGCAATATTTACAATCAATGCCAATGAATCATTGCCAAGCCCTAGTTCGAATTCACGATATCTAAATACTACATCGGAGATATCTAGTTTATGAACTAGATATTCGTAAGATTGGACTAGATTTCGCGGTTTAAGTGTAATGAAGCAGAACCAATCCGATATTGTGATAGTCCCAAGAACAAACAGATACCAAGTTATAGCTTATATCACCCACTATAATTTACAACGAATCGTGAGGGTTACCAACAATTTTCATTTCTAAGGTCCAGAATGTCCGGATGAAGATTCTTCAAACTTTAGATTGACACTGATAAATCTTGCTCAGCTCTATGGCTTCCCATTTCCTTGGGGTTGGTTGTTGTGATTATACTTCGTCGGGCCGGTTAGTCCTGGTTGAGCTCTCGTCTTATGTTTTCATTCTGTACATCTTTTCTTACTTAGGTCCATGTGGGTCCACCTGGCCCTCGGACAACCTTTTAATATCAAATAAACCAAAAAACATTTCATCGATTTCTTAAAATGTCAATCGAAACATTATATTTACACATACATACATACATATAATCACGCCTGTATCCCATAAAGGGGTAGGCAGAGCACATGAACTACTAAGTTTCAGTGCCACTCTTGGCAAAATGGGGTTGAAAGAAGTCCAAATTGTGACATTGCAGTGACAGGTTGCCAGCCTCTCGCCTTCGCCACAATTTAACCCATATTATATTTATACAGATTAATATTAGGTATACGGCCTCCAATCTCAAACCACTTTACTTAAATAAAATACAACTTTACTCTTTGCTCAAACCGCAGCTATAATAATTATAAACAGTTTTCAATTAACGATCAAACTGTGCCTAAAAAATTGGTCATCATCATCCTCCTTGCGTTATCCCGGCATTTGCCACGGCTCATGGGAGCCTGGGGTCCGCTTTGACAACTAATCCTAAGATTTGGCACTAATTTTACGAAAGCGACTGCCATCTGACCTTCCAACCCGAAAAGTAACTAGGCCTTATTGGAATTAGTCCGGTTTCCTCACGATGTGCCTAAAAAATTGGTGTGTTCGGAAAATTCCTCACATCATTGATAACCCTAGTGTGTGCCTACTCATTCGTGTCCGTGTGCCAGCTGCGGCTCGTGCCGCCGCCGCTCCATCCACTAATGGCACACGTGTCACTAAACACTAGTGATATTAAGCCCTTTATAGACTGGCCCAGCGGGGCAGTGGGTGTCTCCTACACCTACCTCAATCCTTACTATATGATTTTATCGAACTCTGCCCAATATGAATTGCAAACAACCATGTATCGTGACATTAGAGCCGTACATATTATAAGCGTCAATGCCTTCTATTGTATTGTGACGGAAAGCAATCCTTTATAATTTATAACAAAACCTTCGTGATCTGTGATAAACCTTTGCTTTCCTCAACAATTTAGTATCTGTCTGACATTGAAGTTTAAAACAATTTTTATATCGTTTTCCTTAAGCATGTTTATTGTTTTATCATTCCGCTTTACGTGTTGTTTTTGTTGTCATAGACGGCAGCTCCGACGCTGTGAGGAAGCTCAGCGACGACTTATCTAGAAAACATTTGTCAGGTGAGTAAAATCTCATTTCACGCTCGAACTCGGAGTGATTTCAAAATTTAAGATGGCATGAGCGCACAGCATGCTACATGCTTTAAATGGACGTTTGGCACGCACATCTATCACTCAATCACTGTATATTGTGAATAATTTTAAATTTCACTATTCATAATGTCACGCTTTTATTTGTATCTGAAGACCTCATAGAAGCCGAGGAGGACGAGGTGTCCAGCAGTCTGCCCGACAGACCGCGCTCGCATCGCAAGGCATCTAGTAAGTCCTTTTCCTTCGTAGAGGCACTTGTGATAAGGTGGAGGGTCAGCTCTGTATTTAGTCATCAGACGGTGGTGGAATCTTGTGAGGTGTAGGTTTCAAATGTTTCAATGTATGTCGATAACGCGCAGCGATTTGTACCTACTAATAAAAAAATGTAACTGGGCCATTTTTTTCAAAGTTGTCCACCCCGTTTTTGGCTTGTCCCATACTTTTGATATAATATTAAGCGTATTTAAAGAGTCTAAACTAATGAAGACTATTTTTTATTCGAACCCAAATTTAGTTGACAGTAATTTACAATATTCATTTAAATTTTTATTATAATTATGTATTTGTTAAAAATTATAATGTGATAAAAAATGGGCAATTTTTTGCTGTCCCACGTCAAATATCGTTTTTGTTATGGATTTTATTCTTATAACTAATTGTACTAAATATTGATGACGGCATAATTTGAAAAGATTGAGTTATACGCTATTATGTTATAAAATATTTCATGTTAATAAATAAACGTACTATTTAAAATTAAGTATAATTTGCCGAGACGGAATCTGGTAATTGTGGAATTTTCCATTCCGAAACCGCAGAATGACTGTTAAAATTAAAAGAAAGTTCCTAACATTTGGTAGCATTTTATTCAGCTTGGCAAAATTAATTTAAAACTACTCAATACCGTCATCTTGCATTTGCCAGTTGCCGCCAAACACGCATCAAAGTAGCTCGTACTCAGGGGTAACATTTTCTCATTCCACCTCCCGAAACCAAATTTGCGGGTAAATACGTAATATGCAACCTTTTAACATCGATTCCTAAAACAAAGTACTAATATTGAAACCAAATAAGCCAATTAAAAACAAGATTTGTGATTATTTAATAAATAATTAAGTAAAATATCGCCGGAGGTAGCGTTCCGTTACTTCCGATCCGATACTAGATCGTTGGTTTCGTATAGGCGGAAAGAAAAACGTATCGGAATGGAAGTATAAAGCGGTATTCACGTGGTTTTAATGTGATGTTTTAGTTTCATTTGATTGCGGGAAATAAAAGAAAAACGTATGGGATTAAAACTAACTCATCTAAAATATGGTAATCAATCACGGATTACACACTCCGGTTGTTTTAGTCATTACTCGCGATATGCTTTGGAGGTCTTAGGTACCCACGTTCAAGTGTAGACGAGACCTTAGCTTTCATCCGTTACCCATACAGTCAGATCCGTTACTGTCCCATGTTTCAAATAGTTTTATTTGCAAAAATTAAATACAATTTGTTATTAAACTACGTTTCCGTTATTTTATATTGAAATAGTAACGTTTAAACTATTGATTACAAGTGATGGCATCCTATAAACTTGTGAAACAGTATAGTAATCTTAAAAATTCTCCTCTATTTTGTACTGAAAGTAACGGAACGGATATATATATGGGTTTTAAAAAATAGTAGTCCGCATTTATGTGAAAATGAAAGTGTAATTTCTTCATTTGTTATTTAAGAATGAATAATAAAAATATTGTAAAATTCCCAAACCTTTTATATTTACATTATCTGCGATTAAATTTGGTTGCGGAACGGAACACTCGCTTCCCCTCAACTCAACAAAAACATATTTTTTTCATTAATTACTTAAAAGTCAAGTGAACCTTCTATATTTTATATAAATTTATTTATTAAAGAATCTATAAAAATAGCTTTTAATAAATTTCTATCGGTTTCATTTTCATATCAACTTTTTTCGGGGTGGACAACTTTGAATAAAATGGCCCAACTCATTATTTTATCTTTTCAAGGCGTGGCGCGATCGTCGTTAGATTTTTCATAAACTACTTAATCAATAGCTAACACTATGTCACAATAAACAAACCCGCGATGTCAAGACGAGTCGCCCGCCCACGACCCCCATCAAATCTTACCGTCGCAATTAACCGCATTGTCTATAGCCCGAACTGTAACGCTGATTGTTTTGCTCTTTTTACAGGCGCCACGCCTGTCGCTCATAATCGTTCGACACAATATATGTCAGTGACGAACTCAGTCTTACATGACAAGGCTGTTCAATCTTTGTAACACGAGTAATACCTAAAAAAACACACGCGTGTAAATTCTCATAACAGACAGGTTTAACAATGCATGAATAGACTATTAAAAAATGTAAAAATGTACTTTAAAACTTTAAACTTTAAAACTTTTATTTGCTAAAATGCACGTACATCATAATATAATGGTGGAAATATATACATGGTATCAGTGCATTGACCCATATGGCATGCAAATCATAAAAATACCTACCTAAATTAAAACATTCATATTTACAAAACTATTTACATCATATTTACACGACAAAATTAAAGTTAGAAATAAAATGCTATAAAATTATCTGAGGTCAAAATAAATAATTAAATTAGGTAATATTATATCAAGTAATTAATTTGAATAATCGTTGTCATAAAAGTCATTCCTTAATATTAAAATATACAGCTAAAATTACCAAGGTAATCTCTAGATTGGATCAACAAAAGACTAATTTACTAATCTATAATTTTACAAACATATTTTCAAACATACAAAAATACAGTTTCACAACTAAAAATCCCACATAAAAGTTTTGAGCACCCATTGTGTGTCCACTGTGTGTTGTGTAGCTAATGGTTGTGTGTGTCGCTTGGTAGCCAGCAGCACGTACAGCGTCACGTCGATGGACGCGCTGTGGGAGAAGCACCCGCGGCGCCTCAGCGAGGCCGGCCTGCGCAGGTCCTCAGGTAACTGCACCTTCATTTACACTCAAGTTCCACTATAAAATCTATTTAATTATAGTATCGGTGGTCATTAAGTCGTTGCTGACAAACTCATAACTACTCAGATATGATAATCTTCCCCACATGCCCGCATCACTGCTCGGAGTCCTCAGAACTAAAATGTGAGCGGACGCGACAGCCAGGGCTGTTAATGCTGTTGCCTATTGGGCATCCATTGAATGAAAAAAGGAACCTTGATACATATGAAAAGAAAAAGAAAGATATCAATCTCATAGCACTTGAAATGTTCACGTTTTTACACATACATATTTAGATATGAATAAACATCTTAAATCCGATGTTTAACTGGACTGCACGTCTCTGCTGCTGCTGGCTGAAAACATGATGAAATAAAACTGCAGTAAACACGTTCATATCGCTAAATAGGATATACTTGATTGTAGCAAATCCTTTTAACATTTCATAAAAAATTGCATTTTGATTTACCATTTAGGAAACATGTCTTTTTAGCATGTGTCTGTGAAATTCCGAATAAGCAAACTGTTTGTCGACAATCTTGTGTCTGCTTACTAGTATGTATTCACAAAGTAGCGTAGGCTAGAACCCTTCATATTAGTCGATGACCATAAATGGGCCTTCATTAAAGGACTTATTGTTAGCTACTGCATTAATCACCACTATTCACCACCTATTAAAGTGTCTTTTGTAATAAATCATATTTTATTGGAATCGTATTTTATCGTGGAACTTGAAGCTGAACAATTTTTTATTACAAATTGCAAGGCAAGTCACGCACGCTCGATAGCCACATACTCGTCATTATATATAGATCCAAGTATTCATTGGTGATTATCATCAATTTGCTTGCAATGTTGTGGTGTTTTTGTGTTATGCAATGTTCAGTTCCTCATAATTCATTATGTATTTTAGCGATGCTCTAGCAGTAGTGTGGCGTCCTATAGTTAAATATCTGTATGGTAAATCCTGATTGAGTTAGTTAGCTATTTGACTTGTTCACTGAGTCGTTTTCAACCAATTTCTTTTTTAGCTAGAATTAGCAAACACGAACTGAGACTCGCACAAGACAAAAAATATTTTAAAATCAATTCAACATCAGGAAGAATAAGTTTTATGAAGCAAATGTCTATATTTCACAATCCCTATGAAAGATTTTAAGTAATAAGCGAATAAATCGCGTTAAGTCCGCCATCTGTACTTTTCATTGATAATTTGTGCAATAAAGTTTAAATAAATAAATATCTCTTTATTTACTCTAATGATTACTCCGTACAGAAGTATGTTAACTGAGTACTTATGGAATTATTTCAGTCTCGTACGCCGTATAAATGCAATTTTAAATAGGTATAATCGGTCAAGATCGAGTTCCATGGACGCCACACGACGCATATATCTTCCAGTAAATTATTGCACTGAATCAGCTTCATATTTTCGAGTCAACTGCAGTTTGTTGAATGCAATATGAATGAAGCGAAAGCGCACGGCACGGCGTGCATACAAGAATGCAAATCGACCCCGGTGACCGGTGCACTTGCACATACGCCTACGATTATTCTAATCGTGTGCACATCATAAACCTGCCCATAAATGGGGCAAGCCTTTTCTACAATTTTAGTGCCTGGGCATTTTCAACTTAATGAGATGCATAAAACTTTCTTCTGGTACCTGTATACCTATTAAAACTTCTAGATATTCTCGCGATAACGTTCTAAAAGGTTTATACCGGTGTAATGATGTATGGTGTAATATTGTTGTTGCTTTGAGCGCCTTATACGATGTCGATGTCATCGTACTTAACAAAAATTGTGTCGCTTAACTTCAATCTTGGGTAAATCCATTATCGGCCTATATCTGAAAGCCGTTAGAACAGAAAAAACCCACTATAATAGCTACTTAGTTACTGATACGTCTCAAGTTAATTGTTATTTTACGACATATCTTAAAATAAGTCTTGTTCTTAAAACAAAAACAATCAATAAAAAAGTTGACAGTCGTATCAGGCGTCCAAACATTAGTACGAAATTGATCTTACAAAAAACGTAAGCATGTGTTTTGAATTTGCAGACCACAGTGTCGTTTTAACAGAGGACACTGACAGCTTCATTATCGGCGAGCGCGTGTGGGTGGGCGGCACCAAACCTGGCCAGATCGCGTACATCGGAGAGACTCAGTTCGCGCCTGGCGAATGGGCAGGGATTGTACTTGACGATGCCATAGGTAAGATCACATAGACCACAGTCTGTCTATTGTCCCGGAGTATGTTGCGATGTAGCTAAGACGTATCGTTTGCCAAATCTAACGATTAATTCCGAATTGGTTGAATCGATTAGGCCCTATATACAAGGAGGCGCTTAAACAAATATACGATTTCTATCAACTTACTGAAATGTCATTTGAATCGAAATGACAGACTCTGCCACAGCACTAGTTTAAAAATAAAAATGAACGATAAATGACATAATAAGTGCAGGATTTACTTGATAAAGGAATATCGTAACATACTCACTAACGAAGATCCGCAAAAATGTAACATGTGTTAGATTATGTTTAAAGTAAGCGAAATATTGTTTTTAATTTAATTTCATTAGGTTGCGCGAGTTTACGTTTTATGGACGCTGTCATGTGTCAAAAAGAGGTTCTTACAGCTCTGGGACAATAAGGATATTTTTACCCATTGTGGAGGCGGCACCAGGCCTGGCGAGATTGCATCGTCGATATTGGAGCGACTGGGCGTGATTGTACTCAACGATGCCAGAATGCTAAGATCACATCTTAGACCACATGCAGTGTCATATTGACCCATTGTGAGGACGGCACCAAACTTAACCACACAGTACATCGGAGACTGGACAGGGATGTCGTGCTAGGATGCTATAGCTACGTAAGATCATAAGGACCAGTATGTTGGAAAATATTTACCCTTTTTGTGGTGGACACTGATATCAGCTTTATCATAAACGAGCGCGTATTGTGAGTTGACCGCTGTGTGGGAGGTACCAAAATAAGTCTGTACCAATTAAGATGGATCGTGCTCGACGGTGACATCGCTATGAAGATCAAAATATAGAAACTCTTGTATTAATTAATTCCCATCACACTGTAGCTTCAATGTTTTGAAGCACATGTCTGCGAAATTGAATAGCGCGCCCCTGGCATGAAATCTGATGTTTACCTACGGCGTAGACAGTAACTACCTATACTTATTAAGATTTGAACCGCTTCAATGCACATCGCCCCAACTCACGTGCCCGGACCTGATCTATTACGATACATACTTTTTATAAGGTATCTGTCTGCTCCTTTCCGGGGCTTGCATCAGAATTTGTTTGTACAACCTATCCGATGGATTTCGATGAACATCAACCTGATGCGTAAACTAATATTCTTTTCTATCTTTCAGGCAAAAACGACGGTACAGTAGCTGGCGTCCACTATTTCCAATGCGCAGAAAAGCGCGGTGTGTTCTCTCGCCTGACCCGACTGACGCGCGCCCCCCTAGCGACACACGATGGGTCGCCCACGTCAGACGCGGGCAGCGTCTTCGAACGGCCCCCTTCTGGGATCGGACGCTACCGCCGCACGCTGTCGCCTAATGGGAGCGTGCGAAGCGTTGTCAGCAGCAAAATGAGTAAGTTCAAAGTAGCAGGTTGTATATTCAGAGTTTGGCGAATGCCTTCCAAGGGACACGATGGGGCACCGACGTCAGATGTGGGCTGCGTCGTTTTACTAGGACTACTACTCACAAGGATCTCCATAATCCATACTTACTATAATATTATAAATGGGAAAGTGCGTGTGTCTGTTTGTTTGTCCGTCTTTCACGGCAAAAAGGAGCGACGGATCGACGTGATTTCTTAAGTAGGGATAGTTGAAGGGATGGAAAGTGACATAGGCTACTATTTGTCTCTTTCTAACCCCCCACTTCCCTTCAATGGGGAGTGGAAGTTTGTATCAAGTATTCCGCAATTTTATGATTTAACGCGAGCGAAGTCGCGGGCAAAAGCTAGTAACGCATAATTAACTTGGAAATCTGCAAAAGTAATTAGATACGACGTAAGTGACTGTTGTGATCCGTGATTGATTAAGACCAAGAGGTCACTTTTGAATAGATTGGTTAAATATTACTTAGCTTGATTGTTGACAGACTATCAATAGTTATCAATTGGCTAAGACAAAGACGCAGTAATGATGTGTAGGTTTGTATTTTGATAGAACAGTTGTAAATAGAACAAAGCATTATTGACGCTACCTAATTGGAGTATTCCTTTTTTAGATGCATCTATTTCGACTACGACGAACGGGGAACTTCGCCTCGGAGACAGAGTCATAGTATCCAGCAGTCGCGGGAGCAAAGCTGGAACCCTGAAATATGTCGGCGTCACCGACTTCGCTTCGGGTGTTTGGGCTGGTGTTGAACTCGACGACCCGATCGGCAAAAACGACGGCTCAGTTGAAGGAAAGAGGTACATCAGTAAACTATGCAGGAAAAGAAAATGTCGGTTCAGTAAATTAAAGATTTTCATTGATTATTCTTTTCCAGGTACTTTGAATGCGCGCCTCGGTTCGGCTTGTTCGCACCCATCGCCAAGGTTTCACGCTCACCCTCCAACCGCAAGCCGGGCGCTTGCGCGATCCACAGCAACGGCCGCATGACCCCCATGAGACGCTCCAACTCGCGCGAATCTCTGACGTCACTCGGCACGTCGATCGCGTCCTCGCGCGCGACGGGGGTGAGGCTCGGGGTGACGGCGCTCGGTGCTCAGGTAGGCTAGCCGCGCGCGCGCTCGGCCGAACCGCTCGGCCGCACAGCTCCGCGCCGCGTCGCGCCCCACCGGAGCGTGCCCAGCCTGCTCGACAAGACGCTCCTCGTCAAGCACGTCGACGTAGACCGCTGCGCCGTGATAGCTATCCCGCATCCGAAAGTCTTCTACGACATCGTGATGCGCGACGCTAAGAGCAAAGAGTTGAATCCTCGCCGCTGGGCGAGCGAAACGCTGCCCAAATCGTGGCGGTGCTCGGAGAGCACGTTGAGCATAGCGTCGCCGCGGTCACGGCGCAGCGTGTCGAGCGGGTCGGGCGCGAGCGTGTCGAGCGGCGACACGCGGGCGGGGCGCGGCGGCGGCGGCGAGCTGGTGCGGTGGGGCGGGCGGCCGGCCGCCGTGACGCGGGCCAGCCGCGGGACCGCCGCTACCGACATACTCGTCGAAATGCCGCCGACCAACACGCACTTCTCTGGCTTCGGGAAGAGCTACCACTACTCCTGCGTGTCGCCCTTCCAGTTCTCATACCCCAACATCGTGTATATCTGAACGCCTAATAATCTCGTATACTATACCAGTATTCCTATTTGCACGTATTATATTTGATATACGGTTATGTCCGTCCTCTTGAGAAACGTTGTTGTAATGTTTGTCTCAAATATTGAAGTGTCCGCCGTCCGGTGAGCGAAGTGACACGTATCTGCATACACGATGTTCACGGGGGCGACGCGTACGAGTGCGGTCAGGTCATAATATTTATGTAGAGTGCGCTTATTGTTTGCATGGACATTAATACGATTTTATTTTGTCTGTAGTGGCACCCCTCGGTTTGGTCCTTTTGTTATTAATTTACACTTATTATTTGTTGTCGATTTGCTATCTTTAGATATGACATAAAGATAGGGAATCGAAAACGAGCTTGTTTTATTATATTATCATTTGTCATTAATCATTTCGACCGCTTATATTAGTAGTTGCTTATTTCTCACGTTAGTTACATTATCTCGATACATCTGGGACCCAAGTCGCATCAAGTCGGATTCCGACAATCATTTAAGATTGTGAAGAATATTTTTTTTTACTTGGCTTTTTGCAATCTCACGGCCTGTCTGTATAAATCTTGATAGCACTCAAATGGGATCCCCAAAGAGACTGCGGTAGACATTCCTCAGAACATCTCTTATGATTTAAGACTGTGATATTATTTTTAAGATTTCCCAATCGTGGCAAGACTGTTCAAATCATACTTAGATATGTTTGTGTGACTAACTTAATATATTTGGTGTGCAGAACACGGAATTGTGCTTCATTTCTTTTGCGCATAGTGCCTATTCCGAATCGAATATCCAAAAGATCTCTCTTATCATTATCGCATTTTGTAGATGAATTAGTTCACTTGCAATACCAAAGACATCGACATTCATTTTGCTTGATATGTACATATTTATGTTTTGGCAGTTTGAGTGTCTGCTAAAATAACAACTTTATACTTTGTCTTTCCATGGCTTCATATCATATGGACAGTCAAAGTATCTCCACTTATGCGACAGTACATGGCTCATCGATTATTTTGTACCAACATTGCATTGCATTACGCGATTCTCTGTTGGTATAAAATAAAGCTATGTTGAATTGCCTTTATATCGAATCAAATGACGAATTTGATTCAATACATAGGCAGTTTCCGTCGTATCGAAGCGATCTATTTATCGGTTACGGTCACTTCTGTTACAAATCTGACAAGGTTTTTCCGTGAGCCAATGACAAACTACTTTTATTCTAGACTTTAATTTTGCTAAATTAAGTTACACTCTGTGGAACTAACTTTGAACGACTGAAACAAAACAATGAGGTTTTTATTACGTCATGTGTTCATAGAAATCTGACAGAAGTGTCCAACACCGTAAACTAGACAGCTAGTGGTGTAGCATAGTTCCTTAACGTGTTGTTTTGGTTTCCCCATGTTTGTGGCACTATCACTAACGGCACAGCGAGTGGGTGGGCCGCGAGCGTCTTCCACCCCGGTCTCGGCGAAGAACGCACTGCAGGTACAGTACCCCACTATCGCCGCGCGGTAGGCGTCCACGCCTTTCGTGTGCTATGCGTCAAAAGAATTTCCTTAACTTGATCGGTTTAGGTCTTTTGCTGCTGATTTTCTTTTGAAATTGACATATCCGATGGCTGCCAAAATTGAGAAGATTACTAATCCGAGAATACCATCTATTCGCGGAATAGCAAAGTAATCTTCTAGATTTTGATTATCATGGATTTCTGCAAAGTTTTATCGATTATTCGTAATTAATCGCTTTAGCAAGCAGATCTACAATACGAGATTGAGCCTTACGGTTTCAGTAAACTATACGACTTTGAGTCGCAGAACCCTCGAGGTTCGAAATATTGAATTTCAAAATTGCAAAATAAAATCAAAGCAAATAAATCTAAATCATGACGGTAGCATCCTCTATCGTTTTTGACCAAGTTGTGGTTGGTTAAAGTTTCTTAAATAATGAAAAAGGGTTATTTACGTGATATATAAACATTTCTACTTCTTTTTGTGAAAGAAACTTTAAATTCGACCAACTTTTGTCGTAAAGCACACGCCAGTTGTTATCGCATGCCGCTCCGGCGGTACCAGGGGCTTCCATTCCATCTATTACTGTCTCAGAGCGACAGCTTGTTTGATACAAATCATGTTTGAACCTAAGCATGTAGTTTTGATACTAAAAACGTGTTTCTAATAAGAAACTAAACCGCTAACCTAAATTTATTTCAGGAGTAGTTTGTTAAACTGTCCATAATGTAAAGCTAACTATAAATCTGTCCGAATAGTAATTAGACTTGTGTCAATTACCACGCACATGAAGTACAAATAAAATACAGCCATTTTTACAATAACCCTTACTACTTAGTGGTAGTTACATTAATGTTTTTCGATGTATACGTAAATTGATACATCTTTGTTTAAAGGAGCCTGTGATATGAATTGTGGGGTTTTCTAAAGGGGTAGTGATATCTGAACTCCGTAAGTACTCTATCCCATTTCGTCCGATGTGTTGATGCAAATTCAAGGTTACACTGTTCACCAGTGAATTGCTTATACAATTGTAACTTATTTGTGTGAACTGTGTAAATATTATTAGATTTTGTTTTCCTTTTGATTGTACTAAATTACAAGTTACGAGTATTATGATCATATGGATAGAGACTTTTAGAATTCAGGAACGAACGAATGTTTTTAAAATCTATTTGTTTAAATTTAAATCGTGGTAATACATGCGCCACATTTTTATTGTGTGCAATGAAATCATATTTGTTAAATTATTTATTGTTTTTATATATTTTTAAAATACCAGTGCCTGTAAGAAGACGATGATATTCATAATATTAAGTTCTCACATTATGACTTAAGCATTCCCGTGCTTTAGATTAGTTTTCACTTTTAACTTATTAATATTTTCTAAACTAGTATAACTTAGTTAGTAATTGTTAATTATAAATAAACATTAAGCATTACATATGGATTTTGATTATTTTAATTAATAAACTATTAGTTTATTCGTTTTAATAAAATATACCTTGAACAGTGTTGTGTATTTATTCCTATCCTGCATTCTCCTGAATAACTGTTTGTTGAGAATAAATGATAACTTAACCTAAATGTTGTTTTATTCCAAAGTCATTGATATTTACATAGAGATCCCTTAAATCATATCAACATTAGTTAAATTTGATCTCTTAATTATTTCTTTAGCAAGAAATCACTACTTATTTCTAGATTTAGCGGATCTTTATGAAAACTGGTGTTGAGAAAACACTAAAATTATGCGTGAATGCTTGGTTGATCTGTCTTTTAGTAAACATCTTATTTCAGTAAGAAAATGGCACGCCAGACGCCGACAGAAATGCAGTCTAGCTCTGTCGCACCAATACGCAAGAGCGATAGAGATAGATAGCTACGAAAGAGATATTATCGTGAGCGTTTGTATATTCGGATTCGGCTACGCACACCCTGATGGCATATCCTTTGAATAGGTATTAAATTATGTAGTCAGTGCATTAGATAAAGAAAAGTATTATGTAATAACATATTTACAGTGCTGGACAAAATGCATCATACACCGACATATAAAATAAACTTTCTATCATAATTTCTTTACCCCTAAACTTAACATCACAGTTGTGTTGGAAAACTTTTAGCTAATTTTATGGCGTATAATATACAGACAATAACATATCAATGATCGCACAATTATTTTTTTACATGAGTATAAATATAAATATCAGACTTTTGGCTCTGGACAAATTTGATCATACAGTAATTAAAATACGAATGAAATGCAATGTAGTGGTGTGTATGGCTTTCATCTGATTTAGATATCGCTGATTGTCTCGGAGGAACATTTTCAGTTAGAAACTGAAGGTATTTATCTAACCCAAGCTTTTTCCTGTGTGTCTAGTTGTCTACTAAAGTAGGCAAAGTGGGTATAATTCAGAACGACATTTGATATTTTCTTTATTTTTCCAAAAACTTCCTTAAATTTTGGCTTGGATTGATTACATGAGACTATGTTAGCCATTCAAGCTATTCATTCCTATTAATCATAACAAACGCATGAGATATACATACTGGTATTGTCTTTCAGCCATCGCCCGTCTGAATATATATGATGAGTTTAATAAAGATGACTGAAAGAAAATACTAGTAAGTATGTCTATTTCATGCGTTCGTTGTGTATCATAGGATTAAGTAGCTTCAATGGCTAACATAGTCTCATGTTATCAATCCTAGCCAAAATTTAAGGAAGTTTCTGGAAAAACAAAGAAAATATCAAATGTTATTCTGAATTATACTCACTTTGCCTACTTTAGTAGGAACACAGGAAAAAGCTTGGGTTAGATAAATACTTTCAGTTTGTAGCTGAAAATGTTCCTCTGAGACAAAGTACTCCTTCTCTCAGTTTGATTTGTTTATAAGTATAGTCGAGATTAATGCATTTGCGAAATCTCTTTTTACCAAGCATTCGCGCGTGGAATGTGTGAATTAAGATTTGTAACATATTATGCTTAATATAGACGAAAGCATGCTCGTCTATGCTTCTAAAGACAATACAAATAAAATCGCCACTTCGTAGGACAATGTATTTGCTTGGGCAAGGTGTCAAAATGGGTGCACTGTAATGTAAATACAATTTTCTCGTGAGAAAGGCCGTCTAAACGCTCTTTTATTGCATTAAACTCTTTTGTGTGTATTTGTATACTCTTCTTACAGAAGTCCGATTGCCAAGAATAGTAATATTAATTGTAGGTAGGTACTAACTCTACTTATCAAATCCCGGAAAAATAATATTTTTAGTAGAACCAAGGATTATTTATATAGGATTTACATACTTCATACTAAGAATCGTACCTCGATTTTTTAGCGCCACCTATTAAATACTATCATAACTACACTGATGATGCCTACAAAATTATTTTTTTCAAAATGTGTATTGACGTGATATTATGACTTTAAACCAAAGAAATATGTCCTTTGTTCTTATAAAAAATCAAAACACGCAAAAATATAAGGGAAAAATATGATGTTAGCCACTTTCAGGCTGCGAAACAGCGCCATCTAGTTTTAAGCCTAAAAGGCACATTTCAGGGGTACGCTTTTTTGTATGGGCTTTGTCAGTCCAGTATTAAATCGTTCTTGATAGAACTAAAATTTTTAAAGATGTGTGTGTCCAGCCTGGCAGCTAACTACCAGTTTCATTGGTTTAGTATATCAGTTTACTGGTATTATTGTGATTTGTAAAACTAATTCGGCAAAGACTGGAGACTGACGTCAAAAAGGTTATCTTTACATAATAAACTCTACTTCGTATTAACGATACAGGTATCTAAGTAGTTTCAAACATTCCCATTATAAGCCTGCCTTCTCTCTCCTTAAATCAATACCGAATATCTTAATGCGCAGAATTATAAACGTTTCATTTATCTAATAAAATTACCTCTATAACCCAACTTGGCCATCACACCACAGTGGGAATGCCGGAAAAGTTGAGCCAGCAATCTGACCCTTTGGCCCCTAGTGGGTAATAAAGCGAATTAATTGCGCGCCATAACACTGCGACATTCCGTTACCTGCCAGTCCTACCACCAAGGTACTTACATCATTCGATTACACGCGATCACGTGGTTCCTGGATGGGAAAACGTAATGGGATAGGATGGGATTTTGTAATTAATAATAATATTTTGAATTTCACTGCTACGCTACGCTCGTGTTTCTTTCTCGCATTGTCTTTCTTCTTTGTTTTTCTAGTCTTACTACTCATTTACCCTGGTCAAAGGCGTTTAACGTTATTTTTTCAGTTAAACCTTCAATAAAACAGCTTACACCCGTATTAAAGGCCGGCAACGCACCTCCACACTTCTGTGTGTTTCGGGTGTCCATGGGCGGCAGTGATCGCTTACCATCAGGCGACCTGTGTGCTCGTTTGCCTCCTAAAAAAACCAGATAGGAGCATTCTAGTAGTCCTCTTTACTTTAAATAAATTAAACTGTAATAATGTAGAACGGACAGACAGACATCCCTGTCGTTATTTTAACAGGACTTTCAATGTTTAGTCACAACCCGTAAGTTCAAACCGCTTTATAAAATTCAGTCATGATTCCTAGTTATCACACACAGAAAGCAGTTTTAAATAAACACGTACCTTACCTAATAAGTTTAGGTTAAGTTTAGGTTCAACAAATTGAAGTTTTTCTTAGCGTTTATCTATACGATGTGGTCATCTCGTTACCCGTGTTCGTTGGCAAATATCGTTTTGCCTTGAAAATTTACGTCAGCTGCGTGACACTGCACAAAGGGACATTCGTCACTCATTGGACAGTTAACAGGATAAGCGGTTAGTCAATTCATACTGATTGAACTTTAACTGCGTCTATAACTAATAACGTACATACTTTGTAGATATTAAACAAATGGGGCTTAACCTAACCACAAAATTAAAATTTTGAAAAAACCCCCGACCACGACATAGTGGACCGATTTTCATAAAACATGGCTAAGAACTAAGTTTGCCCGTGTGGTGACGGGTTAAGAATTTCACCACCCCCTTTCTTCCCGTGGGTGTCGTAGAAGTCGACTGTGGGATATGGGTTAAATTGTGGCGTAGGCGAGAGGCTGGCAACCTGTCACTGCAATGTCTCAATTTTCGTTTTCTTTCAACCCCTTTTGCCAAGAGTGGCACTGAAATTTGGATAGTTCATGTGCTCTGCCTACCTCTTTATGGGATACAGGCGTGATTGTATGTGTATGTATGGCTAAGAACACTCCCGACTTACTCAGCTTTCAAACAAAAAAACTAAATCGAAATCGGTTCATCCGTTCGGGAGCTACGATGCCACAGACAAACACACACAGACAGACAGACACGTCAAACTTATAACACCTCGTCGTTTTTGCGTCGGGGGTTAATAAAGTAAAACTAATTATATTCTCGGGTCTTCCTCGGGAACTGCAACGCTTCTCAAACCCTTTGGTGATTCGAGTGTCCATTGACTGCAGCGATCGCTTCTATACGACTTGTCTGCTCGTTTACCTCCTATCACATAAAAAGTAGGTCTAGTAGACATCTACATATAAATAGGTGTCAAGAAATATGTAATTTTAATTTGTCAAAAAAAATGAAGACTATAGGTGTCAGAAAGTTTGTACAAAAGTTAAGAGGGCTTTCGTGTTAAAAATAGTGAAATCGCAACCAAGCGCTCGATCATACGTGTGTGGTATCAAGGGCTTTGCGAGCAGTTTATAAATATATATCACATTATAGGACTTTTTCTACTTGGTCTAACAAAATATGAGAAAATGTCCAAAAGTGGTAATAATTATACCGGTGAAGGCTCGTTTTCAAAAAATTGGCATAAATCAATAATAGCAATTTATAATCACTAAGGCATAACAGCAATTTAAGTAAACGTTGCAGATTAATTTAGTACAAAACTTATTTCGATGTGATGTAGATTTTCAAAGAAATTGTCACTTAATTTTAGGTAATTTCTGAAAAAAATTGAATTCGCCTTAGGCTAGTTTACTCTTTTTCAAAAACTTAAAATAAAAATCTAGTCTGAAATGATTGTGGTACAGGATATACGAATTATAAATTTACCCGTTTTAATATTCAAAATTGTCCAAATTTTACAAATAAGATCGACTGATTCAGCTCTATACGTGCGTTTTTCTAAACGTGCATTAGAGAAAAATTCATAATTAATTTAGTGAGTTAGTTTTCAAAAATCCAGTCTTATAAAAATCAAGGCAATAAGATACTCTAACTGGAACTTGAATTAAATAAATCTATTGGATAACGGAAAGTGTAGTATTTCACCGACTAAAACTATCAATTTTACATTCTTTTGATGTTTTTTTTGAAAGCAGCCTTAAGGAAAAAGTTAAATTGGTTTTTATTATTCCATTTTGTTACAAAGATTTTTTTGATGAATTGAGATTTTAGTAAGTTTTATTTCGTCATTAAGGTTCTCTAGTATCTATATTTTCTTAATTATAACAATTATCCGGTATATATCTTACGAAAGTCGACTTATATTACTAAATGTTGGTAACAAAATAGGATCAATAAAAATTTGCTGACGTGGCTATGTACAAACTTTTTGAGAACTGCTCAAGAATGAATTGGGAAAGACTTTTATAGGCCCCTGAGCGGCCAAAGAATTAAGAAAGATTAGATCACTCAGCATTCAACGCTATTTCAAGGTAGTTCGTGACAATTTTAGATGAACATTCATCGATATGAATAAGAACGTTACTGGCATGGTTTCAAAATAAAAAAATTGTTTGTCGGTTCATAACTCCATCCAAGTCACATTTCTCATATAGTATATGATAATAAGAAGGAAAGGGAAGGCTTTCCTTTCTTCTAAAGGCGTCAGCTTTTGTTGCAAATGAGTTGCTGATATGAATGGGGTTGGGTATAGGCTCAGAGGAAAAAATTCTATAGAGAGGACAAGCCGCGCGCGGCCTGGTCGCAGATGTAGGCCCATTGGGCCTACACCGCCGCCAGTTCGCCGTCCGCTGTCATCGAGTGTACACGCGCGCTGTTCACCGACGAAAAACGAGTTTTATCAAAAATGCCGCAGTGTGCAATAATAACTTGCAAACATCGCAGTGACCTGAATAATTTCCAAGCCGATAGGATAACATTTCATAGGTAAATACTATTTATTTCCTTTTATTTCACATAAAACACGAATTCAACGTAATACTCGAGTTGTACCATGTAACCTTACGTTTGCTTGTGCTTTAAAACGTTCATTATACATTGCGGCTACACAAGGAACATATTGTAAACAGTGTAGTGTTTTGTGCCGCAATGAACGGTGTACAAAACGATTCACTCAGTGAGACATTTTTCTCGGAAACGAGGCGAGGCGTTCCCGCTATTTATCGTTGTGTGCGTGCGCGATCGCGCTCGCTTATCGTTCGCGTGTACACATACATTGAAATGATGCGCGTGTATTGCGCAATAGGAGCGTCCAGCTACAAGTGTGTGTGGATTAGGTGTGTGCGTGCATTATCTTTACAATTACTGGTGCTTTGTGTGGGTTGCGCAGACCTTGCGACAGGCGTATTCTATACAAATCGCCCGGCATGACCTATCTCCCGAAATCTGTGGGTATAGGCCAAGCTAAACATGGAATGTTAGCAATGTACGCGCCACTAATAGAAACAGTTCGATATCAGTCTAGCCATAGGTGACCTCCACAGTCCACACGCATTGTTTACGCCCTTGAATGAATTTAGGTTCTATTATATGGCTTTTCGTTCAACCACACTGCTGGTTTACCACGGTACCTAGTTAGTTAGTTACATACTCCCTACGTACATGTAATTTTGTATGCGTATATTCAGGAGGAGTCCCTAAAATCCCAGAGATATAAACATAAATAATATTTTTTTGTCAGATTGGTATCATGGGGAAGGGAACCCTGTTCAGTGCTAAATACTGAACAAGTTCTTAGGTTTTCAGGTTTCCCAAGGACCCCAAGTCACCTCGTATTTGCAATGAAATTTTAAAGTTACCTACTATATAAACAGTATATTATAAAATAACACGCACTGTTGATGAGTCAATTCCCCTAATTAATGGATTCGGCAATTCAAAAACTTAAAGCTTTAAGATTATAAATTATTTTCATCGGCAATTCAAAAACGTAAAGCTTTAAGATTATAAATTATTTTCATTTCATGTATGCCTACACTCTCTGAAATTAATTCGTGCGGTATCGGGACATCGTGTCGTTGAATAACTTAAGCGACGTCGATAAATTGCCTCACTCGTCGGAAATAAATGCCAAACAGAAATTCTCTTTGAAAGCTGCAAGTTGCGGCGAATTCAGGACGATATCGCGAGGCTATCCTGGCGTAAGGCCAGGACTATTATTCCTATCGCTTTAAAACATCGCCAAAGCTACACGAGCTTATTCACCGTCCTCATTCTACCATCAGACTCTTAGACGCACGGCCGGTTTCCATCCTTGGTAGATATTCCTCGAATTCGCACGAAGTGCTTTGCTTCTTTTTTTTCTTAGGTATGCACACTGCCAAGGAGTGGAATTCCTTGCCGGCGTTTATATTTCCGAGCTCATATAACCCGACGACCTTCAAATCAAGGGTGAACAGGCATCTTCTGTGCGAGCTCACTCGGCTCTCTGCATGGTAGGCCATCTTTGCCTTTGGCTAGTCTGTGGCCAAGAGTAAGCCCATTTATAATAAAAAATTCGTGAACTCATCTAAGTTAGCCGTGAAGTGGTGCCATTATAAACGTATCTTTATATAAAGTGGACATTAATGATAACATTAGCACACTTAGTTATCGCAAATCGAACGCAGAGTTAGAATAGTCCGACTCTACCAGCTCTACCTACACAGTCGCGGCAATGCTTACTCAAACAACAGGGCTTATCGCGAAAATCTGAATTTTGATGATGATGTTACATTTTCCACTAGTTTTTCTAACCACAGTTATTATTATAACTCATTAAACACAAGATAACAGATTAAAAAAAATGTTTCCCAGAACCAAAGAGTTCAGTAATCGATCTCAAAACATGAAAATGGAAGCTCTTCTAGCACATTAAATAAGCACATTTTATATAGTTATTCACTTCACAAGCTCAAACAAACATGGACTTAACTAAACAATTCTAGTCTAAGTAGGTACTTCTCAATTCTCATTAACAGAGCATTTAGATCCTGGCCATAATAAATTGGAATGTTTACATTACATTACCATATCTTCAATAGCTACAAGATTTTGCACTTTGCCATATTGTAATGGATAAACGTAGGTATTTGTACGTCGATTGAAATTCGAACTGGGCGTCCCTACTTACGAAGCAGTCAGCCTGAAAATCCTATTACGTTTAATCCAGCCCGTATGAGCTTAGCTTCTTTACGAGTTCCTACTAAGGGAGGGGAATTTATAAAACTGATGCATTTTTTATAGTAAATATATAGGGTTTTTATAGTACAGCTCTATTAGTTGTGAAAAAAACTGACTCTAAAATTGTTTGATAAACTTTGTTTGGTATTTGTATTTATTGTAAAAAGGAGAGCCGTAACGAAAAAAGGTCTGTCTTGAACTGGCCGGCTAAAAGATTATATCGAATTTCTAAAATCACACCATGTACTTATAGTGTATGCATTAACGACCCAACGTAGCAGTAACGAACCTTAAATAATATATTACCGCCATAAAGGAATATGAGCGCCGGCGAACTTTACCTTCAAGTTTTATGAGAACTCAACCGAGCATAGGTATTGTTACGTTTGCAAAGTTTTCTAATATTAAACACAGGTATAGCAATATTTGCTAAGCTCGCATCGCAACTATGCGCATGATGTACAATGAGCTGCAAAAGTGCATGGCGAATTTATCAATGAATTCATTCATAATTTATCCATACAATTTTGCATCTCACTGTACCTATACATCTTGTATGATTCAGTTAATGCAATTTGTTATTCCTTCTTGCTTTCTATTGGCAACGTGCGTAACAGAGTGGCGCTGATTATCAGAAATACACGTCATCTTACAGCATTAATGTTAGGCGGCCGTAGGAGTAGGAACTAATTTGACACCACACAACTTAATATCAGCGTCTGATATTAAGTTGAAGAAAATCACCCTATGAAAATCAGCGCTTCGGCGTGCCGGGCAATATGCTGAGGGGGATCCCATTTAGCATCTAGTTTCCTCCCACGGACGCTCCGGCTGTGGAATGAGCTCCCTGCTGAGGTATTTCCGATGAACTACAGTATGGGGTTCTTCAAACAAGTAAAACGGTCCAGTAGTTTCGGAGAAAATGGCTGTGACAGACGGACAGACAGACACACGAGTGATCCTATAAGGGTTCCGTTTTTCCTTTTTGAGGCACGGAACCTTAAAAAGGAGTGTACAAGGACAAGGACTCCTTCTTAATATTAGCAAGGGTTTAGTGCATATCTATCTACAGGATTGTGAATTTTATGAGCGCACGTGTGAAGCATCATTGACCGGTTTGAATTAAGCCAACGTTTTATTACGAATTCTTGATGTTATTTGATAGTAGATATCTACCGTTTCGTAAACCTGAGATACGATGACAGAAATTAATAGACATAAAGATTTTGTATAGCTAAGCCGGGAAAAGGTAGGTAAGGATAGGCATTTATTCCATGCTTATAAATAATTCTTTCTTTATAAATCGTCGTACAGAAGATATTTTTCGAGATCTTATTTTGATTTCGCTGGTTGCTTCTTAAACGCTTTTGGGGTTTGCTTAATATCTTTCATTGGTCCGATTCAAGTTGTTTTTTTGTGACAAATAGCTCCAAATAACAATAGGTACTGCTCAACATGCAATTGAAATAAGTAGAAAAATGGAGACATGTGGTTTGTTTATGGAACTACCGCATTCCGCAGGTAAAATCACACTAGACAGAGTACGGAACCCTAAAAACGAATATGATGTAAGCAGAAAAAAGCAATAAACCTAGCGACTGTCGAGTGAGATAAGCTCCAAAGTTGGCAAGCTCCGAACGCAGCGAAATGCAGGCTTATTGATCCGCAAACGTCTCCAGACTAAGTAGACTCTATACCTAAATATAGTCTACTACGAGTATGAAAAGGTATATCCCCGTTACCCAATCCGGCACCGGTAGGGGACGGAATGTCGGGTACTGGCTTTCGCAGGGTTCAACGTAATATTACGCGATTAGGCACATTCAGCTGGGAATGGGCAGACTTTCATTCATAAAGTGGCATGCACTGAAATTTTTGTGGTGAAGAGATTTCAAATATTTACGTAAACAAGTATGTAGGTATTCATTCTCACGGATTTTAATAGACGGTCTGCTTTTCACGGATGAAACTAAAACAGCTCTGTTTGTTTAGGGCCACTTGCACCAAAGAAAATGGGGGGTTAACCCACAATTTTATATGGAATGTGACAGATGACAGGCCACTAACCCTGAGTTAAGTGGTTGGTGCAAGTGGGCCTTAATTATCAGTTGTGTTCTACTATCTGAAAAATAATATTCTGACAAAGACATAATCTACTATATTTCGCTTAGTATGATATTCCATTAATCTAGGTTAGGTATACAGTTCTGCAAGCAACACCAAAGATAAAGGCGTGTTTAAATAGCTTGCAGGACTCATTCATTATCGCTTTTAATGGTCCATTATCGTATCAATGTTATCTAAGGCTGTTCAATGGGACAAATTACCTATTTATTGCATAGATAATATCTAACAAACGCTATTAAAATATTAATGCAAATCAATTCATTACGTAATTTATTTGTGTAAATAACATAACATATACTTATTATCACAGACAGGTAAAAATATTATTATGTTTGACTGTGACAGGATTATCAGAACGAAAAAAACAACAAAGTGACTATGGAATTCTGTTACTTGACACAATTTGTTTGGAATTAGTACGTTTTATTAATTTTAAGTTTATCATGATACAATTTAATAACTTTCATATAGGTATTATAAACTGAAATAGATAAAATACACGAAAGAAAAAGCGACTGGCCCCTATGGAGGCTCCACCGGGTATCGAACCCGGGAGTTCAGCTTACACATCTTACCCCTAGACCGCAACGGCCACAACTATCCGCCCGTAACTTTAATATAAGTATATTATACGAACATAAGGATTGGCTGTAGGTAAGATAGACTAATACCAGCAGAGCCCGTGGGCTGAAAATTCAGGCAATTCAATTCGTTTTTATTGATTTTGGTGGGTTCGGAACTGTTTTTAGAAACATTTGTACCAGGGGCCCATTTCTCGAAGCTACTAGTTACAATGAGGAGGCACACTCAAAGGTTATGACAGATGGCGCCACCCTATTAGTCCATACGTGAGAGCGAGAAGATGATATGTTTTTTCTCTCTCACACATATATGAATGACAGGCGCCGCCTGGCGGGATAAAATGTCAGTGTGCCTCCTCATTTACAAGTGGTTGTCAATGTCTAATATGACAAGTTGAAAAAAGACTTCCGCTTGTAACTTTCAGTTTTGAGAAATAGGCCACAGGTACTTACCTACCTTACAACCTCCATTCGTCATTCTGGCGCTCACTCGAATGACTTTATTTAGGTAATTGCTCAGACTCCGGACAAGCACGTATTGGTTTTAACCGCATGCTAATTGTTTTACATTTCATTACACAAAGTGTGTCTTCGTATGTTTATTTAACAGATGCGGCCAGGAAAGTGTGTGAAGGACCAATTTGTTTTGCGGTCGCCAGGTGCGTCATCAGCAGGAAAACAACAATCAAGAACCGAACGAAGATCCTGTTTGGGGTTTAGGATAATGATCAGCTTGAATCGTGAATACGGATGAAATGATAAGACTAATTGAACCTTTTAGAAAATGAAAACAGGAATTTGAAATTAATGAGTTGAAGTGACCCTAGCCGTAATCACGAGTTCATGTCTGTCAATTAATTTTAAGTTTATTTTTAATTTTATTTTGATAAGTTGTAAAAATGGCTGGCTGATGTAATTATAAAAAAAAAAACAAAGTACTAAGGTGTTATCATTTGTTAGGTATACATAGATGTTTATTATGGACACTGCGTATCTTATTTTCAATGTTTGCGATAATATTTTAATGTTCAATGCCCGATCTTTGACATAAAATCAAAAAACTTGTTAAACTTTAGTTACATATTATGATCCATATTGAAACATGCTCTTTACGACTGTTAAAAACTACTATATGATTATTATGTCATTTATGTCCACTTAAAGTATCCTAATCATGTTTATATAATAACAGGAGATGCTGCGAGAAAAACAACACCACTTGGAGAGGCTGATGCGAGAACGAGAACTCGAGCGGACGGAGGTGGCCAAGGTGTCGCTCCAGGCCAACCGCGCTGAGACCGCACTTGAGCAGCTGAAGAAGGAAGCTGCACAGGTAATAACTAGATAATACCACTTGGAGGGTCTGAGGCGAGAACTGGAACTGGAGCAGACGGAGGTAGCCAAGGTGTCACTGCAAGACAACCGCGCTGAGACGCACTGGAACAGCTGAAGAAGGAAGCCGCACAGGTAACGTTGCTGACCCTTGAAGACGATACAGGAGGGGTCAATTCTCCGTACAAATGCTTTCGACTATTTCCTCCCTGGTTTTTGAAGATAGAGCAATGGTTTTTTCAACACTGATTATTATTATTTTTATTTATTTATTTAAACTTTATTGCACATAAATAAAATAAAAATGTACAAATGGCGGACTTAATGCCTAATGGCATTCTCTACCAGTCAACCATCGGGCCAAACAGAGACAAGTAAAAATGGTGCAAAGAGAATGAAAAATAACAGATTAGAATTAATCGAAAACAGCTGAAGTACAATACAAAATAGTGATAAAATACATAAATAAAAATATTATATATATACTAATATTGATGGATGCTACTCGAACTCTTGTTTCAGCAGATACTGATGTACCAACCGCTTGAAAGCTAACTTGCTTGGGGCTTGTCTGATATTGAGAGGGAGCGAATTCCAGAGACGGCTCGCCTGGACAGCAAAAGAGTTAGTCATAAACCCAGTGCGGTGAGCTGGAATAGAAAGCTTAAGAATACGAGATGTACGCAGCTCACCGCCTGGACGAGGGGTGTCAAACAGGAACTTGTTTTTTAGATAGATAGGAGCAGAAGGCTCAAACAGGATTGAGAATAGGGTGCAGAGTATTCGAAGGGACCTACGACGGCGGATGGAGAGCCAGTTGAGCTGGCGACGGTAAAACGAGATACGGTCGAATTTACGTAAGCCAAAAATAAATCGTATGCCGTTGTTGAGAAGCCGTTCCAGTTTATTAAGGGACTCTTGGGTGGCATTCGTTGTACACACATCACCATAATCGAGCATTGGCAAAATCAACGTCTGTACTAACATCTTTTTTGTGCTCACTGGGAGAAAATTTTTAAATTTGTATAACATTCTTAGAGTGCCAGTGACCTTCCGACTAACATCAGCAAACTGGACGCTCCAGGAAAGGGTAGAGTCCAGCATTAGTCCTAAATTCTTAGCCTTAGTGCATATGGGAATGACAGACTCATCAAACAGAATCGGTGGGATGGCAACTGTATTCAGCTTGCAGATCTGACGCTGGCTGCCCAGAATTACAGCTTGACACTTCGTTGGATTCACACTGATTCCGAAACAGCTAGACCATTCAGCTATGTGGTCAAGATCAGCGTTAAGTAAGGAAATTGCAGTGGTAATATCATCAACATCAACTTGAACATACAACTGGAGGTCGTCAGCATACAAATGGTAAGAGCTGCGAATGTTGGTGGTGATTAAATCAATAAAAACTGAAAACAAAAAAGGCGAAAGAATGCCGCCTTGAGGAACTCCAGTACTTACTTCACACCAATCAGAAAGGGAGCAGCTAGCACGCACCGCCTGGACACGATCCGACAAATAGGAGGAGAACCATTTTGTTGCATCGGCCGAAACCTGAAGTTGTGCCAGAGTAGCTAGGAGCAAAAAATGAAAAAAATGAAAATGAAATATTTATTTTTCAAGTAGGCATATTACAATGCGCATATGAACGTCAAATAAAGCTACGCCGGCTCTAACCCTACGCCTCAGCCTCGAGAAGATTTCAGTCCCCCCTCAGTTGCAAGTCGTGGTCAACCACATTGAAGGCGTTCGAGAAATCGATAAGCACCAGAACCGTGATCTTTGATGCTTCCATCCCCAGCCGAATATCTTCGGTAACTTTAAGAAGAGCGGTGGTGGTACTGTGACCTGATCGGAAGCCAGACTGAAATGGGGACTAAAACTTCCGGTGAATAAAACTTGAAATTTGTTTATGGACCGCTGCCTCGAGAATCTTGGATAGAAATGGAAGAATAGAGATCGGTCGAAAATGATTGAGAGAACTGGGGTGGTTTACTTTAGGAAGAGGAATGATTTGTCATTCCTCTTCCTAAAGTAAACCACCCCTCCACTTTGGGCCTTTCGCCAGCAAGATGGAAATACCCCAGTAAATAAGGATGTGTTGATAATGTGCGAAATTACCGGCACTATATCATCTAGATTCTAGAATATGAGTGACCTGACTCGGCTCACCATGTCGTGACCTACCGCCTTTGATTTGATTGAAATTATAATTTTGCGAATCTCCTCAGGAGAAACTGGACTAAAGATAAAAGGGTCGATATCGGGAGAAGAGAGAGAGGCAATATGGCATAAAGTTTTAAATTTAACAAGTGAGTTGATGGAAGTAGTTTTGGCGAAGTGACAGTTTAATTGATCGAGAGAGAAAGAGCTAGAGTCATCACCTTTAGCTTTACCTATGCCAAGTGACCTGAGAAACTTCCATGTGTCAGCAAGAGAAGAGGATGTAACGTTTTGATGTATGTATCGGCGTTTGGCAGCTCTTACCATTTGGTTACACCGATTTCGCGCAGCCTTGAACAGATCCCAATTGCCATCACACCGATGTGGTTTTATGTGTCGGACCGTTTTAGTTTTTCTGATATTCTTATTTTTAATGACGCTATATCCCATCAAAAATTTGTAAAAACGGCGTTATTGATTATGGCGTAAAAAAAGGTGTGGTATTCAAAATTGGCGACAATTAGCTAAAAAAACTAAACGGTCTGACAGAGATAATTTCATTGTTATTCAGATTCTCAAATTTCGTTACGATTGATTAAGTTTTGAAGGAGGAAACAGTCGAGAGCGGAACCTCGATTTTAAAGATTTTTTCGCAATATCTTTTAACTGAGTTGTTCTGAACCGACATTTTTTTTTTTCGAAAAATCTAGTGTATAACACTATTATATTTAACTATAATAAAATTCCCAAATTGAAAGGGGAGCTCCTTCCCATTTTAGCGATTTCGCTCCTGCAGCGTTTAAACCAGTGAGGGGCAAAGTACGGCCTGTCAGCCGAGTTTGGCCCGAGAAAGGATTTTATCTGGCCCTCCACAGGTCCTTCAAAATAGTGTGCGATAGCACTGTAATAAATGTTGACCCGCAATGAAAAAAGTTTGTCCACCACGGCTTTAAACCATGTAGGTTATACATTCCTTTTTTTTTAGAACTACTCTAGCTCATACTCGTATTTCAGATAAAACATGTAGTGCAATCATGGTCGCGCGGTAGATGATAAAATATCGGGCCGTCCCTATCGCACTTACAAATAGTGCGATAGGGACGGCCTGCTATTTTATCATTTATCGCGCGACCATAATTGCCTGCATGGTCTCTTAGTGATCCTAGAAAATGATACCCAACCATTTTTCTTCCAACTAAAGCTTAGGTAGTTCAAAACGTAAGAAAGGTTCACCGAACCGAATAGTCCAAACGGAAGTATCGCCTACGCCAACATTATCATTAGGTAGCCTGTTAATAAATGGTACCTGCTAAGTAGTATCTAATAGGCACTACTATTTTCATTATTTTGAAGATTATTGGATAAAGACATATATTGACCGGGATATAGACCGTGATTACCTTTTTGATTTTTGTCGAGCTCGACAAAAATCAAAAAGGTAATCAGTGTAATCACGGTCTATATCCCGGTCAATATATGTCTAATGAAAATAACCGTGAATCATTCAAAACTCTGATTATTGGATAATTTGCCTTTGCCACCCTAGCTTAAATTGCATTGTACTGTTTCAGACAAGCACTGAAAACGGCAAGTTAAAGGCGGAGCTGGACCGACTGACGCAGCAGCTAGAAGATGAGAAACAGAAGGTGGAGGACCTGCTCTTCAAACATGAGGAGGAGAACATCAACAAGGAAGATTACAATGTAATTATAGCTATAGTTCGGTCTTTCACCAAGATGACACACTTTAACCTTCCTCCGCTTTTATTAAAGCCTGACTCCGTAGCCGAATGGCATTTTTACGACGCGAAACGAAAACGAAACGCCGCGAAAGGTAGTCTGGCTCTGTCGCTCCAATTCACAAGAGCGATAGAGATAGATATCTACGAGCATTTCGTTTCGTGAGCGTTTGTGTATTCGGCTACGCACGCTGACCAGAAATATATGACTATTGTAAAGAGGGCGCTCTTATTCTGATGTAGGCGGTGACAGTTTAGTTTAGTATGAATAAAATAGTTTTAATGAAATTCCGTAACAGGGCGCGTAGGTACTGTAGGTAGTCATATGTTTCTGGTGTGGCTTTATAAGCGATTAAGAAGAGAAGTGAGGCGCGTCTTCGGGAATGACACGAAAATACTTGACTCTTCCCGGCTCGGCCACCAGTGAGCCTTGTCGTTTTTTTCTTTCGTGTATGATATCTAATTCAGTTTATAATTTATATACAGTAGTGTAACTACTTGAAAAACAACAAATCAAAAAATATTTAATAAAATAATTTGATTTGTTCCCTAGGTGTAGGTACTTACTTGACACTACGTTAGACTTAGATTCACTTGCAATGTTACTATACTGTGATTGTTGACTTTTGTTGTACGATTTTTTGTAATGGATGTATTTTTTCTTTCAGAAATACAAAGATGCGATGGAGGTAAGAAAAACTTTTTTTTATATTTAGTCTGATTCATCCTCTTACGACAAAACCGTTTCGTTAATATGTACGACATTATTTGAGGGAGAGGTAGAAGGAGTTTACGCAAAATAAAGTCGCGGGTAATAGCTGATGGAAAACAATATAAAATTATAATATTTGCAGGCCGAGAAATTCGCTCGCGACCAGCGAATCCGCGAGTTAGAAGCAGAGGTGGCGTTGCAGGTTGCGCGCGCCGACGCGGCCGCAGCCACTCTTCGTGCGGGCGACCAGCAGCGTGCTGCCGAGCTGGCTGCACTAGCCGATCAGCATCGCGAGGAGCTCGTTGCTGCCCACAGTAAGTGCTGTAGCGGTCGATTATAGTAGGATCCCGAGGTGGCGTTGCAGGTTGCGCGCGCCGACGCGGCCGCAGCCACTCTACGTGCGGGCGACCAGCAGCGCGCTGCCGAGCTGGCCGCGCTAGCCGATCAGCATCGCGAGGAGCTCGCCGCTGCCCACAGTAAGTGCTGTAGCGGTCGATTATAGTGATCCCGAGGTGGCGTTGCAGGTTGCGCGCGTCCACGCGGCCGCGGCCACTTTACGTGCCGGCGACCAACACCGTGCAGCCGAGTTGGCAGCGTTAGCCGATCAGCATCGCGAGGAATTAACTCGCTGCT
This sequence comes from Leguminivora glycinivorella, assembly GCF_023078275.1. Taxonomy (NCBI): domain Eukaryota; kingdom Metazoa; phylum Arthropoda; class Insecta; order Lepidoptera; family Tortricidae; genus Leguminivora; species Leguminivora glycinivorella. The sequence continues at coordinate 17,415,651 of NC_062977.1, forward strand.
GCCCACAGTGAGTACCTGCTACAATTATTCCTTTATCCAGCATTATAGGACCAGGCCGATCTACCGGTACCGCAATTGCTGTCGCTGTACGTCACTTTGCTCTGTGTACTCGGCGCCGTTTGGCTCAATGCTGTGGAACCAAAATCAGCGTGATAGGGCAGAAAGAATGGCATGCATCAGAGATAAATGCTAGCAGACAGCCAGGTAGGACGTTTTTGAGATTATACATGTACGATTATGTTGTCAAATAAACTAACCGAAATATATTCCCCGTACATATTTCCCAATCGCCAATATATTACAGTTAGTATTTTTTTTTATCCACAGCACTGTCTTCCGAGCTTCAAAAACTCCTGGACGAAGCCTACGCCCTGCTCAAAGAAAAAGACAGCGAGAAAGACTCCATAGGCAAGAGCATGTCCGAGGAACTCTCCAAAGTCAAGGCCGAAGCAGAAAAGGCCTTGGCCGAGGCCAAGTCCAAGATCTCCATCGCACAAACAGAGTTCGACACTCAGATTTCCGTCCTCACTGGTAAACTGCAACTGGCAGAGTCCAAACTGGAATCTGAGAAGCAGAATGTGGAAAGGCTGAATAAGGAGAACAGTCAGACCATCATCGACTTGAATGCGAAGCTGGCGCAACTGCAGGCTTCTGTCGATGATAAGACGCACGAGTTGAATAAAGGTATGTCTTTCTAAGCGCTTATTTTGCCGTTTTCCATTTATTTGCTAGAATTAAGTAATTAACAATGACAGTCAGAGTGAGCAATACTTTACGCACAGTTAGTTCTCCTTAAAAACAACAATGCACCTTATAAAAGTCTCTTTTAACCTTATTGACACTATTGTGAATTGAAAAAAAATTGTTGTGTTTTGAATTTAATAAAAATTATTATATTTTTCAGTGGTCGGAGCAAGCAAAGAGCATGAACTGAACCTAAACAAGGAAATAACTAAGCTCAAAATGGAACTCAGCTCAAAAATATTAGACTTGGAACAGTTACAAGAAGTAAAGACAAAACAAGATTCGACCTGTAAAACCTTGCAGGAAGAGATAGCTAAAGTAAGGGAGGAGCACGCAGCCAAAGTCAACGAGTATGAAAGCATATTAAATGAAATCACGCAGCAAAATGAAAAGAGCAAATCAGATGTTGCAGAATTACAACAAAGTTTAGCCGCAAAAATAAGGGAGTACGAAAAATTACTTCACGAATCAAGTGACTCTTCCAGTTCCACTGAACAACTTATAAATGAATACAAACAAAACATTCACGAAAGAGACAAGGAAATCATAAAATTGAAAGACGATTATGAACAGGCTACGGCAAACTTTAATATCAAACATAGCAAAATTGCAGAAGAACATAAGAAAGAAATCGATAATCGTAATTCAAAAATAGAAGAGCTCATGAAAGAAATAGAAAATCACAAGCAAACTTTAGATCAGAAGAAAGTGGAGCTCGATACTCTTAACACGCAATTCACGAACAACGCAGATGAATTAAAGGCAGCAAAAGAAGAGAACGAGCGCCTTAAACAACAAATAAATGAACTAACTCAAGCCAATAATGAGTTAAAAGATAAAATATCTGCTTTGATGTTAGAGATCGGTGAACTTAAAAGACAGTTTGCTAGTACTCAGGAAAAATGCGAAGACTTACAGAAATCTAAAGATAAAATCGAAGCCGAATATATGAATCTTACTGGACAAGCAACTGACTCTAATGAACAGTTTAACCGACTGTCTCAGCATTTAAAAGAAACAGAAAAGGCGTTGGAAGAATTCAAAGATAAAGCACGTGAGGCAGCTAATAATCATGGCAGAATAGAACAAGAATTAAAACAGAAATTATTTAAGCTTCAGGAAGATTTTTCGCTAGAACGTGGTCAATTAGTAAAATCACATGATGAACGGATAGAAGAACTGAAATTAGCAGACGGTAAGATTAAAGAACTTGAAAATAAAACAAGCGAGATGTCTAACCATATTAAGGAATTGGAATCAAAGGCTGATCAATTGTTAGACGAAAACACTAATTTAAAGAAAGAGATCGTCGCTCTGAAAACTAGAGAACAAGAACTAAACAATGAGTATGAAACTATGTGTAAAAAGGTAGACGTTGACATTGAGAAGTATAAGGAAGAGATTGCAATTTTGAAAGCAGATGGAGCAACATCTCAAGTCACGCTGATGGAAAAAGTAGACCAATTAACTGAAGCTCAAAATGAGTTGAATAATAAATTAGAAGAAGCTAGAAAGAATGAAGATTCTTTACAAAAAGTTATAAACGATATGAACTTGCAACTGGGCAATCAGAAGAGCCAGTATGAAAAAGAATTAGAACAAGTTCATATCCAGTTAAATGCTGTGAGTGACGAATTAAAAGCTAGCAATGGCGAAGGCGAACAGCTAAAACAATCTCTTTTAGAAAAAGAAAACAGCATCAAAGAACTTTCACGCAAATTGGAAATGTTAGATGTAGATCTGAAGTCTAATTTAGAAATAGTAATTGAAAAAGATCGCCAAATTGCACAAATTAACGTAGAACTAAATGGTGCTTTAGAAAGTAAAAAGCAGCTAGAGGAAAAACTGAATGCAAGTACGTTAGAATACTCTACTTTAAAGCAGCAATATGAAACCCTTGCAAGTAATTCTTCTGCCGAAGAATCCGTTTTAAGGGAACAACTCAACCAGTTAGAATCATTGAGGAAAGAAATGGCAGTTTTAAACCAAGACAAAAACACAATTGAAACCAAATACCAACAAGAATCGGCCCAGTTAGAAAAACTAAGAACAGAACACGAAGAAACTTTAAAGAAATTCAATGAAAATATTACAGCTAACGCTAACCTTAACAAAGCCTTAGAAGAACAAAATAATGTTATTCAAAATGAAAGTCAGAAGAGTGAAAATAATTCCACTAAAGTTAAACATTTAGAAGATGAAATCTCCCGACTGAGTCAAGAAATCCAAACCATTGCAGCTAAAGAAAACGAACTAAATTTACTAAATGAAAACTTAAACAAGACAATAGCTGAGTTAAAAAACAAAATGAAGAATTAAATGAAAAATATAAAGTAGAAACAGAATCTCTAAAAAATACCGTTAAGCCTTTACAAAGTCGCGTAGAAGAGCAAGAGAAACAATTAGAAGAGTTAAAACAAGCCAAAGAAAAGGTGACTGAATTGCAACAAATTATTGCCAAAACGGAAAGTGATATTAAACAACTAACAAGTATAAACGAAGGCCAAAAGACGAATTATGAAGACTTGAATAAGCAATTACAAAAACAGTACGAAGAGTATAAGAAGGAAGCTAAACGTGCAAAACACGACTTAAAAGCTCAAGTAGAAATGTATGACAAAGAATTGAAAGAATCCAAAGAGAAAGTTAAAGTGGAAATGGAGAAGCAATATGCATTGCAACAGAAACTAAGTGACGCTGAGAAGAATATATTAGAATTAAACAATAAGTTAGAGTTAGTGACAGTTCAACAGAGTGCTAGTGTAGAGAAGGATGACAAATTAGAGAAGTTGACATTAGAGTTGCAAGCGATTAGGAAAACTAGCTCCGAAGCCTTGTCGAAAAACGAGACCACTATTAACGCGTTGAAGAACGAGGTGGAACAGAGGAAGATAGAATTGAAACAAAAGCAAGAGATGATATCGAAACTCCAAGAGGATGTAAAGGTATAATTTAATAATAACATTTCACTATTAAGTTTTGTAAAATATAAACCCTACTCATAGGGTGCGGTGTGTTGGTGACGGAAGGACCTACGGAACTAATTTGTTCCATCTATTGTCCTTTTAGTCGTCGGCGAACCCCGAACCCTCCTTAGACCTTGTACACTCTTGTGTTAAGTACACAGCAAAAGGGAGTGTACATGTTTCTAATGGATTGGCAACGCGCATGTGACACTCCTTGAGTTGCAGGCGTCCATAGGTTACGGTGACCGCTTTCCATCAGGCGGGCCGTATGCTTGTTTGCCACCGAAGTAGTATTAAAAAATGACATTTAATTAGTGTATGCGGCACAAAGTTGCTTATTATGCTCTAATCATCTGTGAAGGGCCTTTCATTGACAACAATAAAGTCCGAACTCTGTACCACCCACCGGCCCGAGTAAGAGTTCCTTTATTTTGGACTAATATCAGTGAAATCACCCACGATTTTGGATATTTGGCTATGTTTTCCTCATAAACGTAGTGTAAATCAGGGACTCAGGGTAAATAACTTTGATGATGGGGCATTTACCCATTTTATAATTATCGTCAGAGTTGCCACTAATCAAATGGGGTTATAATAATATACAGAAGTAAAACAGTAATTAATACTATTATTTTGATCACATTTCAGAGTTTAAAAGCCAAAGCGGAAATAGCCGAGCGAGAGAAGGTGCTCATGCTCAAGGACATGGCATCGAAGGACATCCGCGATAAGAATGATAACAACGCCGTGGGGTTGCACGGAGCTGGCGACGTCCCTGCACAAAAGTAAGCATTCTAGGTTGCTAGTGGTATCTATACTCCAATTGCTAATTCGAGTCCAAAAAAACTACGACAGATACGTCAATGTCACAGCTGTCAATGTCACTTATGTCACTGTCAAAATACTTTTCATGTTATTGATACCTGAAGTGATACAAGCGCAATACAACTATACAACTAAAAATCACGGAAAAAAAGAAAAAAAAATCGAGCGACCTAGTATTTATGTAAATAATAAAAGACTATTAAATATATAAATCAAAGGATTGAAATAAATAATAAATAATTTATCTTGGCGTGTGTTTTTATAAAAAAGGATTATACTATTTTACAAACATTTTATTGCAGTGGCAACATCGTAGTAGTTTTTTTGGACTCGAATTAGCAATTGGAGTATACATTGAGGTCCGTACCTATAGCGACGCCATATTATTACCTAGAGTGGTAAAAAATATGCAGAACCAAAGTACCAACACTAAGTGACCGGCCACACCAGAGCGTCGCGTGTCTCGGGGCGCGCAACGGGCGTCCGCGCCACGCCGCTTCAGTGTAATTCGAAAAGCGTCTCCTCAGTACATTTTGTATAGGAAAGACGTAAGACGCGCCCCAGGTGGCGTGGCGGCGGCGGGGCGCGCGCCGCGCCGCTTGGCGGCGCGCCTGACGTCCTTCCTATACAAAATGTCCTAAGATAAGTTTTTGAATATGACTTAACAAAAATGGTTCCCCCCAAAAATGTTGTTTACCAAATGAAACAAACTCCAGTAGAAAGTATTTACTCTATACACATAATGCAGCACCTCAGTTGCTTATGGCTTTTTTTGGTCGCTAATACCTGGCAGCCGCTGTCAAACAGGTAAGTTGATGTTAGTAGTACGGATCCTCTACTAGTATATTAGTAAGTATATAAATTATAACTTGTTGGAAAGATGACCCCAAATAAATCTCATCCTCCAACACAAAAGCACGCCAATGTGCTTTGAGATCTGTCTCCACCCGACATCGACAATATTTTAACACAAAATCGGTGTCGAGAGTTCTGCCTAGAACCGCAGTATAATAAAGAGTAATATCGTACAGTATGGCCACTTCCTCTCCCCGCTGAAAGCGCCGCCCACCCCCTCACGGTTACCTCACAGTTACCGCCTGTCAAAAACGCGAACAGTCAACCTGTCATATCTCACTCATACAAGCATGGTACGTGTTCACCTACACGAGCTTAGAATATGTGTTAGGAACGCGCCTCTTTCATATATTTGATCGCCAGTGTCCGAAATGTGCTAGAACGTCCGATTAAAAACTGGACTCGACATCCGACAAGTAGGAACCGGCTCTTTAGGACGGCTTTAGGTCGACCTAAGCAAACCTTTCAAGATGGCTAAGCCAGCGGAGATGATGTGCCTCACCTAATGAGCACCTATACATATTTCGGCATTCTTACGGATCTGCTTACCTGCAGTGTACTGCCTTTAAAGTGGCAAATAGTGTTCAGCACGGGAAGCATGGTCGCGCGATAGACGATATAATATCAGGCCGTCCCTATCGCTGGTCTTCTATAAAAATGAAAATGATATTTTCATATAACTTTGAGGACTCATATCGACGGCGCGCGAACTCGCATGCGATTTGAGATACATGACGAACGACTACAATACAAGACTATACGTCGGCCAATCAAATCTATTGTATTCCATTTAAATCATTCACCATTCCATCCAAATCATTACCATCTAAATCAGCTGCGGACATTCTTCGTAAACTATTTTTATTTACATATTTTGTAATAATATTTTAACCATTTCTTTCCAGTGTGGAACAGCAGGCTGAAATGGAGGGACAAGTGTCGTTCCTGAACTCCGTGATCGTGGACATGCAGCGCAAGAACGAGATGCTACTAGCGCGGGTACAGGCGCTCGAGGGCGGAACACCAGAACCCGAACCCGTCTTGTAAGTATACGTACCTACTATTGATCTCTTTAACACTTTCGCAAAGAACTCGCCTGGTGGGCACTCGTGAACTTTGCTCAGATGCCGGAGAACCCGCCGGGCGGTTATAAATTACAGCCAGTTTCTGACGTAGTGCGCCATTTTTTGTCTGGCATGTCACTTAACTATGCCTATACCAAAGACCTATATAACTTCGTAAAGACCGATAAAGTCTAAGAAAAAAACGTACTCCAAAACCATACAGAAAAAGGTACGGTGAGCTAGATGGCGATACACCTTTGGGGTACGCTCGGCTAGATGGCGCTAATAATATTTGACATTTTAAAACGTATCAAGCTAAGAATATGGGCCAAATTGTCAAAACGGAGGTTCTAAAGTTTTAAGCCGGTGTCGAGAGATGGCAGTCTATGCACTGTGATTACACATTTTACTTTGACAGTCATTCTCTATAATACTCGATCCTCTTTGGCCTATACAAATAACCCGCATTTACTGATGTATGGAGTTACAACTCTTCCCTTACTTATTCCTCTATGGTAGGCAAGCACTACAAAATGTTCTAATACAAAGGTTAATTTTGAAGTCAAACTTCAATGAAAATAATGACGCTTACTTACCTTAATACAAAGCCGGGGCTATCAAAATCGTTGCCAACTTAATCTTGGTCCGACTCTAGTATCTGGAATTATTTTTATTTCGTATTTATCAATCATTCAAACCTGAAAAAATATGTCTTACGATGTAAGAAATAAGCAGGCTAAGGCAACATTGATGGCTTTTTTTTATTAGGAAGTTATAATTTTTTTACGAAATTGATATTTATTATAAAGTCAATTACGACTATTACGAGTATTGCCGTCAACGGGATTTAAATATATTCTTAAGTTATTTGAATAAGGGCATTTTCAGAATTTGGGACCCCCAGTAATTTGTTAACAAAAATTAACTCACTATCAGTTTTGTGATGATAATTAAGAATGAAATGTCTATAAAAATATTGTTTTTGTGTTAATTACATAAACTTTAAGCGATAATCTACATTTAGAATGTGAAAGAAGTAAATTTTTAGGCAGATTTTATGGTTAATTTTATTGTCGTCACAAAACTGACAGCGAGTTAATTTTTGTTAACAACTTACGCTAATTAGGGCGTCCCAAATTAATCGAGTGGTGCGTAGGAGTTGCGCTTAGATTTTCTTAAAGATAATAATTAGTTACGTGGTATATTTCAGCAATGGTCGCAAGCCGCGAGCGGTGGCGCCACGTTTATGGTGCGACATTTGCGACGTGTTCGACGCGCACGACACCGAGGATTGTCCGCGACAAGCCGCCGGCACGCCACCTGACGCCCCAGCGCCCGCGTCCACTGGGAAGAAACCGCCGCCGCCACCACGACCCTATTGCGACATCTGTGAAGGTAACTACTGAGTACTAGTATTAGTACTAACCTGCACTCCTATAATTATGATATGAGCATTTTCAAAATTTGGGTCCCCCAATTAGCGTAAGTTGTTAACAAAAATTAACTCGCTGTCAGTTTTGTGACGACAATAATTGAGCATAAAATCTGTATGAAAATATTAAAAATTTACTTTTTTCACATTCTGAATGTAGATTATCGCTTAAAGTTTATGTAATTAACACAAAAACAATATTTTTATTGTCGTTTCATGCTTAATTATCGTCACAAAACTGACATTGAGTTAATTAAGCTAATTGGGGTGTCCCAAATTCTGAAAATGCCCATATCTGCGATGTCTTCGACACTGAAGATTAGCCACGACAGGGTGCTGGAACACCGTTTGACGCTCCGGCGCCCGCGTTTACTGGCAAGAAACTGCCGCCGCCACTACGGTCCTACTGTAACATCTATGAAGGTAACTAAAACATGCAACCCTACTACGTATGATTCTGCGGCTTGTTCGACGCACACAACAGAGTATTGCCTGCGATAGGCTTTATAACGCCAACTGATGTTCCCGCACCTTTTTCTACCGGCCAGGGCGCCGCGGTCCTACTGCGCACATTTCTGCGAAGTTAACTACTAGTCCGTCCAGGGGTGGCTTTCCATACAAAAGGGTCATTTGTTTCATGTGCGATTGTGACCTTTATGTATTGAGTTTTTATCTAAATTTCTCTTAGAATTTAAATCGACCAGACTGTTAAATGCGGAGTATTTCAATTAATTACTTGTTTGTTACAGTATTCGGGCACGCGACGGAGAACTGCGACGAGGAGGAGACCTTTTAACACCTAATTTATTGCACCTAGCTTTTAATGTTACCGTTGTTGTTACTCCTACTAGGGATTTATTTATTCTTTATCGTTTACCAACTTTTTTGGTACGATTTGTTTACTTGTTAAATCTTTAACTAATATTTGTAAATAAAGCATTGATCTTTAACGTGTAAGTTACAGTTGCATGATATTTTAATATTATTAGGTGAATGGTACTTTTTCTTGTGCATTATCTGGTTTATAATGCACATAGAGATGTTCATGGCACATTTTAAATCATTTCCATCACAATCATGGTAATTATATTCTTCGTAGCCTAATAACTTTTATTGTTGTTTTATGGAGATATAGAAAAGAACACCAAATTTAAGATTTTGTATAAGCAATAAATTAATATTGAATTTTATTTCTTTTTGTTTTATTAAATACCTAATCCTGTGGTGGATATTTGAAATAAATCTCATAATTAATGAATGTCTTTATTTATTCATCTTTAAAATGAGAATACAAATATTTCTTAATTCATGAAAAATATTTTAAACTTACGATATTATTAATTTTAATTCCTACATTTAATCTAATCCGTCCTTCTTCTCCTTGATGGCTTCCTGTAACAATATATCATAAAGTAATTTGACAGTTATGTCCTTTTTTTTTTTCTTTTTTGTTCTTTTAACTTTTGCAAACTCCGAAAAGTTAATTAGTAATTTACATTACATAAATAAAATGGACATTATGCAAGAGCGTTAGAGATAGATAGCTACGAAACAGATATTATTGTGAGTGTTTGTGCGTTCAGCTACGCACACTGGTATCAGTCAAACCCAGCAGAAGCATTGGCTTTACTTGATTAGGTATAGAAGTAGCAAAACAACTTTTAAACTGTTTCATCAGGGAAACTGAAGATATTTGAAGAAAACTGCAAACTGCCGAGTCTAAACTCAGACCAAATCTAACTATACAAATGGTAAGTTCAGTAAGTTCAACAAATTCTGATGCAATCATTAAGAGTTTGACTTGCACATCAGAAAAAAGGCCCATGATATATGTGACCAACTCACTTTCATGTTCTAAACATACTTTGAATTGAATATGACAAATCCCACTCAGATCATTTAGGCATGGTATAACTCAAATGTATATCATATCATCATCTTCTTACTTGTTACAACAAAAATTGCGCCTCCATTGACAATTTTTGTCCGATGATGGAATGCTCTGATCTGATGTGGCTCGCAAACCCAAACTTGGTCTACATATGTCATATGTAAGCATATCATAAATACTCACTTTAAATCTTTACATAAATAAAATGGACATTATGCAAGAGCGTTAGAGATAGATAGCTACGAAACAGATATTATTGTGAGTGTTTGTGCGTTCAGCTACGCACACTGGTATCAGTCAAACCCAGCAGAAGCATTGGCTTTACTTGATTAGGTATAGAAGTAGCAAAACAACTTTTAAACTGTTTCATCAGGGAAACTGAAGATATTTGAAGAAAACTGCAAACTGCTGAGTCTAAACTCAGACCAAATCTAACTATACAAATGGTAAGTTCAGTAAGTTCAACAAATTCTGATGCTATCATTAAGAGTTTGACTTGCACATCAGAAAAAAGGCCCATGATATATGTGACCAACTCACTTTCATGTTCTAAACATACTTTGAATTGAATATGACAAATCCCACTCAGATCATTTAGGCATGGTATAACTCAAATGTATATCATATCATCATCTTCTTACTTGTTACAACAAAAATTGCGCCTCCATTGACAATTTTTGTCCGATGATGGAATGCTCTGATCTGATGTGGCTCGCAAACCCAAACTTGGTCTTCATATGTCATATGTAAGCATATCATAAATACTCACTTTAAATCTTTCTTCAAACAAGGACAATTCTGATGTTAGGTCAGTGATAGCGTTCATGAAGGCCTCTTGTGGCGTGTAATCGGAGGTGGTCTGGATGCGCAGCACAAATTTGTGCTCCAGAGGATGTGGCACCTTGTAGCCCGCAAACAGAACCTTCGGATCTTTCAACAGTTGACTGTAAATGAAAAAGAACAGAGGTAGTTGATGTTTTCGGATCTCAACATTACACATCTTAGACTATATTGTTGTGAAGGACACAATTTTGATAATGGAGTAATAATTTGAGCTGAGCTCAACTGAATCATGTGTTTTTCCCCAAACCCTGAACCAAAACCAAACTGAACTGAATTAGACAGGTAAGTGATGTCACTGGGCCCATGCGCGGATCCAGGGGGGGGGGGGTCATGGGGGTCATAACCCCCCCTGGAGCCTAAGTTGGCCATACAAATAGACCACGTGACCCCCCCTTGGGGCCCCGGGCCTTTACCACGTGACCCCCCCCTGGGCACGAAGCTGGATCCGCGCCTGACAGGGAAAGTTTTAGGGCGTAGGTATACTGAAAAATTAATGGCATATACACATAATAGTTTCTTAATACAAAATTAATATGCTTTACTTCGGGTTTTCTCACTGATATGGTCAACAAATACATGGATTGAGAATGACACAAGTATAATATACACAAACATCCAAATTATACGAATTAATTACATTTTAATTCGTGGAAGTCACCGAAAACACTGAATATTATGAAAAAAAACACATATTTTTGGAGCACTTACTGTCTAATCATGTTTCCAAGAGTATGGTCCTCTTTGTTGACAGTAAATATTGCGGCATTTGTGACTTTCGTATCCTCTTCTTTTTGAACTCTAGAATAAACACGGGAATTTAGTATTTACACCACAAAAGACCCCAATTCCAGAACATCCACACTACGAAACTGATGATACTTACTTTTGTTCTCCTTCGTATAAAAGGAAGGATTCGAATGTCGGTGGTGCGTTCATAGTTAAATATTATATGCTAGTTTTACACGATCCTGAAGGCTAGTTTATGCAGAAAGAAGGAATTTTTAAGCAAAAATCGCCAAAACTATGCAATACGCGTTCTAAGCTCAAAACACTAACTTACCACAGATAACAGATAAGTGACACTGACATTGACACATGTCTTAACATTTTTTGTGCTGGTAACAATTTACGGTAAATTGACTTCCGTCCGTACGAGACAATCTAATTGGCGATTTAATTGTCAATCTTGTACATTAAATCCAGGATCGATTTTCAATGAGAAGGCACACTGCACCTTTATCCCGCCAGCCAGCGCCTGTGCAAGTGTCTAGGCATGTCACTGTCATTCATAATTATGTGAGACAGAAAAAACACATCATCTTCTCGCTCTCACGTATGGACTAATAGGGTGGCGCCATCTGTCATAACCTTTGAGTGTGCCTCCTCATGCTACTTCTGCGTTTGTATCACATATTTGATCAAATTGATCAATCAATTTGACCTGAAAACATTGAATTGATAGATTGCTTAGTTTTTATGTAAATAATGGATTGCCGGTTGAGTGGATTTACTTATCTAGGTTTGCAGCACAAGCAAACATTCCACTGTTCATCTATTTGCTCATTGCAGTCTGCACTGTCTGCAGATGCTTCGTAAATCTACAATAAACTACATAGATAGGTTATACGAAGGATCTGGCCAAAATATGTTAGACCTTAATTGATACGCGTTGTACCTAAATTAATAACCGTATTTTCCTATTTATGCAAAGGGACCTTATTATATAAAGGCAAGCCGGTAGGATATCGCCGATATCATTCGTTTTGCCACGCTTTTGCGTACGGTTGTGTTGGATTCCACTTTGGTTCTATACCTATTTATTTCAACATCGTAAACCGATTTAAACTAAGTAAGTATACGTACCTACCTGAATCTGTAATACTTAATAGGTAACGTAGACTTAGGATCATCATCATCATCCTCCTTGCGTTATCCCGGTATTTGCCACGGCTCACGGGAGCCTGGAGTCCGCTTTGACAACTAATCCTAAGAGATTTGGCGCAGGCACTAGTTTTTACGAAAGCGACTGTTATCTGACCTTCCAACCCGAAGGGTAAACAAGACCTTATTGGAATTAGTCAGGTTTCCTCAAGATGTTTTCTTTCACCGAAAAGCGACTGGCAAATATCAAATGACATAAGTTCCGTAAAACCAAGTAAAACTCATTGGTGCGAGTGGCCATAAATGAAATAGACGCGAGTTACGCATTTCCTCTTCGCACGTGTATCGTACGACGTTTTTCAGTATATACGGCCTTTTGAAGTTTCGACATAGGCACATAAGGAACCACTTTTCGCACTAGTGCGATAAAATAACACCATGTGTACCTACTGAAATAGTTATTTTTTTTTTTTTTTTTTTAATACCACGTCGGTGGCAAACAGGTATACGGCCCGCCTGATGGAAAGCGGTCACCGTAACCTATGGACGCCCGCAACTCAAGGGGTGTCACGTGCGCGTTGCCGACCCATTAGAAACTTGTACACTCCTTTTTTGAAGAACCCCATACTGTAGTACAAGGGTATTTGTTATACAAGGGGGCAAAGTTGTATTTTAACGCCGAGTGTGGAATTGAAAAACGAGCAAGTGAAAGGATTCTATAGTTGAACCACGAGCGAAGCGAGTGGTTCGAGAATAGAATCCTGAACTTGCGAGTTTTTTAACACACGAGAAGTAAAATACATTTGCACCCGAGTGTAACACAAAACTTTTCCCCTCACTATAGCGAGGAAACTACAACACAAAAAATGCGTTTATCACTGCTTCCAATAGTTCCACAGGTGGTAAATCATCTTTATTACTAGATTCACCTACTTTTATTAATTTTAAAGCAGTTAATTTGACTTTATTCAAGGTCAAATCACTTTACCCACTAGTGGATAAAATGCGTTTTTACCCGCTGGTATTAAAGGACAAAACACGTGTTTCCCAGCTAGTGAGGGGAAAAGTACATTAATACGATACAAGTGCGTAAGGAAGTCCGAAACGAGTGGCGATAAATTAAAACACGTCCGAAGGGAGTGTTTTAAATCGACACGAGTTACAAATTTCCTTTTCGCACGTGTATCTTACGACATTTTTCAGTACAGATGAGCCTTCGAAGTTTTGACCTGGCATATAATGAACCACTTCTCGCACTAGTGCGTAAAAAAGACACCATCTGTACTGAAAATAATTATTTTATTTATTCGTATGGCATGCACTGAGTCGCTTATGATACTATATATCAATACTAGCTTTTGCCCGCGGCTTCGCTCGCGTTAGAAAGAGACAAAAGGTAGCTTATGTCATTTCCTTCCCTTCAACTAATCTCCGCTTAAAATATCACATTAATTCGTCTCTCCATTTTGCCGTGAAAGACGGACAAACAAACAGACACACACACTTTCCCATTTATAATATTAGTATGAATCATAGGACAGACAGAAGCATTTTAGTATTTTTCAAGTAAAATTAATTATTTAATTAACATTGGACGTTTCAGAGCAATGGCCGACGACCATGTCATCCTCCCCGAAGAAGCAGAGAACATAAAGGCAAAGCCAGTGGAGGCTACAAAGGCTGGCGAAGGCGTTTCCGTGGAGACTTCGCAGACGACCATACTTCAGATGACCCCTAGGAATATGATACAGGTGCCCAACAACTGCCCGGAAGGACAGCGGATGGATGCGAACGGAGTTTGCAGAGAAGTCTTTTAAGAGTTATAAGACAAGACAGTGCGTAACGCTGACCACGTCATATCATGGGGTCCTTAATTTACAACGATTCAATGTTTAATAGTAAGTACCTAGTAACCACAGTATAAGATTTTATTTTGATAAGGTTTCTTCCATTGATGCAGGTACTTACTTATATTTTAAAAGATGACAACCATGCAAAACCAGAGTTCAGTGCTTTGGCTTTGCCACAAAAGGTGAAATGATAATTGATAATAATAGTATTAGTATAATGGTACAATCAACCAAGCTGAATCCTGGGCCACAGATAGAACCTTTTCACAGTGAACGTCAAAGTTATGACTTCCATGGCAAATACAGCATGCTGTGCTGTCAATAAGACAGAGTTCTAGTGGCCTAGGAATTAAATTGGTTGACTGTGAGGTAACCTTTGAAATAAAACAAGTGTTTACAGCAGAAAACACCGTTTATTTTATAATTATGAGAGAACTTCAGATTGATAACCTACGTACAGAATATGACTATAAAAACCAATCTAATTTGAATTTTACATGTGTCCAGAATCTCACTGTTAATTTCATAATACAATACTTTATTACTGTTACAATTTCAGGAGGTTTAGTGTTCCTTTACAAGATTACAAGACGATTTTTATCATTAAGAGGAATACAATTTTGATATAAATTTTGAAATACTTATATAAGTACAAGAAACTTCCGTAAAACGGAACTATGCTATTTCAACATTTTTGATTAAACTAAGTATAAAAAATAACATGTTTTAAAATAAATATAAACTCTAATATATTTTTAATGTCTCACATCATTTAACGCGAAGCAACATCAAATAGTTGGAAATAAAGCACGAATCGAGAGAACGTTAAAAGTTTTATAAACATTTACCTACGAATTGAAGTCTAGCGACTCTACGTTAACTCTTGAAGGACTGCGGGAGTCGTAGCAGTCATGGTAGAGATGGGGCATCGCCAAAGACTACCTGGGTATAATACCCAGGTAGTCTTTGGTAAACAGTTAGTAATTAGCAAGCTAATGCTTGCTAATGTACCCAGCAGTCGACAGGCTGTTTGTACCCATCCCTAATCGAATAGCTCGCGCCAAGGGCGGAGCACACTGTGAAATATGCACTACAGCTAAACAGACTTTTATACAACTGAGTTAGGACTTGGGTATAACCATTAAATAATCTAGAGTACCGTATGGGCCATTTTTACAGTTTCTCACCCCACTTCTTTTTGGATTTGGAATTTTTTTTGTGGTTTTCACTCATAATCGCGAGCTCTTTCAATCCTAATAGGAGAAAAAAAGTGTCCCAAGGTTTTTTCCCCATTCCGTTACCATTTTTTCATACATTTTGTATGGCGGTAACGGAATGGAAAGTCTGAAAAATGTATGGAAATCTTGGGACATTTTTTTTCTCCTATCAGGATCGAAAGACCTCGTGATTCTGACTATGAATCGCGTAAAAAATACCTATGTTACAAAAAAAGTGGGGTGGACAACAAAAAATGCCCCGTATTCGAAGTACATGCGCCCAGTGCAACGGGAGAAATGGGGAAGCTGCAATCTGATTTATCTATGTAAGATAAGCAACGTTCTATTTTGTTTCGTAGTTGTTATATCGTCGCGTTAAACTATTAATATTTATAAGTTCTCCTGCAGTTGTTTCTTTATATTTACTGAGGACATGCCATATTTTGGTACCATAATTTTGCTTGTCCAACTAAGTAATATAAAAGTCGCTGCCTAATAGAAAAGAGCACCTTAACCGCACTGTAAGTGGATATAAGTAACATTGCTTTTATAATACTGGGTAATACCTCTAACACTGCCAATGAGATGTCTTAATTTGTGTTTAAATCAGCTTATAATGATGAAATAACTAGACTATAGCGTCGTTTAGAACACTTGCAGGTGAACAGGCGGATCTACATGGATCGCGAGGCCTCACGAGAAAATTGCCGCGACAAGCAAAGCTCAATCTCTGTAAATATGCCTCGGGCGAGGCACATCTCCACCGATAGAGCTTACACCGCTGAAATTTCCGCGCGAGGCGGCTCGATCCATGGATCCGTCTTGTGTCGAATAGTTGCCTACCTACAACGCGATGTTAAGACTCAATTGCATAAACTCATTTCATTTAATATGTCACGTTTAAACGATGTATTATAAAATACGAGGTTTACGCAATCGAGCGGATATATAACTTATTAAATATAAGGGACCCTCAGGCCAAAACTGATGGCAGTTAATAAATTATTTGTAGCTTGACTAGTTAATAAATAGCGGCTCCAGAATTGGACAGTTTTCTAATTACTCCGACTGAGTTGTAAAAACTCTGAAAGATCGAATTGGTAACATTACTAAATATTTGAAACCTCAGAGGGGTATTAGGTATTTTATTGAAAGCGCACGTAATAAGCGCGACTTTTAAAGAACTATTAAAGAAATTATATATGAATGGGGATGATGAACTAGTCTTGTGAAAACTTGATAAGACTAGCTAAAGGAATCAAGTTATTCGAGAATACCTAGAGCCGCGATAAAAATGTTTGACCCCTTTATAAAATAGTTTTATTTGTATGAGGAGTAGATAAATAATAAATATCATACTAGAGTAACCTTTTCAAAATGCAATCGGATACCTAATATTATTCATCATCTTCGTTGCTCTTTAAATTCCTTTTTATACAATTATGGAGAAGATAAAATACAAATATGTTTAGAGGACTGATTTGTAGGTTAAATTCTGTTTACGATCGCTACGACATGTATATTGTTTCCCATAAATATGTAGTAGGTACATTTAATAAACTGCGGAGCGCCCCTGTTGCGGGCGGGATCCGCGCGGGCGGCCTGCGCGCTCCCGCCTCTATAACAAACGCAACAGAAACGCTCCCAAAACGTCACATTGGAACTAAAAATCCAAAGAAGCCTAATAAACAGTACTGTTATTACGTCTGGATTACCTTTAACACTTACTAGCTATCGTCTGTTAATGCAATAAAATGCTATATGAATTGACACATAAGTATATAAACTATACTAATTGTGTACTTATACAAAATTAGCAATCCAATCAACAATGCATACTATTGATTATGAAAATATCTATGCTTTACGATAAGATTGAGATTTTGTTAGAACGCTAGCCACCGTGCCTCACAAGTGTCCGAACCGAACAATAAACGAGCGATAGTCGTGCGATCATCGGACGGCGCGGCCCCGCGAGGCGCGTGGCTGATTGAACACAAGAACGCCACATTATGTACACTAGTAACCTAAGAATACAACTGCAATATTACGATTGATATTATCAGATTAATAAGATCATTGAAAGCCGACTAGAAGTTTGGTTATGCCTACTCTAACATTTTATTTTACAAAACACTACTCGGGAGCGAAGAGTTGCAGCTTTCGCCGCAAGCCCTCCGCCCCGCGGCGGCGGCGGGAGCGTCTCCGCGTGACTTGTGCGATGTGTTGGGCGGGCTCCCGGCTCCCGGTTCCAGGCTCAGCTCCGGGCTAGCGCACGCTAGTCACTACCATTAACTTTACTTTGGTGTCAGGTACGCGGCCTCGGCGAGGGGACCCGACGAGGCCAATAATATAATATACTTAGCCTAAGATACGATGAGTCGAGATGCATCTAGCTAGTGTCAGCGCGATGTAAGGTCGGGGGCCGTGTCGAGCCGGCTCGCGGGGAAGACAAGCGGGACAATTGACTGGCGAGTGGAAACATGCGACTGACCTCACTTTATAATGAAACTACTGAGAGAAAAGGAATTACCTAATTTCTCTACTGTTACGAAGGCAACTAGATGAAATCCTACTCTTAAGGATAAAAATCTAATTATGTTAACTAGTTATAAATTAACATTGCTTTACGTTGTTCCATACGCAACTGCACTTCCGAGTGTTTTGCTTGTTCGTCGAGCTCGAGGGCTTGGCGCCGCCGGCGGCGGGCTTAGGGCCGTTAGACGCCCTCTTTGAACCGACGATCGAGCACTGCTCAGTGGTCACCTTTACTCTTACCAATTTTGTAACCATCAGGTTTCTTTAACATTTACACTTATACTCTTAAATTAGGAGATTGCTAATACGTGTTGGTGCTTAATATTTTTTCTTTGAGTGTTTTCTTTTCTAGGAAAATATAAGTAACGTTACGAACACAAAATACTGTTTCAATACCTATTAAGTACTTGCATCGCCGATGACCGGTACTTCGAATTTATTAAATGTATATCCTAGCTACACCAGCTACGTAGGTACGAGTACATTATGGATTACTGTACAATGAGGGGATCTTAAGAGTAAGAAACCAAATTGTCAACTACGATTCTGATCCGAAAGCGCCGAGATAATTTAAACGAGTGTCTATTTATGAAAAGTTTAAAATTACTCTTACGGTTTATTAAAAGTTACATCCACAATAACAATTCATTAATTATAATTTATAATGTTAAAGTTAACTAAACAACAACTGCATCTACTATCACACATTCGAAAGTTAAAAACAATTTTACAATTGTAATCGAATATCATTATTGCTACGGCGACGGCACGCCGGCGCGATATGCTCTGGTGAGGCGCGGCGGCGCCGGAGCCGGGCCGTCGGCAACTCGGCGCCCCGCGCCGCCTGTTTGTACTGTGCGCCGTGGCCTGCCCTCCTCCCCTCCCGGCGCACGAGCCGGACTAGGCCACTCGCGCGATCGACAGTATCGACACCTCCACTAACATCCTCCTACTGACGATTTCCTCCTACAATATTCGGCCCTCGGCCTAATCGAGCCTTTTTTGGCGAAATATCAATATCTACACCTAATGCTTGAATATCGTCCGTTTTGTGATTATTACAAATCTTCGGTTAAAGATACTGATTACATGTTTTGATTGACATCGGCGCTTGTTATACTGCCATTCGTTTGATTTAATAATTTTTGTGAACATTTCTGGACATCGTGGACAGTATGACATTAAATTATATATATCATACTATGGCAGAGTTACGAAACCCGTAACTGAAGCTTAAAGCTTCAGGTTCGCCAATGTTTATAACTTAATTTTCTAATTCCACAGGTGATGTTCATTTATATAATTCCTTAACATGAAGCCTGCAGCGGACTTTCAAAAATAGACTGTCTAAATATTTGTTTTTCTGATAATGTTATGAACTATAAGTATACGTATTAACTATATTCAAGTGGAGTATTATTTCCTAATTTATGCCTTTTATGAACGATTCGGTATGCACACAAAATAGATTCTGACAATCACAGTAACAATGGGTTACAGAAATCACTGTAGGTCGATTCTAAAATCTTAACATCTAGTCAAATCCTATTTTGTGTACTTATATAATAAGTTTTTTATATGTAAAGAATGTATGCGAGTTGTGGATTAACTGTTAATTATACATCTATTGCCCCATTACGCAAACGTTCATAAAGATGCGTCACGTTCTATGCTTCCACTTTATATTTTTGTATATGAAACATTCGCGTTAGAAACGTTTGGGCAACTGGGTACACAAATTAAATATGGCTGTTGGTTTGAAATTAGAGCCAAAAGTCGCGCGTAGCATTGTCGCATGTGTTTGAAGCCACAATGATTTGCTGATGACTAACATGTGTTTATAGAATAAAAATACATTTCAACGTTAC
Organism: Leguminivora glycinivorella; assembly: GCF_023078275.1. NCBI lineage: Eukaryota > Metazoa > Arthropoda > Insecta > Lepidoptera > Tortricidae > Leguminivora > Leguminivora glycinivorella. The sequence continues at coordinate 17,435,625 of NC_062977.1, forward strand.
TAGTGGCAACAAATGAAACTGTACGATGTTTGACGAGCGCCGCGAAGCAGCGACAGGCGGGCGGGTCGCAGGCGCCGACGACGATGATCCATTGCATGGCGATCCTGCAAGCGCACAAACGCGGTAAGCCACAGACATTACGTTGTGTAATACACCATTTTACATGTAAGTAGGTAATCTTAAAAGTAATTCCCTATCCATTAATCATGTTATCACACCGAATAAGAAAGTTAGTGCTTTTAGATAGATAGTTTGGGTGGTAGAAATTGAATAGCATGAGAATTCTTTAGTAGTGTTATAGATGTAAGTATAGTATTATAATAGTATTTTAACGAAGAAAAAACATTATAAATCTACCGATTCAACGTAACGCTGGTAGAACAAATGAAGGCCAATAACAGTTATTTTAATTTATCTATAGTAAATATGTACAAGCAATGTTTACACGGGTTAAAGACGTTCAAACAAACATGGCCACAACGTTACTGTTGAACTGAAGATTATCAAACAATATGTTAAGGGAAGTCATTAAGCTAAAATATAAATTTGTATATACTCGTTCAATAGGAGATACGGAAACATCATCATGATTTTCTTAAGTCTTTGTTACAACTAGGAAAAGTGATTCCATAATAATAAAAATAAAAGGGGCCTAATTGAAATTTCAAGATCATGTTTTATTAATCTGCCCAAACATTAATAAAGAAACGGAACTGTACTTTCAATTGATGTTTCCGTAAAAAATCGACTGTACAGTGCGATCGCTTTGCTTGTGTAAGTTAGTATAACAAAAAACATTGAACATAAAATGAAGATTCTTTTAGATCGGGTTTTTCCATCGTAAGGTAGGCAAAGCTTCAGAACTTTAAAAACTGAATATATGGCACGGTCGCCATGCGACGAAATTTGAAGAGTTAGTTAACAGACGTAATAGCAAAACAAGAACTACAAATATTAAGTACATAATAAAAAGACCCGATCTACAGAGACACAGATATGTAACAAGTATAATAAGAGACATAGATATGAAATAAGTATAATAATATGTAGTATTAACCTAAATACGGTGCGGGATAAGAAAAGTGCATGGATTTCAAAAGTCAGACAGCGTAAAAATCCAAAATACGGATACGTAACTACGAAAGGACTATATTTTTGTAGTAAAGTAACTACGTAAGTAGTTTGTGTCTAGTAATAGATTGGAGCCCAATCTATTACTTTGGGCAGTTAAGTACGAGCAGTAAAAAATAAATTCATTTTACAATTTCACAAAAAATATTGACTAAAAATGCACCATGACATGCAAGAATACAGTGCGATTCGTCGTCATGTAATATTTTTTTTATTAGTCTCAACTCAAGCTACTTTTAACTAGCTTAAACCTGCTCATTTAATTACATGCCCACAAGATATCAAACGTAATGGTAAAATTTGTTAGTCATACATTCTAAATGTAAAAACAAGAGTAAATGTCAAGTAGATATATGTGTACATCTAAGAAGCCATTTACATGATGAGAGCGCAATCGCCTTGTAGGCAAAGATACTAATGCGCAACTCTCCCGCACTGAATACAGATTGGTCTGTGAACCCCTAATCTAAAGTAAAAACTAAAAGCACTCGTGTATGTCCATGCTTGTCTGCTGTATGATACTGAATGGGATACATTTAAGAGTTGATAGGCGTGTTTTATTTTCACTCGGCGCTTTATATCTCTTTAAAAGTTAATGTACAAAACCCGTATGCGTATTAAAATCAGAACTGAAAAAGGGTTCCTGTTGTACCTTTTTGGTACGGAACCCTAAAAAATAGCAACAAAAATAAGGCCAGTTGATTCGATATAATATTACGCCGAATGAAAAAATCAAGGCTCACTGTTGTTCAATTCCAATCGATCTAAAACGGCAGTCCAAAAACAATCTAATCAACATAAATAAAATAAAATAAGGGTTCCTGTTGTACCTTTTTGGTACGGAACCCTAAAAAGATGACTTTTCTAAATTAAAATCAGTGAGCCGTGATCAGAATGTGAATATGATGTCACAGTGTAGATACATGATTTATTGGTGGTTTTGCGTTCAGCGAAGTATTCTTTTGTAACGTCAATTGGTCTTCCAATTATCAAGTCAAAACGGATTTTTTATTTTGTTAATTTCAACCCCAATTGTTTGATTTGTTTGAACATATATCTAATCTGGACCAAATACAATTTTTGATCCAATATGAGCGCCGCATCAAGGCAGATTCTAAAATTGCTATAATGTAACTATAATGAATTTTACTCTGACAATGTCAGGACAGCCTCTACAGAATCATTATCAAAAACACTAATTATGAATGCCGTCTATAAGCCCAAGTAAATATTCGCAAACCTGCCCCCGGGGTCGTTCGACCGTTTAAAGGAAGAAGGTTTTATACACGTAGCCGGTCGCGAGAAGGGCGAGCACGAGCAGACACAGCAGAATCATTATCTTCTTCTGCACAGTGAACAAACACAACACTCATTAGAATCTAGTAGTGGGAGCGAGCGGGCGCGGCCGCGGCGGGCGCGGTGTACACTGTACACGTACAGTGCACACGCCTCGCCTCGCGCGGCCGCGGACGCTCGCGGCGAGCGAGTTACCTTTGAGCATTTGGCGGAGCTAGTAGAAGTAGCTGGACACGTAGCCCACGACGACCAGCCCCAGTATCAGCAAGCATACTAGGATCATGATCTTCTTCTGTAGTCGGCCGGCGGCGAGCATGCAACATTACGCTTTAGACATGTCCGGGCGAGCGCCGCGCGCCGCCCTCTCCGTTATATTAATTCAATGGAGGGAACTAATCAAAACCGCTATCCACTACGAACTATCAGAGGTGGGTGCGTCCTTTGCCTCGGTCTTAAAATTAGGTATCATATTAGAAAATTGGAAAGTTAAAATAAAATAAAAAAGAAATAAAATAAATATAATATTATTTTCAAAAGTTCTTATCATAATTATTTACATCTTGAGTAAACATTAAAACATTTCTTTATTTATAATTTGTAAATAATTTTGGTCGCCTTGCCCGTCGCACGGGCATTGATAGAAACGTAACCTCTTAAGACAATTTTAACGTTATTAAGTAACTAATAATAAACAATAATGTTGAATGGCATTAAATTATATTTCACAGTCTTTCGATTAATTATTTATAATGCGTGACAAGCTGTACGTGAATATGTTTAAATTTTTTAAGTAGTTAAATAATAATAATATATGTTTTATTTGTTAAATCACAAGTTAACAACAATAATACAATATGCAACTAAGGAAGAAACAATCTAATCCCTTCTACACAAAAAATATACTTCTTTTGAAATATATTTTCAGAAAAAATGCTGTTAATAAATGCAGTTTAGCAAGACAATACATTTATGTGAAAAAAAAGTATTGTAAATATCTAGGTATTAAACAAATAACAAAAAAGGTAGAACACAACTAATAATACCTTTGCAAAAACAGGACTAAAATATGTTTAACTTACACTACCTATAACTCAATCGAAAATTGAAGAAGTATAATAGGATATGAACAATAATTATAGATCTTCTTTATTTTTATAATTCTGAATATAACAGCAAATAAAACAGATCTTCTAAACTATTTACAGAAGTGACTCGTGCCACATATCATCAGCAACCAATCCTTTGATAAATAAGCTGATACCACACTTATTTAAATTCGTTTCTTTTTTATACTTTAAATTAAGAGAAAGATATGCAAAAATTACAATTATTAATATAATACAATACTGGTGTTCATCTCATAGGGACTGACTGAACAAAATCTAAGTATCCACCTAAATCTCACATTTTCTACCAAGAGTACAGCAGTACCTTTAGTAATTGAAAAGAGAAAATAAGAAGGAACAATTTTCATTAAAGAATAAGCGAATAAATACCTAACTTCATCTACTTATTAGATTTGTGCGTGATTACATTAATATGTTACAAATATTCAATAAATTATTTTAGCTTGTTCTCAAATCAACATCAGGAAGCATCAATAAAGTTTAAGTTAAATGTACCTACTTAAATTTACGCCCGGTCGTATATTGTGATGTTTTTAAGTTTAACTAACAACACCTAACAAGAATACAATTGTATTTACATAGTTTAATTATTTAGTTTACTAGCCGGTTAAAATCGTATTTTGTCTACCGAAAAGTACCTAAGTATATTGATTTTAATAGGTACAAACAAATATGCCTGATGTCACTCGGTCTTTAGTATGGAAATATCAGCAATGAATTTGTCAGACAATATTTTAAAGTGTTTAATTTATGGTAATTATGTCCAACAAACCTTTTGTTGTCCATTTCGCTTTGCTGTATATCTTTGCAGAATGACATTCATGGCAACATAGCAAAGCTATAACGACGACTAACCTAAAGCACAATTTAATATTATTGCACTTCGCATTATATTGTCTTTAAATTGTTTATTTATTAGGTACGAACAGCAAAATAGCAATGACAATTCGAGTAAGAGGCAGTAATAAATTAGATATTTATAAATATCAGCTAATTTCGGCCGCAGCGTGAACGTTAACTATCAAGTATTATAAAGAAATAAGTAAGATTATTCCACAAATATTTAAAAGCTCATTAATGTCATATATTTTCAGAGTTTATTTGCAATAAAATGTTAGCTTATTAGAAGCGAGTATTTTATTATAACTATTGCATATAAATGTCATATAAACATGCACAGAGTGAGCATTCTAATCTTACTTATTTCTCTATTTTCAGTTTTTTTTTTTACATCATGTACGGCATTGGTCAATGTATTACTAGATGTTCATAACCACCTGCGGCCTTTTCTTGGTGGAATATCACAATATAGAACATAGTTGATACACCTGCCTACTGAATAGTGAATTACATTTCCATAATCTGTAGATTTACATTTTTGTGACAGACGAAATGACAAGACATCCATGAGGAATATTTTCAATCTAAATTACGTTTCCATGTGGAAACCGGTGAATTGAAAATAGCGCATCTGATCGATCAGATTATTTTGAATAACCTACTCAGGTAGCACCGTTCATTATGAGTAATACAGTATACGGGCGATATTGTAAGAATTACAACAAAAGTCAAGTTAAACTAAAGTTTACAATTTACATATCGCCCGTGTATGTTTTTCATCACATTTGCTAAAATAAACACTAAGCAATGCGGCTAGCAGCACATAGTGTACAAGAATGTATGAAAAAATTAAGATGTTAATCCTATAGCTGGTTCTCATAACTTAACACGCAAGTCTACACGTTAGTGTTTGTAGCGTTTGCCTTGCGACTCTCGCGAGATAATTTCTACGCGAGGCAAACGACCCGTTTAGAACGTGCCTCATACGAGGCAACTGTAATAAAAGTAATGTTGCATATGTGATGAAAATAACATTAACATCTCCATAGATGTCTTTGTAGATGACAAGAGGGCAGACTTTCGAATTCAAATGATTGATAATAGTAACTTTGAAACACCCAAGCGGTGGTGACATTTGAAAGAAATAAAAGTCTATTCTAATCAACCCGTAATTTTACTATAATTTGTCTACCCTTGCACCATCTACCGTCACCGGACACAAGTAACATCGTTACCTAATGACTTAAGATGAGACTAATTGGTATAAAGACAAATATCATCGTGATGTGATGACAAGGCGCGTATCCATGGCCCGTGTTTCTAACTCAACGTCACGGCGAGGATAATAATTAGGATAACCAGCGTAACTGCGAGGCATATCATGATGAAGATCTTTTTCTGCAATGACAAGGGAAAAACGGAACGAAATAAAATCAGTGTGACTGCCGAAAGCTGAAGGGCATCAGGCAAATAAAAAGTTTGCATTCTTGGGCTGGTAGCTAAAATTTAAAAAATACTTTATTACGTGATTTTATAATACGATTTTCTAACCTTAGAGCTTTGCTATTATGACATGAGAATTTGATGTGCCAACGAAAACTTTCCAAAATTGCTAAATTTTCAGCAGAAAGATTTTGAAACTTTCCACATTTTTGTATGGAGATTGAAACTTTCCATTTCATAAATTTAAATTGCCTATATTTCTTGTGAAATTTCATGAAATTTCCAAGAACCTTTCAAACTTTTTGGAAAGTTTCCGCAGCTTGCACATCAGTACATGAGAGCAACTTTCAAACAAAATAAAAAAAGGAACTTGAAACTACTTCAAAAACGATTGATATTACTCTATTAATTTCCAAGAAAAATTGTAAATAATTAAATAATTTGGTGCAAACTGTAGTACGCGAATGCCTGTGCCCAAAAGTGAAAATTATTTTTAAACATGCGTTTCAATAGAAAATAAGATCGCATCTTTATTCATTAATAAATATATAATAAGCTCATTGTATTTAACCGTCACCAGTTACCACAGTATAACCTTAACCACATTGCGACATAAATTTTAAATCAAACACAAATTGTTTTCAAACCAGTTCTCAAAATAAGAACTTTATGCATGTCAGCAAAATGTATTTTAAGTTAGATGTTTTAAAAAATACAAGGTTAATTTGTCAGCCTATGACATAGATAATAAATAAATAAATAAATATTGGGGACACCTTACACAGATCAACTTAGCCCCAAACTAAGCAAAGCTTGTACTATGGGTGCTAAGCGATGATATACATACTTAAATAGATAAATACATACTTATATACATAGAAAACATCCTTGACTCAGGAAAAAATATTTGTGCTCATCACACAAATAAATGCCCTTACCGGGATTCGAACCCAGGACCGCGGCTCAGCAGGCAGGTTCACTACAGATTGAGCCAGACCGGATACCATGAGATTAGTGATAAATAAGAAAGGATTCTGCTATCCTTCAGGCGGGAGAATGTCGTGGCCAGCAAGAAGATGGACCTTAGAGAATTTGAGATAGCTGTCATATTTCAAATTGAAGTCTAGATTTTATTATATTTGCAATAATTTTCAATGGATAAACATGTATACATTTTAGCTTAGGTTTTTATGAATAAATAAGTGTTCTTGCAATTCGACGTCTTTCGAGTCTATATAGTCATAATTGGAGTAGATGTAGTTTACAACTTGGCTGAATCTATGATATGATATTTCTACGGTATCTGTATCTCAAGTAGCCGAACAACGTTTATGTCAGTGTACGTTCTATCAAATAAGTATCTAAGAATATATAAATAACGAACAGGGAATAAACTATACTTTTTCCTTGTCCGTTTGTTTTGTACTAATGTCTAAATTCCTTGTTGATGTGTTTAATCCCGTTTTGTGTCCAATATCATCCCTGATATAACAATTTGTGTCTGATTTAATTTTGCATCTAAAACACTTATTCTAAAAGCAAGCTGCATGAAATAAAGACAACAAATTTTGCGACAGTCGAAATAACTAATTCACGAACATTAAAATTCGCTAAATAAAATTGAACCTTTAAATTATTCTGCGATCGGCAAAGTTAATAAAAGAGTATTAAAATCGTGCCAGCGATCGAGACAAATATCGTTCAAACGTGCCGTTCCATGCACGTGCAAAATGAGATTATAAGAATGAGAAAGGGGGAGTGTCAGATCCTCATAGCACGTTAGTTGTCCCGCACCCGCAGTCCCCGTTAGGCGTCCCGCGCGCGGTCCCTCGTGCGGTTCGTTTACCTTCCTCGCCTTGACGGCCCACTTGTAGGCGTGTCCGAGCTCGACGTTGCCCGTGTCCACGTAGTCCTGCGTCTGCGTGACGTGGTGCTCGATGCGGTCCACCAGCTCGCCCTGCAGCCCTAAACGCACGCCGGGGGAGGGGGGAACTCGCGGATTGGTTCAAACGTGCGTTATTCGAGAGTGAGTTACAAGAACCAACCGAATTTTAGCTAAAATTAGTCGTTGCGGTAAATCAAATGAGTAGCCGGAAATAAAAACCCTGGAAAATGCCACAGAGACACGACACCCAGAACGAACACGTGATACCACAGACATTTAGTGTTACCTTATTAGATTAGAGTTAAATATTAGTTGTACATATTAAAATGTAGTAAAGTTAGAAACATAGTGAGTGCAAGTTTTTATTATTGCCCAATAAACATTAATCCGTAAACATACACGTGGCAAGATAAATAAAAACTTGCATCATACGAAAACATTGTTACATAATAACACAATAAATGATGAAAATGTGAGAAGTAAAATTAAATGTTAGTAGTGGTTATTATATAACAAGAATATTTATACCAAAATACCGAAGGCAAATTACGCACACACCATCAAAAGAACAGTTAGTCGAGGTTAGCCCGTTTCCATCCAGTGTTAGACAGCGAGTAGAACAGTTATTGTCACACAACAGTCAAAGCGGGGGGTTGTTTGAACCAATCACCGATGTAACGAAAACAAAACGCACGGAGGAGTTGAACCATTCACAAAAGTCGAAACATAACAAGGGAAAGGGAGGGAACGGGGGGAAAGGGGGACAAACAAAACAAAAAACGCATTAGCAACGAATGGCTGGTACTGGAATGATGAGAACTCACCCGTCGAGCCTTGCTCTGATATTTTAGGGCCTTCTTTGTGTCTTGGGTGGCAGTTTGGACATAGTCCACAGCGTGCTCTACATGATACTCAATGCGGTCGATCATCTCTCCCTGTACCCAGAGGAACTTGTTTATTTCATTATTCTATTCATATATCTAATACGCCTACAACATAAACAGTTGTTTGGATAGGAATGTTTATATTGTCGTGTCAGCAGATATCATGAGTTGTAGAAACATACATAACATACATGTTATTTTCTTATAGCTGAATGCGATTGCGTGTATCACATAATTTATATGGAGATTCAAATACCGGTGTTGTATGCTGAGCTATAATTTCAAAGGACACTTTCTTTTACTCGGCACTTTATGTAATTTTAAACAACAGTAAATATTATGAATAGTGAGTTTACGACGTACAAAACCATAAATGCAACGAAACTTTGAGGTTTCGGCAGAACAATGTTGACAACGAGTCAACTAAGGATACATCCACACAAAGTGTCTGAGCAAAGAGCGTTCACAGTTCGTTATGTTCCACACAATGTAGCAAACAAGTTAATTTAAACGAAAGAGTAAAGTTTGTGTGCAACATTTGAGACTATAATATCTCGGGTCAAGCAAGACTTAAGACGTATTCGCGCATCCATACTTTTCATGGTAAAATTACTACCACTGTGCAAAGACATCATTCATCATGAACCATGTCACGACTCGCAGTATGCAGTAAGCAGGTATGATAGTACCTAAATATTTAATCAGTACTCAGTACACCTACCTTTGTCAGTTATAACGCTAGGCTATTAAACTCAAGGTATTTCAGCAAGACAAGTCAGGGTTTATACCTCTTATAGCAGGACGTTAGTAATTATTTTTGTTGCAGAAAGAGTTATCTTATCGTAAAACAAAACACTATTACTTAATATTTAATGATGCAGTGCCATCATAACATGATCCTGTTTACACGAAAGTGTTATCAAAAATATGTGTGTTAGACCAAATAATAGTTAAACTGATATGGTTTTCAAGATTCGTGCTACATAAAACTGGTGTCTAAACTAATCATAACGGATATTAATTTGATCAAGTACCAATTCTGTGCGCCCGCCCTCTAGGCTCTCAGTCTGCGGAATCTCGCTAGAAACTGGATCATTGGCTATCGTGTTGGAGGCCAAGAAAAACTGTGGGCGCACGAGAAATGTAAGTGACTGTTCCAACTTTCGACAAATCTCAGTCTTGCTGCAATACCATTAGCTGTATCTACTGACGCTATACGTTCATAAAGTGTGTGTATGTGTGTGTGATTGACCTGGCTCTCGACAAGCATCGCCATGTCCATGAACATGTCGTGCAGCTCGCGGATGGAGGTCTCCAGCTTGATAATGTCGGCGTGCCGCGCCTCGATATCGGCCAGCGTCTGCTTGGCTTGCTGCGTCTCCATTATTATCTGGAAATGGAATTTTGATATGTTAGTTAAGGTTATGATGGTACCTGGAGGATACGGAAAAATTACAAGATTGAGAAGTTCTAGAAGGATTTTTTGCTTGGATATGGACGAGTGTCTGCGGTTTTGAGAGACGATGGAGATAGACGATAGACTTTCCAGCAGTGGCGTGTGTTATGCATTTGTATACTAGGGTATACAAATAATCGGCAAATATTATATAGCGTGCATTAGGAGAGGCAAATGTCCAGCAGTGGACGAGGATAGGCTGATAATGATGATCAGGATATCGTTCAATTATTCGGTGTATTGTTGTATGCTGTGATGTGGAGTAATATTGAAAATAAATGTGACATTATCTGGGTAAAGGGACCTTATTGTCGACGGCGCTTACGGCGGTATGCGCGATGTTGTAAGCGATGTCGCGAGTCGATCGCCATCGACAATAAGGTCCCTTTACCCAGATAACGTCATAAATAATAAATAAGTGGCTGAACCCAAATATCATCGGCGAAACGAAAGCCACCGCTAGTTCGATCACCTGCTTAGAATGGGAGATGTGGCAAGAGAGCGTTCTTGGGACGACCGACAGGTGGCAGTCCTGTGGGTGGGCCCACGTATCGCTGGGAAGACAATGTGGCGGTGCGGTAGATCTGCGTCTGCTTCATATAGGCAAATGGCGCAAAGGAAGTTGCGCTGGAGCGGGTTAGGTGACATGCTCTCTTTACGGAGGCCAAGATTTATTTTGGATTTCGTTGGATTCAGTTTAACCCAACATAAATACTCTATTTATTCCAAAGCAAAAATTCAAAGAATCATCTACAAAATAAAGCAAAGTTTTATCATTGACACATCCTCAATGTAAACGCGTCAACAAAAACTGGGTGACTTAATGTCATGAATACAAGCGCGGATCCAGCTTCGTGCCCAGGGGGGGGTCACATGGTAAAGGTCCGGGGCCCCAGGGGGGGATCACGTGGTCTATTTGTATGGCCAACTTAGGTTTCCAGGGGGGTCATGACCCCCATGACCCCCCCCCCCTGGATCCGCGCATGCATGAATATTGTATCATGCAGGCACAAATGTGTTTCATGCATTCCTTTTTGAACTTATTCCGCTCGATACAGGTATTTTATCGATCTAAAATAATTACAAAGTAGCTGCAGTCAATTTGCGTAATTGTTATGTATTACGTTTCGCTCGCATTAGAAAGAGACAAAGGTATCCTATGTCACTCTCTATACCTTCAACTATCTCCACTTAAAAAATCACGTCCATTTGTCGCTCCGTTTTGCCGTGAAAGACGGACAAACAAACAGACACACACACTTTCCCATTTATAACATTTAGTATGGATAAGAAACTGACTGACTGACTGACTGACATAGCAACGCACAGCCGAAACCGCTGATTCTAGAGATTCCAAGCACGTAGGTTCCTTATAAGGTGTAGGGGGAAACTGGACTCCGCACCGCAAAGCTCCTTATAAGGTGTGGGGGAGCACTTTTTCAAAATTCACCTCATAAGCGGCGAGTTTGAATAATATTACTTTTAATACGCGGGCGAAGCCTCGGAAAAAAGCTAGTAATAAATATATTTCATATAAATTCGTCGCGTATTTTAAGCTCCGACAGATTGCTAGTAATTCAATAAAAGCGTGTGCCCAATTTATCACGGTTCGAAATTGCAGCGTGGAAATTTCAATCGAACCTCGTATTTGTTCGGCAAAAGGTTAATTTACAGAGGCAACTACATAGTTTTGCTAGTTGTTGAACTGGGATTCAGAAATAGTCATTGCAAACTGGAGACGATTATCTACAAGAAAATCATATTAATGATACCTAAATGATTTTTATTTCAAGTTTTTACCTGAATGGTATGGGTTTTTGGACTCTTTGTTTTGTTCAACTCATACCTACTTTTCGTCGTTTTTAAGTCATGTAACTTTCATAACGTGCTGTGTTAGGCGTAGGTATATTTTTATTTACCGTACCCGGATCCGATAACTACAAAAAGTTTTGGATCCGGCCGGATTACCGGACCGGCCTACAATCCCTATTCAGAAAGCATGTTTTATTAAAAGCTAGCACGACCTACATTGACGGCACCTGGGAACATTTTTAATGAACAGCCATTATGCATTGTGTACTGCAATCTGCAGCTAAGGCCATTTAGAGATTATCCGCCGTGCATGTGGGTCAGTTGATGTGCGTGAAAATGGAAATTGAAATATTCAGTGACTGAATATCATCTATCCAACAATTTTTACGCTTTTTCGACTGCATCTATCCTAATATTACAATCATACATAGCTGTGTCATTTTCTATCAAAAGGATACTTATTGTCGGTTGACAATGAGACGCTGACTTCATAATAGCGTCAATATGAAATCGATCTTTTGGACAACATACAATAGTACATTTTAATTGTAAACGTCACATATTTATTCAGATAGTCATATTATCGAACCTCCGAGCTACGATACGCATTAAATCTTCTTATTCAGCTGCTAATATATCCAAACCCGAAAATTGATTGACGAAGTTATTCTTCAAAAAAAAATACCATTTTATTTGCTAAATAAACAATCAATCACATACAATACAACGCGGGATTCGAACCCACGACCGCTCATTTCAAGGGCATGCAGTTATATTCTGGCGACATTCCCAGAGGCTCGAAAAGGCTTGACTCATCGATTTCTACTTTCGGCCGAATTTTCGTCGGTCCGCCGTTAGTTTCGTTTCATTTCCACTTGTAAAGAGGCGACATTAAATATTAGTGGCGTTTGGTATTTGTTTTGCCGGCAACCAGTACTGGGGATACAGTCAACAGTGCCGTGTATACAAATTCTGTTTTATGCCTTTGTTCTGGAATTTTACTTTAGTATACATAGTGTATATTTTTTTTACTTATACTTAATTCTGTGGCCCTACTGAACAGGGCAACATTTCTCGCGGAGCTCAAGTTTTAAATGGCATAAGTTTTATGTATGAGTATATAAGAGGAAGCCTGAAAGTTGCACCGATAGTAGAAAAAGTAAGAGCTAATCGTCTGGCATGGTATGGGCATGTGATGCGAAGGGATGAAAGTCATGTGACGAGAAAGGCATTGCGAATGAGTGTGGAAGGAAGTAACGGGAGAGGAAAACCGAGGAAAAGGTGGATGGATTGCGTGAGAGATGATATGAAGCGAAAGCAAGTGAATGATGAAATGACGGATGATAGGGAGGTATGGAAGCGGAAGACATGCTGCGCCGACCCCAAATGAATGGGATAAGGGCAGGCGAATGATGACACTAAAGAAAAAGCAATCAAGCCCACTGGTGGCGAAGCCGGGAATCGAACCCGGGTCTCCAGCTATCGCGGCTGACGTGTTCGACCGCTACACCACCCCGACCGCTACACCACCCCGACCGCCGAGGTACCCGTCGAAATTTCTCTAGTGTATATGTTATAGATTAGTTCTTCAATTCTTAGTGTCCTTACTCAGGATTAGTTATTTATATTTCATTTGACTATCCCGAGTCAAAGGTTTTACATCCAATCCAACTGTAAATAAATAGGAATAAAAAAAATTGCGCTACACATTTTGTGTAAACTACGATAAAAATGGGGATGGCCGCCTTTTGTGGTCGTGGAAAAACGACATTTTCCCGATACACTTATTCTAACGAACGTGACTTGCGCTAACGGCCCTTTATATCAACGTCCATTAGACCTTACAGCTCGGAGCAATACAAGTGACCAAACTATAAATAATAAATAAAGTTTCGTGAAACACTGACATAAGAGTGCAAATCTATCAAAGGTTTCATTAAAATCAAAGTATTTTTTTGTTTCTGACACCCATTTGAGTGACATCGTTGGAAGAAGTTCGAAAATTGAACTTTAACACGTTTTTCAACTGTCTCCTGAATCATATTTTTTTGCACGCGCCCTCCTGAATCATAGTTTTTCTGCGACCAGACTGTATCTACACTTGGCTAACCGGTCTCCCAATAGCGTTACTTAAAGCTAGATTAGACTATTTAGTAGGTACTGACCCCTTGCGTGAAGACGGCGGGGTTATCCTGCTCCAGCATAGTCCCCAGCTGCTCATCCGTAGTGTTACTAATAGCGTTACTAACAGCTAGGCTTCCTACGTTTATTAATAAGAGATACTGACCCCTTGCGTGAACACGGCGGGGTTGTCCTGCTCCAGCATAGTCTCCAGCTCCTCGTCCGTAGTGTTCCTGCCAGTGATCTCCAGCTGCCGGAGTATCCGGTTTTTGCACCGGTCCCGGTAGTCCGTCTGCGTGCGGTTGTATTCGGTCATCACTTCGACGAACTTGCGAGACAGGGTCGAGTGCTGTGTCTTTCTTATCCTGAGATCCGCCGATGATTTGTTAGAGTGCTCCTCCTGTTCGATGTTCTGCTCTATGTCTGTGGATTGTATGAAAGGCAAAAGTAGTAAAATTATCTCTAATACAGTCGACTACAAAGAGCTGACGTATCATTTTTTCGCCTCATTACAATAGAGACTTGACTGTAGTTAAAATAAAATATTTAATACCATGCACGAAATAAAGCATCAGATAATTATAAGAAAAACATGGACAGAAGTTATTTTTAAATCCAATTTCTATTTATAAGTCAGGTCGAAATATATAAAGTAATTCAGTTCACCGTGACGTCTCTCAATTAAATTTCATATAAATTCCACATTATTAGTTAGCAAGTCGTTCAAATTATTTTTGACAGTTCTTAAAAAGAAGCTGATTTGACTAGGAGGCAAGTAGCCTATGCAGTAAGGTGAAAAAACGGATACATCTCTTTGTAGTCGCCTGCACATAAATACCTACAATATTTGTGAGAAACTAAGAGGGAATCACAAATCAGATAGTACTAAATATTCAATATTAGATAGTCAAGATTAAAGGCATTCAGTTCATGAAAGCATTGAGTATCGTACTATTCGTATTCTAAAAGCTTTCAATGGCTGCTATGTCCGCAGTGAATGTCAAACCCCTGGCTAAATATGAAATATTGATATGCAGGATTATTCGTATTGTTATTACATGTACTACTACTGGATATTATGCCTCAAACTGTTTCCGTTTACGAAAAAAATTAAAAAAAAAAGAAATTTTGTTTTTTATTTTTTTCTTTAAAACCGCGTATCCGATTGAGTTGTTCTTTGGATATTTTATAGATATATTAGCGATACATCAATAAAAAAAAAATTAACTTCCTGACTTTTTGTTAAGTACATTTTTTTTTTTAATTTATGGTTTAAATATTTTTTTTTTACCACATACGAGTTAGCGACACCTACTATATTTTTATATAATAATCGCCATTTTATACTCTATTACATATATTTTTATCAAAAATATTAGTTTGGATCAACAATGTCAAAATAAGTTATTTATATATTACTAGTATTACCCTTTAGTACGTTGCTCCTGGAAAGTGATGTATGAAAATTTTGGCATAATTAATGGAAGATTTTTTTTTAATTGGGATATGTAGATTATAGGCCAAAGTTATTTTTCATCAACCCTCCCCACCCCTCCCCCTCTGCGTCACCCCTCTACCCCCACTTAAAGAGCCGAAAATGCGATTTTTCTCGATTTCTGACAAAACCGAATGACGATACAGAAAAAGCGTGTAGGAACGAAGTAATCCTTAATAAATTTACTACAAATCTCTCATAAACACTTTAGTGCTAGCACTTATAGTTTTCGCGCAATCCGTCACGAAAGTTGCTCCTTTCTGCAATTTTCTTTAAAGAATATTAGTGTTGTCCCAAAATGCTTACGAAATTTGTTTGATACGACTAAAATATTGTAAACTCATGACTATAATAAAATTAAGGGGATAAATCACTACCATGGTTGGGACTTGAACTTACGGCTTCCGGATAGAAACTCGAGGGCTCTACCAACTGAGCCACCAAAAGCTCATCCCTAGTTTCTAGCGAATCTTTCAGCTTTCTACTATATGAATCAATGGTACCCCTAGCGTCATTTATCTATCATATCTATCAATCTAGAGGCCGTGAGTTCAAGTCCCGCCCATGGTAGTGATTTTTTCCCCTGAAATTCATTCTGAGTTTATAATATTTTAGTACTATCAAACCGACGATTTCTTAAGCATTTAAGGAGAAAACTTATCATTCATTAAAGAAAATTGCAGAAAGGAGCAACTTTCGTGACGGATTGCGCGAAAACTATAAGTGCTAGCACTAAAATGTTTATGAAAGATTTGTAGTAAATTCATTAAGGATTACTTCGTTCCTACACGCTTTTTCTGTATCGTCATTCGGTTTTGTCAGAAATCGAGAAAAATCGCATTTTCGGCTCTTTAAGGGGGGGTAGAGGGGTGACGCAGAGGGGGGAGGGGTGGGGAGGGTTGATGAAAAATAACTTTGGCCTATAATCTACATATCCCAATTTAAAAAAAATCTTCCATTAATTATGCCAAAATTTTCATACATCACTTTCCAGGAGCAACGTACTAAAGGGTAATACTAGTAATATATAAATAACTTATTTTGACATTGTTGATCCAAACTAATATTTTTGATAAAAATATATGTAATAGAGTATAAAATGGCGATTATTATATAAAAATATAGTAGGTGTCGCTAACTCGTATGTGGTAAAAAAAAAATATTTAAACCATAAATTAAAAAAAAAATGTACTTAACAAAAAGTCAGGAAGTTAATTTTTTTTTTATTGATGTATCGCTAATATATCTATAAAATATCCAAAGAACAACTCAATCGGATACGCGGTTTTAAAGAAAAAAATAAAAAACAAAATTTCTTTTTTTTAATTTTTTTCGTAAACGGAAACAGTTTGAGGCATAATATCCAGTAGTAGTACATGTAATAACAATACGAATAATCCTGCATATCAATATTTCATATTTAGCCAGGGGCGATTTTACCATGGCAGTCCGGCCAGGCCCTTTTAAGTTTCGCTGTACACAAAGGAAAATGAGATATGCACAGATGCATACCTATTCGCCAACTCCTGTTCCCGTTCTATGTCTGTGGAAACAGTATTGACAGGCAAAATCAATATGTTATAATGCCTGATTAATTGAGTGACTAGCATTAAAGCATTAAAAACTCGCATTGAAGAGCAATAACAATCTTCTAAAAATAACATAGACGATTTATTAACGAAATGCTTTCGAGTTTTTCCACGTAGCCTATTTTAATCTTGTTTTTCTACTCCCGAACTGTTATTCGTCATTTACAGGGTCGTGCATAGATCTTTAAAACCCTACATAAAAGTCTATTCCCAAAGCCAGCGTCCGCCGGCTTTCAGCGCATGCGCGCAGTATCGAAAAAAATGAAAACGCATTGTTTGGCTCTGTAACCATGGCAACGCATTGTTATAACGAAACTGCGCGCGTGCGCGGGAAGGCTTTGGGCAGCTGAGCTGACAGTTCAAACCTTTGCGTCAAAATAAAGAAAACAGTGTGAATTTCACGAAAGTTATTCAAGAAAACTATTAATAAAAACTAAGTGCAAGGTCGTAGAAAAAGTATTGTATGCAACGGTGTTTAACTGAGTCAAAAAATACTCGTGGCGTCTTAACTAATAACAATTTTCGGCTTCGCCTCAAATTGTTACCTACGCCACTCGTCTTTTTTGACCTCCTTTAAACGCCTGTTGCATAAAATACTATTATGATACGAAGAATTCAGCGCGACGAAAACATTAAACTAATTAATAAAGGTTATACCTCTCGCAAGGCTAAAACAGCCCCGCCGAAAGTTTCCCAGGAACAAGGTTAACAACATTCTCGCTCAAGAATGTGTGAAAGTGACAATGGAAATTTGTTCGTGTGAATCCAACTTACGTTTTAACTTTCCTCTGACTTTGTTGGCAGTTTTCTTAATATCAGCCATGAGATCTTCTAATTCGTTCTTTGTTTCTGAAATGAGACATTAAATGTTAGGGTTAAAGTTTAAGAAAAACCATTATGAGCTAATTACCTACTCCGATCCTGAATATTTCATAAGGGCGGTCTTAAACTAGCGCATTTTTACACACTTGCAAATATAAAACGCTAGTCTGAAACCGCTGTAAGCGTCTTAAGTTCTTAACCTACATCGCTTATTTACTATACTTGGCGACAAGTTGACAATATCGCAGCAAACAATACAAGTTATCACAAATAACTACAAGAGCGCTTTAGTGCACGTTCGGCGATAAGAAACTTCAGTCATTACGCGTTGTCCAGACAGGACCTTCGTCCTGGGGTCAAACTTTGTTCTAACATCGGTAATCGGTTTAGCAAACGCTGTATTACAACTCACACAAGGAAGTAAATAAATAAATAAATACGTAGTTAGTTTTAAAGACATTTTAGATCACTCTGAGGTGTCAAGTTAGCTGATAAATGGATAACTGTTTATTTCCGCAATGAGATAAATCCCGCTGTCACTGGCAGGCAAGCTCGTCGTCGATATCGGCAAATGAGAGAAAAATTACCGACATCGAGTCCCAGCGGCTCTGGATTCCGGGCCGAAGTTATCGGCTTATAAAAGATTTGACTCATCCTCATATTAACGCCAAAGCTGTAGACTCGGATGAACTCCGGGCGCTGAGCTCTCGAAATATCTGTCTTAACTCATCGACACGGCCATTTTTGATCCTGGATTTATCCTCAAATTTACGAGTTTTCCGTATTCGATCATCATCCTCCTACTCCTCCTTGACAACTAATCCCAAGATTTGGCGTAAGCACTAGTTTTTAACCCCCGACGCAAAAACGAAGGGGTGTTATAAGTTTGACGTGTCTGTCTGTCCGTCTGTCTGTCTGTCTGTCTGTCTGTCTGTCTGTTTGTCTGTCTGTGTGTATGTCTGTCTGTGGCATCGTAGCTCCCGAACGGGTGAACCGATTTAGATTTAGTTTTTTTTGTCTGAAAGCTGAGTTAGTCGGGAGTGTTCTTAGCCATGTTTCATGAAAATCGGTCAACTATGTCGCAGTCGGGGGTTTTTTCAAAATTTTAATTTTTTCTGTTCTTCTATTACACATTAACGTAAATGAGGAGGCACACTGACATTTTACCCCGCCAGGCGGCGCCTATGCAAGAGTCTAGGCATGTCACTGTCATTCATATGTGAGAGAGAGAGAGAAAAAACATAATTATCAGCTTCTCGCTCTCACGTCTCACGGACTAATAGGGTGGCGCCATCTGTCGTATCCTTTGAGTGTTCCTCCTCATTATTACGAAAGCGACTGCCATCTGACCTTCCAATCCGAAGGGTAAACTAGACCTTATTGGAATTAGTCCGGTTTCCTCACGATGTTTTCCTTCACCGAAAAGCGACTGGCAAATATCAAATCACATTTCGCACATAAATTCCGAAAAACTCATTGGTGCGAGCCGGGGTTCGAACCCGCGACCTCCGGAACGAAAGTCGCACGTACTTACCGCTAAGCTACCAGCGCTTATATTAGTTTTCCGTATTCGATAATGTTGAAAAAGTACCGGTGTCAGCCGAGCCATTTATCAGCAGTATTGGTGTTTGAAATGAACAATAGTCTCAGGCAAAAGTTTCCTTGTTAGGAATATGCAATATTCAGAACGCGCGAAACTTGTTTACTGGAGCTGGCAGAAACTAGACAGTTCTCTATTTCCTACATTAGGTATTTGAATTCTGAGTCAGTTTGTTCGTTCCTGTGGTGCTACAATACAATAACCCTTTGTGGGGCTTGGCCTCCTCTACAGTGCTTTTCCATTTGCTCCGGTCCTTTGCCCTCTTCTTCCAATTTGAGTACTTTGCCATTTTTAACCGCCGCCTCAAATCTCTCAAGGAAGGTGGTTCTCAATTCGTCTGTATTTTTTTTTTTTAATTTTTGTTCCACGATAACTCCGTCGTTACTGGACCGATTTTTCTTAGATTCTCTTCCACGCAGTCTATCCACCGTTTTCTTGGCTTGCCTTGTGGTCTTTTCTCTTGGGGATTCCATTTTGTTACTATTTCGGTCGCCCTCGAATCCGGCATTCTTTCTAGGTGACCCGCCCAACGCAGTCGCTGTGCCTTACAGAACCTAGTATCTATGGTCTCCCGCCGCATTAGTGCATTCAATTCATGGTTCATCCGTAAGTCAGTTTGTACTTTGTTCCAATAATCAAAATAATATTAAAATGCATTAAATTAGATCTCGCATTCGTATACAATTAATTATGACCGGGAGGTTCATGGTGTAATTTAAAGCGGTATTGTATACCTGCAGTAGATAATTCTGTTAAAGACACCCCATTTTTAAGGGCCAATGAATAACGCCCCTAAGTACCGTCGTAAATCATATTGGCCTAATAGTGAATCCATCTTTTATTTATTCAGTGAGCAGGTGTGGACGGTGGCTAACGATAATGGGATTTTTTCAGTCACTCATCACGCAATTCCTTTCCAATATAGAAGGGTCCCTAACTCCCCATGCTTCAAGTGCAAGGACCTTCCCGTCTAATATTTCTAGAGAATTACCTATAGAAAAAAAACAGTGGACACCTTACACAGATCAACTTAGCTTAAACTAAGTAAGCAACGCTTGTACTTGTTGTGAGGTGCAAATATACACACTAATAAATGTCGATAAATAAATGCTAATAATAAGTCAAATCTATATAGAAAACATGCATGTTCAAACAAACAAATAACTGTGATCATCAGTTTCATCAAGCGAAGAAATGCCTTTCGAACACGGAGCATCTTAGCTTAGCAGGCAGGGTCACTATCACTACCGACTAGGCCAGACCGGTTGTGAAAACGATCGTCAGAATGGTCCATTTTGCTACCGAAACATGAGGATCCTTCTCAATAGAAAGACGCATATTTCCGCCGCGACCCGAGAGACCAGACCCTCAATCACTGTAGACCCCTAAGCCGGATTTATAATTTGAAAAGCCGATCCGATTCAAGATTGGCGTAAACATAGCCGAAAAAAGAACCTTGAACGTTTTTCAGGAATAAATGTCCGATAAGTATAGAAGTCTAAATATTAGAATATTCTTTTTTTATTTATTGATATTGTACCTATATTCCTATAAATAATGGCAGTATATTGAATTTGAAATCTTTATTTTCCTGATTGTTAAATGATCTAACCACTCATTTAAGTCATTTATTTAGAAACAGAAAAAATAGAAATCTATAGTCATAGGGCTTACGGAAAAAAACTGCATTTTATGCAGAAAGCAAGCCACTTTGCACAGTGATACTAGGGACCAATACAAATGATTTCATCCGAGGAAACACGATTTTCATCCACTAGAATTCAAGATGGCGGACATTTTCCAAAATGGCGGCCGCATATTTTTAAAAATTTATAGAATCGTAAGGGCTGCACCGATTTTGATGGTTGGGGTGTCTATCGTATCGTATTGAAGCGTTTATTAATATAAAAAATTAAAGTCATAAAAAAATTTAAGATGGCGGCCGAATAATAAGAAAAATATGAAAATATCAAACTTTTTTTTTCATTCTCGTGCAATTTACCAATAAATTTTCTATGATATGGCTACATTTATATGTATTTAAATTAAACCTGATAATATTATCTACATAATAAAATAAAAATAATGAAAATCCGTTGAGTAGTTTTTGAACTATACCCATTTCAAATGGAGCGCGCGGATTTGAAAGACGTTTTCGCACGTGATGTAAACAATTTTGGAATCATAACGGCTGCACCGATTTTAATGGTTCGGGTAGCTATCAGTTTGTATTAAAACATTTATTTATATAAAAATTAAAATCATTTAAAAAATAAAGATGGCGGCCGAATAAAAAAAAAATGAAATTTTAAATTTTTTTTTATTCTCACGAAATTTACAAATAGTGTTTCTACCATATGGACACATTTTTATTTATTTAAATAAAATCTGATATTAACATCTGCAAAATAAAACAAAAAACATTAAAATCCGTTCAGTAGTTTTTGAACTATACGCATTGAAAATGAAGCGCGCGTGTTTGAAAGACGTCTTTGCACTTGATATGTGATGCATCGTATCGTTTGGTACCGCTATACAGGCAAGACTGATTATTTATTTTGGTCACAACTTACTATATTACTATTCAGAATCAATGTTTTTAGTATTTATATACATTATTCGTTTTTTATTCCGAGTTTAGGTATATTTAGATAACCCCCGTAAACTTGACCATCACATAATTTTTATTTTAATATGTAAAAGAACTTAAATGCACATAACATAACATCTGTATTAATAGCAATTGTCCTTTCCGAGGACTCCAGAGATAATTTTCGACAACTTCTGTAGGGGGCTACAGAAATATCTATGTATAAAATAACTTGTTTTCTGCGACAAGGAGCGTATGTTTTTGTAGTGCTGGCGATGTTGGTGGAATGCTGGTTATTAATTTTGGTTGGAAACAGTTCCTTGCGCACCAAGTTAACCGATAAATTTTGAGTCTGCGGATCAACTTTTCAAGCTTGGCCATTATTCCTCCAGGAAGACACTGTTCAGTATGACAACCAACAAGACTTTTTCCAGAAACTGTAGCCTGTTGATGTTATAAGTGTGGTGACTTTTTTTTTCTAAACCATTTACTTCCTCAGAGAACATTTAACTACTCCGCTATTTCAGGGTAAACCATAGGAACGTAACCGGAAGAAGCTGATAGCCTCATTGTACCTCACGCAAAAGATATAGCGGAACAGGGACTCACGCGTATCATCACATCTTCCGATACAGATGTCTTGGTATTTAAATAAAAACCACTGGAGTCTTCGGGTGAAGGATAGACGTAAAGTCAGTGGCCAGATTCGGGTTTGGACCTAGCTTAGAGCCTCGAAACGTCTATGCCTCATGAGAGGCCTCGAGTGAGTTCAGGGTGGTAACGGATGCTAGAGTATCCCATGCCCTTCGTTGAGTTTATCTCGCAGTTTGTAGCCGTGGAGGCTTTCAGGGCGTTACGTGCGAGATCGGACGTGATGTAAATGGAGGCAGGAATTTCAGCAAAACGACACTTTACTGCCTAAGCCGCCAAACTATACCGGTAAACAGGCCTGAGTCCATGCTTGCTCACTAAAATATGTGTTAAGAACGGTCCCAATTTGGCATTTAAGCATGTGATCTATGGAGCTAATTATATTGGGAAATTTCCAATTCTTATCTAGTATATTTTCTTAATACTTCAAAAGAGAATAACCTACCGGAGTATAAGTTATAAAGTAGCTAACACTTTGGATCTTAGAAGACCGACTGCTATTCATGGTTTTTACACTTTTTACGCCTTTACGTCTGACACCACTTCTTTTTTCAATACAAAAGGAAAAAATCATGTTCTAAAACATTGTTTGCACACACACTGAAGTTATACCAGCTTTGATAGAAACATCGCAGTAACTACAAAGTCTTCCTGGAGGAATAATCGCCATGCTTGAAAAGTTCACCTGAACTTGGTGAGCAAGAAACTGTTTATCACCAAAAATTAATTAGTACCTAACCAACATCGGCAGCACTCCGTGTCGTATAACAACGCCCCATATTCTGGATATTACTTCTGTGCCTATGCCATCATCCTGGGGTTGGAAGACGTACAATGATACTTGGACAATTGCGGTTGTGAAAAAGGCTGCGAAACAATACGCTGTACGTGTTGTGGGTCTACCCTGCGCGGCGCAATTCAAATAATGCAATGTATTAATAATGTTATATTTGCAAAGGCATCTGCCAAAATAAAAACTATTTTGCAATTATTATGTTATCATTATTTCCTTGTATTTTGATATTATTTTGTATGACTCTTTTATCTTTCAGTATAACCTAGACGAGAAGCAAAAAGTATGTTTTGTATTAATATATGTTTCCGTAGCCCCCTACAGAAGTTGTCGAAAATTATTTCTTGAGTCTTTGGAAAGGACAATTGCTATTAATACAAATGTTATGATTGTTATGTTATGTGCATTTAAGTTATTTTACGTATTAAAATCAAAATTATGTGATGGTCAAGTTAACGGGGGTTATATAAATATACCTAAACTCGGAATAAAAAACGAATAATGTATATAAATACTAAAAACATTGATTCTGAATAGTAATATAGTAAGTTGTGACCAAAATAAATAATCAGTCTTGCCTGTATAGCGGTACCAAACGATACGATGCATCACATATCAAGTGCAAAGACGTCTTTCAAACCCGCGCGCTTCATTTTCAATGCGTATAGTTCAAAAACTACTGAACGGATTTTAATGTTTTTTGTTTTATTTTGCAGATGTTAATATCAGATTTTATTTAAATAAATAAAAATGTGTCCATATGGTAGAAAAACTATTTGTAAATTTCGTGAGAATAAAAAAAAATTAAAATTTCATATTTTTTTTTTATTCGGCCGCCATCTTTATTTTTTAAATGATTTTAATTTTTATATAAATAAATGTTTTAATACAAACTGATAGCTACCCGAACCATTAAAATCGGTGCAGCCGTTATGATTGCATCACGTGCGAAAACGTCTTTCAAATCCGCGCGCTCCATTTGAAATGGGTATAGTTCAAAAACTACTCAACGGATTTTCATGAATTTTATTTTATTATGTAGATAATATTATCAGGTTTAATTTAAATACATATAAATGTAGCCATATCATAGAAAATTTATTGGTAAATTGCACGAGAATGAAAAAAAAAGTTTGATATTTTCATATTTTTCTTATTATTCGGCCGCCATCTTAAATTTTTTTATGACTTTAATTTTTTATATTAATAAACGCTTCAATACGATACGATAGACACTCCAACCATCAAAATCGGTGCAGCCCTTACGATTCTATAAATTTTTAAAAATATGCGGCCGCCATTTTGGAAAATGTCCGCCATCTTGAATTCTAGTGGATGAAAATCGTGTTTCCTCGGATGAAAACGTTTGTATTGGTCCCTAGTATCACTGTGCAAAGTGGCATGCTTTCTGCATAATGTGCAGCTTTTGACCATAATTTCGCCGTAAGCCCTATGACTACTAGGCATGTGTACATCGACTCAACTTATTTCCCCTTTTGAAATGAAAACCACGAAAACTCATGCACCAGATGGCTGACGATTTCATTAAGTGTCTATTACTGCCTGAACTCAGGACTCTATCGGAGGACGCGAAAATCGCATTTCGTCTCCAAGTAAACGATCGCATGACAAAATACGATCAACTATTGGCAGGAGACGGTAACGTCACCATAACAGGTACTCTAACAAATCTGTTTTTTTTTATCAAGCAGAAACTACACACTTTTTGGAGTTGCTGCCAGAAAAGTGACTTTTAGATTTTCCTTTTTATTAAAAAAATTAGGTTGAACACATGTTCACAACACAATTACAAGTTGTATGCACAAGGTACAGTTTTGTGTTTTGGTTAGATAAAAAGAAAATAGTATGGGGTTGACCGACTTACACGATCTTTGCAAACGAATAAAATAAATTCCCATCAAAATCGCATTTTTCTAGTTTTTCCTAATCATAAAAACTAGGTACATGCCCTGAAACACGATAGCGAATATGCTAAACGTATCCTCGCTATTTTTGTTACACTTTGTGTACTCCTAAAAACTTTGATTTGTGTTACTCCTAAAAACTTTGATAAAGCATTCGTTGAGTGTACACTGTATTTATAGACAATCACCCCAAATATTTGCTGATTTATATGGATCTCCTTTTACTGCGAGTTCGCCGAAAATAAGCCGTGTAACTATAAATACACCGTTTCGATATAATGAATAAGTTTTATCACGATCTAATTTTGGTGATGAAATGAATCTACCATTTATTTGACGAGGTTATATATAAAGTAATGTGTATTCTTTGATAGTTCATTGACTTTCATACAGGCTATTTGATATTTTATTCGTGTTATTTGAATGAAGTTATGAATTATGAACGATATACGCATATTTGTATATAGTTTGCATTTGCTGTTTGATTATTAAACCGAATCACAAAAAATAAACGGATAGTTTACCGCACTCGATGAAGCTTTTAACACCGCATTGCAAATTTCGTAGAACACTAATAATATTTATTCACACATTTATGTAAATAAATAAAAATAAAATAAATAAATAAATAAATATTGGGGACACCTTACACAGATCAACTTAGCCCCAAACTAAGCAAAGCTTGTACTATGGGTGCTAAGCGACGATATACATACTTAAATAGATAAATACATACTTATATACATAGAAAACATCCATGACTCAGGAACAAATATCAGTGCTCATCACACAAATAAATGCCCTTACCGGGATTCGAACCCAGGACCGCGGCTTAGCAGGCAGGGTCACTACCGATTGAGCCAGACCGGTCGTCAAAATACCTATATTACCAACTCAGAAATGTACGGAGCATGCGGTTGCAAATCAGTCTGGCAAATAAAATAAAGCCAGAATTCAAGGGATTGAATTAAATTAAAGTAATGAACTGGGACCACTACTGAAATTAACAATTTTAATCATTATAATTTGCATTAATGACTGACTTAATCCGATTAAGATCTTGTTTTTGGATTAAATAAACAGGCATACTGTTGCATGAAAACATATATTATTAGCATGTTCGTTAAATAATAACTTTTGAAATACATTACATGCCTTGTTTACGATTACATACATGTTAATCGGGGTCTTTATTTTACATAGTGAATCAGCTTGTTGATAATTTAAGTATACCATCAGCTTTATCTATATAGAATGAGATACTATCTAATATTCCTATCAAACACGTTCAATTTCAAAACTATTCAGTTTCTTATTAACATGCCCACGCTTTACCAGTCACATAGGAAACACAACGTAGATACGTAGGTACAATCAACTCCAAATAGTGAAGTGACGACCAATTAAGTAGTCAGAAACATTTTACACTTTATTAATGTTATGGTAACAAAGTTGTGTTAAGATATATTCAGCCACTATCTACCTAAGATACAAACTATAAAAGAGCGTAGCGGAAAACTCCAACAAAAGCCACTAACACAACAATAAACTATCATGTATAGAAAGCCTTCACAAGTAACATTGTTGTCCTATCCGAGGACTCCCCAGCGGAACGTTAACGCCGTTCCCCCACAATACGGGGCTGCGCTGAAGTTAGCATGCGGCCACACATTTAGGGATGCCCAATTGCCCATCTACGAAATTGAATCGCTATTTCTGAGGTAATGCTAGAACATACAACATACAACATACAATCACGCCTGTATCCCATAAAGGGGTAGGCAGAACACATGAAACTACTAAAGCTTCAGTGCCACCCTTGGCAAATAAGGGGTTGAAAGAAAACGAAACTGTGGCATTGCAGTGACAGGTTGCCAGCCTCTCGCCTACGCCACAATTTAACCTAATTTATTTATTTTAATGCTAGAACGTTTGACGTAAACCTAGTTTTCTCTACAGTCGCAATCATATATATGTGAGCGCCTGAAGTGCTCTAAAAATTCTGAACACTTACTCTAACGCCTTAACAATAAAGTTATTATATCCTGCAAATTATACATATTTGTTCCGTTTGTATGTAACGGAAGGGTTACCACGGAAGACCAGCGTCAAAGTATCCAAATGGTACCTTGACACCAAGCTGAGTGGAAACCATTTCAGTGACGTTTAAATACAATTATTGTGACATGTTTTTGTAATTTATATTGTTTAAGCTTCCTGAATAAAGTTTTTTCTATTCTATTATTATGTTTAGATATTTCTGTCACTTGGTCGCTCCGATATACGAGTAGTCGGATGGCGACTGTACTGAAGTTACTTGCGTAATTTACTTCTTATTGAAAAATGTACCGATCTCACTCAACAGGGAGTAATATGTATCTACCGTAAAACACCATATCTTCGCCTACTTTTTCACATATTTTTGAAGGTTCCTCTTAAACCGAATAACCCTCTATATGATTTACATAAATTATATTGAATCGTATACAGGAGTTATTAAGGTACAAATAAGCACAATTTTTCATCATAGGCAAAGATAGGAAGGCTTCCGGAGAGTTTTCATACAAAACATGCTGGTACTTCAGGGTTGTCAAAAATCAGGTTACCTATCCAAATGTCTCAACTAAAGATAATTTTTGGGGTTCGTCTAATACATTTACATTCCAACAACAACAAAACAACATTTCAAAATCAACGTCAAAATATATTTAATAAGTAATATTAATTGAGTTTTCGACAACAAAAATAGCTGGTATTAGGTTAAAGATAGACAAATCACGTTGCACAAGTGCGTGGGCGAAGCTTCCATGTTTTATTATTATTATTATTTGCCTCCAATTATACCTTCACAACGTGCCACTCCCAATCCGTGAGAGTTACACGTTCAAATTTTCCTAGCTAGTAACTACATACCTACCTATATATGAAGAATCGTAGTACCACCACCTAGTATGTATATATTAGTATCACGATACAGTAAAATACTGCGTATATTTATAAAAATACAAGATAACACGATTATAATAAAGAAATTATGACAAAAACATCACATGACACACCCATATCCCATTCAAGATACACCAAAACAAAATCACCACGTGATGTGATTCGGCCATCCTCTCTATCAAACAATGGCGTTTGATAGACAGGATGGCCGATCACTTCACGTGGTGATTTTGTTTTGGTGTATCTTGAATGGGATAGACTATACTGTATGGGCGCAAATAATGAACAGCAATCTTTGCTAGACACATACTAACAGTTACAGTCTTACAACACATCTAAAATAAAATAAAAAATGTTCTTTGCTCAGATGAAAATTACCGGGCGAGTTTTATCTTACATACTAAGGGCCGGTTGCAACAAACCGTCTGTCACCGTTAAAGCGTATGTGAAATTTTATTGTATGGGAAGTTCCATAGACGTCTGCCGCAGGACGATGATGTGTATGTCAAATGTGGTTGATGCAAGGCCCTAAATGAGACTCTGTTCTATCATTAACCTATCTATGACACATTATAATTTGTAAAGTCAAAGGAAAAATGTAGTTTGCCTCTTCGATCTTCCTTTGGCAAAGGCAACAACGCGGCGATGTCTTCCTTAAGAACAAAAGCTACATCATCTACTTGAGGCCAAACAAATAATTTTTTGACGTGTCTGAGGAACTTAACGTTAAAGTTTGTTCCTTCCTTCTCGACAATTAATCCAATATAATATTTGCAAGTTTTTTTATTGGAAAACTTGACTAGAACATAACTTCCGATATCTATTGCATTTGTTGCATTGTCAATAATTTCGATTCCGGATTCTGCGCCAGAATGTAATTCTTCAAAACGGTCTTCTTCATTTACTGAATTCAATAGTTGATTCTTATATTGATCCCACGATTCCGGTTCAGTTTCTGATTCTGATGAATATTCATAGTCGTTAACTAAACCTTCAGAATCAGAGTCTTCAAGTACATGATGCCGTAAACCCTTTTCTTTTTTTATAGTGCGGTGACGAACTGACGTGGAAGCTTCACTAAATTCACTGTTAGTAATGTCATCTGTTCGGTTTTCGAAGTCTTTCTGTATGCGTATGATAGAAGTTAAACCAATATTATGTACTTCACCTTTTATGTTATGTAAGTCATCTTTATACCATTTCTCGTCATCTGTCAAATATTTATCTTTCAAAATTGTGACTTTTGTAGATTTGATAGCATTTTTATGTGTGTCTGAAACTGTTGTAAGGGATAGGTCAATATTGTTTATTTTATCTACGCACAACGTAAACAGCGTATCCACAAGTTTAAAGCAATTACCTGGATCTGGTAAACAGTTGTTACGATTTTGAGGTTTTGTAGAATATTTTTGTTGTTTCGTATTTTTTCTAGGTTTCTTTTTCTGTGTAGAGGTAACATTCACTTTGTTTTTTGTCTTTGGAGGAACATTTGATTCAACAGCAAAGTCTATACTTGACACAGACTTTCCGGGAGCAACATTTAGTTTTTTATTGCGTATTTTTTTCATTGGATCTGCAGCTCTGTGCTGTTTTAAGAATTCAAGAAGTGTTGCGTCTATGCTTTGATTGAGAGATATGTTAGCATTGGGTAGTTTTTTCATAACTTGCTGTGGATTCAATGGATATATTCCCGTACTTTTAAACGCACTGTAGATGTTGTCTGTTTTATTACTCAATTCAGATATTAGAAGTTTCAGTAATTCGGGGAAATGCGATTTGTTTATTGTGGCTTCTCGCGGGTTTTTTACTTTATAGTTAAACAAAATCTTCCTCCAAAGTTTTTTCATGGGACCAAAATAACAAACATCCAGTGGTTGCGTGAGATGTGAAGAGTTGGGTGGCAGTAAGACGAACGCAGTAAATGTGAGACGCTAAATTGTCACCAATAAGTACTTTTGGACCAGATTTGCGTTTAACCCACGGTAATATTATAGTTTCGAACCAATCTTCAAAAATGACGTTGTCAAACCAGCCTGATTTCGAGCGGTTAAACCTCGCATGTGTAGGGCCATTTATTGTCCATTGTTGATGCAAATGCTTAGCTTTGTACACCACATACGGTGGCAAAACCTCTCCACCAGCGGATATCGTAAACATAATAGAAATAGCCCCTTTAGAACTATTTATCACTCGTTCGGGATACTTGACCCCCCTACGAAATAAACACTTTTGCACACCAGGGTCATCCGATAAGTTGGTTTCGTCATAATTTAATATGTTTTCTCTCGGAACGCCGTTGATGGACTCTTCCAAATTTTGAAAATATGTTAACATGTCTTCGGGGCTTTTTTGTGCTTTTGTTTTAGAAATATTTTGCGTAGCGCGAAGTGTTAACTTATTTTTGTTCCGCTTCATAAAACTATGAACCCATTTATCTCCCGGCATCTTGTTATTAAATAGACTCTGTCTATTATTTGCTTCCAAATAGTTGAATACCACAATCCTTACATCTAAAAGGGTAAGGGGGCATCCATAGTTAGCTGCAGCTAGTAAAACTCGAACAATATCTTCTTCTTCATCAACTGTTAGACGTGTTGGACATCCTGGACCATTAAGATGTTTACAATGAAGTTTATCCAACAATGTTCTCCGCGGTATGCCAAACATTTTTTGGGCATCATATGATGAAATTTTTTTGATCTCATTAAATCGACCGCAATTTTCATCATTTCCGGGTCATGTTTTGAAGTGTAATTTCTTTTCGATTTAGATGGAGGTTGAGGTTTCTCCATATTCTGCAAATATTGGAAATACAAATATAATTTTATCACAATGAACCAATCTGACATATAAAAACGACAAGGACGTACCTATATTAAATTTTTATTTTAATGAAACAAAAGATAATAAAGGATTTAATAGTTAACGGCTGAAATCACTAAACTCATCCATCTGTAACCCCTCCTCTTCAAAAATCTCTAAACTCCGCTGCACCAACCAAATTTACTATTTGAAACCATTAGCGCCTCTGGTAGCGAATTCACTCGCATTATCCCGAATTAATTTCTTACAACTACCTCTCTAATAACTCTTCCTCAACTAATGTAATTCATTAATTACCTATGAATGTATGAATTACTTCAAGTATTCACTGCCTTATTCTAATATATATATTATTTACCTAAAATATCTGTTGTTATACAAGGTACTCGCGAGGAACTCGCATAACTTTAACAGCGTATTCTTGGTCACTTTTAAGGACTAAAATGTCCTATAAACTTTTCTAGATTTCGCCTGGTTTCAGAGTTACTGCCAATTAAATTTTTCTTAATTTTTAGAAAAATTATTAAAAAACCCATTTTAATTGCCTACTTTATGAATAAAATTTACTTTTCATGTGAAAATACGTCCATAGAAGTAAAAAAACAAAACAAATTTTTTTTTGGCAAAAAGTTGTCAAACTCATACTTAACATTTTTTTTGGCCTCAGAAACTCGTGGTTAATTTCGATTACAGACTGATTTATTTTGTGGACTCACCTGTTTACCATGTGGCGCTGGGCACAAAAGTATTCGAGAGAATGAAAATATCTGTCACACCCACCACTCTTTAAGGCACTATAAAAATGAATAGGCGGTAGGTAGACAAAAGTTTGTTGCAGGAGTGTTGCCACAAATAAATTTTGCAATAGATATGGTAGTTTAATATGTCACATTTGATACCAAGTTTACTAGATAATTGATAATTTTAAATTTAGGCGAAGTTATGCCTGATAGGCGAGAATAGGGTGTTTTACGGTACTTTATACATGAGGTAACAATTAGACTTATAAGAGTTTTGAATGATTCACGGTTATTTTCACGGTTTTTGAGGTAACAATATTTTTAATGAAAAACTTGACAATTTATTTAAAATTTCCAAGTTCAAGGATCTTTTGAATTCCAACCTCAGGTTAGGACTTGGAACCGAAAGACGTAGCAAAAACAAATATTTCAACATTAAATCAAATTCAGCAACTCAGTAATTAATAGCTGCTGGTAATTGTATAACATTAAGAACTGTCAAATATCTCCACGAGATATTCATCGCCCTTTTATAAATGGAAATAAATATCCACCCTCCCACGCACCCGACTGCTATTAATAGAATAATGGATGATATTCGTTTAATAATAACTATTAATTTTGTTTACTTTCAGTACACATAATGTAGCGTAATTCTAAGCATGATAGCGTGTCATTAGAGTCCATTCATTAGTGAACATAAGAGGGTGGTAAATGGATCCCTTAATACTTTAGAAATGAAAATTTAATACCAATTATTTTTAATGGTGAATTGAGTTTTAACTATAAAAGTTTCGTTCATAATACTCGAACAAATTAACAATGACTTTTTAATTGTATTTTTTTTACTGTGCTGCCGATGTGTGTTGTGTGTATGTCATTGTGGTCGGTTGTCAACTTGTCACCAACAAGAAACAAGCTGAAAATCAACGCTGAATAAATACAATGCTGAGCTTTTTTTAAGCGTTTTAGCTGGCGCACTTGGTTGGTTTTTATTATTTATTGTCTGTGTTTGTTTACACCTTATTGTGTAGATATCCTATTTTAAACATTGAATTTGGGTTCTTGCTTTTTGAAAATTAGGATCCTCGGAAAAAGGAGCTAAACATGTCCAGCATGTTTAAAATTTTGTGAGTTAACATATTCTTAATATTTATAATAAAATTGAGTGAGAATGTATACTTTGCCTGTAAAGGAAATCTAGTATATCTATCTACTTAGATAGATGTACTATGTACCTATGTTTGTGTATCATAATCCGATAGCAAATATTAATTTACGTAAAATGCATGGAGAATGAGGTCGCTTATAATAAGCGTGTAAAAAGTTATCGTCAGCTTGTTCGATATAACGACAGGCAACGATGGTTGTTGGAGGCAATTTAGGTCGGGTCAATTGGTGATCGCGACACTGCGGAACCGCTATTGTCGCGAACGCTTCAAGATCACGATCTCACACCTTCGTTAATGTGTTACAATATGTCGTTTGAGAAAAGGAAATTACTTGAAAGCTGAAGGAATTGCAATACTCTAAGAAGTGGCCAAGGCCTCCATGCTGGAATCGAACCAGCGTCATGTCGCTATAACATTTTCTTCAATTATGACATTTTATAGTCCGGTGAAAACTTTTGCCCAGCATTTAGGGACACTAATACAAGTACAAAGACTGAGAAAAAACGCCTCTTGACGGACTAACTCTGCGCAAACGCCTGTTTTAACTCAAGTCAACAATCTCCGATATATTTTTTCCTAACTGAACAACTATTTACGGTCTGTGGCGTTGAGCAAGCCGGAACTAATTTGTCATATTTTCTTCAAGCTTTTGAAATAGGCATTAATTGTTAGCCAGTGACCTTTCCTCTGACATCAGCCGCCTAGTTTAATAATCAATGCGGTTTTAGGAGAGTTGCTGTTACGAAAGCCACGAGTATCACAGATTTAGCCGCGAACACGAACAGTCTCCCAAGTCTTCTTAGTCTCCTTACTTTAGTTTTTAATTTATCTTTGGATATAATTAAACTTAAATCGCCTATATGCAAAACTGAATAACTTTGAAACTTCCGAGCGATGCGTCAAATTTATGTGCGAAAGTCAAAATAATTGCCTACTAACTCGTACTAGGTGAGAAAATTCAAAGGCGTTGCCAGCGCGTTGCGAACTTGGAACCACAAGCAAATTACTCATCTACAATTAACCAGTGTAAGTATTACTTCGTTTTCTGCGTAAGTGGCCATAAGATGAGGTTACTGTTAGGTTGGTTCGTTTTGGTTTGGGTATTAGGTATCAGAATAAAGGCCCTTAACAAGGAGAGGTGGGCGCAAGGGTGAGGGGGCGATCCTCATCGCCGCGGGGCTTTCGTTAATTCCAGCTAATCTTGCGTCAGAATCAGCCCCAACAAACCTTCACTCATTAGTCATAAAACGAGTACAAATACAACGTTAAATTTGGCTATGTTTATCGTCAACAGTAAAACGGGCGAATTCGTATTTAACCAACAAAATTAGAAGACTTATTAAACTTTGTGAAATGGGTCAAGGAATATCGCATCGCATAGGTAGTGCCTATTTAAATGACAATAGAAGGGTTTTTTTTATTTGCATGGAACCCGAGCAAGATTTAGACATCTATTTTTATCTACATAATAGAACGTGAGTTATGCGTATATTAATATTGTGCCCAACGTTTCTTGCTGGACGTTACCAAGTTTATTCAAGCTTAAAGTAGGGCGAGTGATTTTATACGAAATATTTATACATATAAGAACTGAAAAGGGCACCAGATTTAGATAAAAATGATCACGCAAGTAACCTAGTTACGGTTTAACATATAAATACCCTGGTAGTAATCCCGACGGGGGTAAAATAGGGGGCAGAAGAGTGTATGGGTGTCCGATTAAAGAAAATTGCCTGTCGGTTAAAAGTTCGTTCCATTGCGCTTATTATGTGAATTAGTCGCTATATATCCAAACGAAATTGATGTTGCCATATCAGGTTGCAAGCACATCGCCCACGCCACAATTGAACCCATTCACAGCCAACTTCTACGACACCCACGGGAGGAAAGGGAGTGGTGACACTCTTAACCCGTTACCACACGGATGAATGTCACAATTTGTTTTCTTTCAAGTCTTCCAACCCCTTGACTAGTAATAGTGGCACTGAAACGGCAGTTTCATGTGCTACCTCCTAATAGAATACATGCATGAGCTTATATATGTATATCTAAACTAAACATACATCTATAGACATTAATAGACACCATGCGCTAATGTGCTACGAGTACAGAGCGTACTCTTGAGCATGAATGGCCGTTTTATTTAGTTTGATTCGGTAATCGGCATGTGGTTTGAGTCAGCGATGCGTCATCGTTGCTGCCTTCGAGTTCCGACGTCGAGACGCCGCCCCCGCCGTCTTCTCGTATATATGTTTATTTCTGCCAAATTGTCTAGTATTGATCAAAAATCTTAGTCACAGTATGCAGCTATCGCAGACTAAGTAGGTATGTACTATGTATGCTTACTGAAAATTTAACTATCAAATCGATAGTCAAAAGGCGTGACAAGGTGTTAGATTAAATTACAATGTTCGGCTGCTCAGATTAATTTTGTGACACCAGGCAGGCAATTATGGTCGTGCGATAAATGATAAAACATCAGGCCGTCCCTATCGCACTATTTGTAAGCGCGATATCCCGGACGTCCCGATGTTTTATCATTTATCGCGCGACCATGATTGCCCTGCAGATTATACTTACACCTAAAACATATGACTCGCCACGCCATGTTGAGGAATTTCAAGTAAACATTTTTTTTTCATAGTATATTGAACTGAAAACATGAGATTAGCAGCGCCGTCTTGACAATGCTCTCAATGGTCAATCTTTAGCATATTCGTTTTGATAGGACATCTTACCAGCCGCAGTGTTGTCGTGTCAGACATGGCTGTTCCACTCAAAAAATGAAAAAAAAAATGAAATATTTATTTTTCAAGTAGGCATATTACAATGCGCATATGAACGTCAAATAAAGCTACGCCGGCTCTAACCCTACGCCTCAGCCTCGAGAAGATTTCAGTCCCCCCTCAGTTGGGAGGGGGGTATTCACTATGGGACCGGCAAGAAACTCGGCGGGCAACTTCTTTTCAAAACATTACATCAGTTCTCAGTTTACTTTGTTAGTTTTCATTTTAATACGTATATGTATATATTAGTCGCCTGACCTTACGTGGATTTACCGCCGTAGTTTTTCAATAGAGGCATTAGCATATGTAATTATAGTAGCGACTAGCGCTACACGAACTCTTACGTTGCAAGATACCATCTACACATTTCATTAAAATTATGAAATGTTGTGAATGTGGTACCTACGTAATTTCGTAAACAAGGTACATTCATTAACATAGCACAACAAAGATACGTACAACAAAACTAGTTATAATATTTAATGTCTTTATCTCCACTTCAGCATGGTGCCAAACACGAGACTTATTTGATATACATACAATTTATATATCTTCTCGTTTTTTACTACCAACCAGAAAAGCCTTACTGAAGTTACTGTTCGTAAGTAAAATACCTATTTCTATGACATGTGTTTACACTAGCTAGTTTAGATGCTGTATTGTATTTATTTTAGGCAGCGATAGATGGCGCCGTACATGTGGGCTGGGCACTCACAGGGCAGCCGTCAGAAAAGAATGGCGGAAAATTGTAAAACACAGCATGACGACCACGACCTCTCTGTCAAGAGTGATACGCAGAAGAAAAAGAAGATTGTACACTACCGTCAAAAAGTTTAAGACCAAACACGATATATGCAAATAATCAACATTTCATGAAGTTCCTATGAGAATATTACTTTTCAGTACCTACAACCGACAAAATAAAGCGTATAACAATTTTTAAAAAGGGATCATAATAAGAAATAAAAGCTAAACGTTTTTCTCATCGAAAAATCCTCCTCGACGCTTTTTCACTTCCGAGCAGATTCTTGGCATTCTTGCTATAAGTTTGTGTAGCGTTTCTTGGCTAATGGATTTCCACTCGTATTGCAGTATCTCCCATAGAGCTGTTGCAGATGTCGGACATTGTCTTCGGACTCTACGGTCGAGTTCATCCCATAAAAGTTCGATCGGGTTATGGTCTGGGGATTGCGGTGGCCAAATCATATTTTTTAACACACCTTGGCGTTCTTTATTGACTGTGTAGCTTCTACAGATCTTTGCTAAGTGTTTGGGATCGTTGTCTTCTTGCAGAACAAATGGGTTGCCGATCAATATAATAAGATTACGTTGTTTTCTATTGATTACAAATTTAGTTTGATGATTTTTAGAAGGGTTTATAACAATGACACTGAACATTGTGTTTGGTCTTAAACTTTTTGACGGTAGTGTATCTATTTTAGCTCCCAAGTAATTCACCGCTGCTATTAAAAAACTCGAAAACCGATTTAAAACTTTTAATGACTATTGGAAATAGTCTAGTTTCATCCTCCAAGCCGATCAACAAGGACAGTTAATGGAGTCTGGCGAAGTATTCCATGGAATGGCGAACTCCCACGTCCTCCCACGGCGGCAGACAAAACGCCCCCGCACTGCAAATGCCAGCTTCGACATTCAATCTATCCCGATCAACTAACTTAGGGCACCTACGTCATTGAAACTTATTTACATTAGAAAAAAAAATCTGTCCTCAGTAATTTCAGGCCGCTGCGCTAAATGAAGTTGTCGCTTCCCGTCGAACAGAAAAATAGTATACACGCCTCGGCCCTCGGCCAGTAATTAAGGAAGCATCAGATCACATCTTTGTTGACCTCGGTTCATTCATCATTCGGTCATGGGATCTGATCTGAGTCATTTCTTACTTTACTGGCATGTAATCTACTATTTCTGAAATATTCAACTTGTTACAGTTTTTCTATTCGTCTGCATCTTTATGTTGTTTTTCATCAAACCCGATATTCGAAATTCTTCTTCGCTTAGATAAGTTATTATTTTATTTTTTAAAACCTGATACATTTAATTGTTGAAATACATATTTCTAAACAGTTCTGATATAAATAGGATGTTAAAGGATTAATTAGTTCGTCAGCCAGTAAAGTTTTCTGTCCTAACATCAATTTCCAGGCGCGCAACGGATACAAAACACAGATATCTCGCAAATAGTCTCAGATAAGTATAATTAGCGTACTCAATTGGCCCCGAAACGGTTACTTTACAAGGAGAGTCGATGTAATAAAAGTGTAATATTTACCTAGATAATTTCCTTTCGTGATGTTTTTACTTTGATTATTTTCCGAAATATACGTGGCTTATTTCGTGTATTTTAACGCTATGACAGGTCTCAGTGCACCAAGCACGTATATATAGAAAGTCTAAGGGGGGGGGGGGGGGGTCCGGTCATGAACTCAACCGGATAAAAAGAGGTCTCGAACATTTAATTAATAATGATGCAAAATAAACTACTACTACTTTGCACTACTTTGTTACAAAACTATATTTAATCGTTTTCTTCTTAAAATTAGTTGATTGGCAATATCATTAGCGTCTATTATTACGGCAGCTATATCCCTATGGATAGACATAAGGGCTAGCCCCGTGAGGCACTCTTGTCCCGTCCTATTACGCATAAATATTTTTAACCTTTTGAATCAGCAGTTGCTGTTGATACTGGCCCAGTATCAATAGCAACTTTCTGATCGAAGGAAAGAAATTTGGATCACACTGGTCGATGGCCCCAATAGCAGGTCTAGGTTTTTTTTCAGGCTCCAGGGTTGACCAATGACTCGGATCTAACTCGGATATCAAATGTTCCAAGAAGGGATAATATACGTTTCGCCGGTAGTATATCTCCGCAGTTTCCCCTGGAACATTATTGCGACGGATTTGCGACTAGTTGTACGAGGTGCCACTAGTTCACCGCCAGGGCATACATTTTCGGCGCCCTTGGAAGGAAGATTCACTACGTAGGAAAATAAATCGCGAGCGTAGCGAGCGCGAAATTTTTTTCATAGTAATGCCGTAATTTGAAGATTAACGCAATACAAAATTTATGGATTTCATCAGACAGAGTGCGAAAGGGACAAATGGTTGAACGTGAATATCATGTACATAAAATAACAAACAAAAGTCAGTCAGGAAAGCAGATTCGGAATTTGTCCTAACTAAAAGAGCAGATAATTATAAATAGTAAGCGCGATTTTTTTCCTATTGACTCGATTAATTAAGACAACCCGCCAGCGGCGAATCCGCGAACTTTCAAGTTTTTATCGTCTGCACTCTGCAGAGCTGCGGTCTTTGACATATTTTGGGGTATTTTGACTTCACAGGGCGCCTATGTTCCCGACTTTTAGGCCTTATATTTCGCCATCACTATTATTTTTATAATAATGCTTAAGAGTTAATTAAGAGATTAACTGCGGACTCGATCGTCACCGTCGGGACGCCCATTTCGGTATTTTGCCACTAAGTGACCTGAGTGCTTTGAAATTCGCTCACCATCTGCTGCGACTCACAAAATTGCGCCTCCCTGAGACGTTTTGCGTCTTTGGCTTTATGAGGAACTCCGCTTTGGACTATCGGGTAGACTCATATTTTT
Source organism: Leguminivora glycinivorella (assembly GCF_023078275.1). Lineage (NCBI taxonomy): Eukaryota > Metazoa > Arthropoda > Insecta > Lepidoptera > Tortricidae > Leguminivora > Leguminivora glycinivorella. The sequence goes on from NC_062977.1 coordinate 17,475,186, forward strand.
GCATTTGGATAGCGACGTTACTTAGCCGTTCGCCGCACAATGTGGTTCGTCAAGGGCTAGAATCCTCCTTTTACGGCGCCCTAGCAACAGCGCCCTCATGAATGGCAATATGGTGCAACTTTCCACTTAATCTGAATTACAAATCTAGATTTTCAATAGGTGAATTAATTTCCGAATCCTCTCGCCATTTTGTGATATGTGCGCGCCTACGCAACGTATAATTTTTTGTACGGATTTTTCCACATTCTCGATTTTGGCGCCCCCTTACCATGTGGCGCCTAGAGCGGCCGCTCCACTCGCTCTACCCTTAATCCGGCCCTGCCTAAGGACTGAACCCCCTGAACCCCCCCCCTTATATACGTCCTTGCAGTGCACTATTAGAAATTTCATAACCGGCTGCACAAATGTGACAGCAGAATGACAACCACTGTCGCCAGTTCTTAGTTCGCTCGTAGTGTCAGGTCAACTATTGTCCCGGAGCTGTAAGTTCCTCTTTTTGACACATGATAGCGTCCACAAAGCGTTTAGGTGGCGTACACACTCATGAGTTGCGGCGCGCGCCACTTCTCCTCCACGCCGCCTGAATGGAAGGACGTAAGACGCGCCCCCAGGAGGCGCGCGCCGCCGCAAGCCGCAATTTACGTCCTTCCTATACAAAACGTACTGAGGAGACGTTTTTTGAATTACACTCTGAGTTGAGTTGCGGCGCGCCATGAGTGTGGATGGTCCCAGATCACACGGTTGTTACTAATTGTTTTAATGACATAAGGACAGGTTTCTATCTCGCGTCAATGCTAGCCTTGATGGTGTTAAATGTACCTACTATGAAATAATTTCAGGTCTTTTTTCTTCCGAAAATTCATCACCTCTATTCGAATTATTTAATATAAGTTGTTTGCTTACTTTCATCTGATTGCGGTGCTGATAGGATGGCGCTGTGCTTCTTCTTCACCTCCTCCACGTTTGCTTGAATCTTGTCTATCATCTCCCGTATCTCTTCCACCTGTCCACAAAAACGTGTTTTCAATAAAAAGGAACAATATTTAATAATTAGTTTACTCCATGGAAAAAGTTAAGCGTTTTATTTTTCATTAACAGTACATTTTCAGATATAAGATTCTGATCCACCGGGTCCAAACATAAATAATAAAGTTGTCTTATTTGAAGGACCCTAAGGACCTTAACGTGAAATAAGGTTGATGGTACCGGTACCATTTCGCTAAAGTTTGCTAAATTTCAACTCAATTGGAAACTGGTAAGTTGGTAAAAATTAAACGAAGATATTATGGGACTAGTCGAGACGCCTTAACAATCTGTAATCTAATCTAGCAAATAAAACTCTGACAAGTTTTTTTTTAATAAAACGCCAGACTCAAACGAAGGATAAACGTTAATAATAGCGTATAATCAATCAAGTAAAAGTATTTTGTTAATTAAGATGCATTAAATCCGCCTTAAGAAATCACTTTCAATTTCCAAGCTTCATTAGTCTTTCATTAACAACGTAGGCGCTAATCAATTTTGTTTTGCGATTGAAAAACCTGTGCTCTTGTAGTGAGTACAAGTAGGAATTGGGTCAGTGAGTTTTATAACATGTGCAAAAGTTTTCTGTAACATAGAATACATTCGTGATTCAATAAATGAACCTGGACATGAATGCGTTAGGAAACCAAAACTCGTGCTAGTCTGCTTTCCAACTTTGTTGTGATAAATAATTAAATACAATTATTGTATTTAATGTATGTAAAATTAATATAATTGTATTAAATTTTAAAATAGAAATAATTCACATGATCATGAACTTTAGCTAAAAAATACATATAGGTACCTAACCTACTATTGAAAACAAAACGTGTAAAAACCAGTCTGTTAATTACATTATTGTGTATGATCCCAATTGATGCGTGATTTTATTGGTGCAATTTCCACCAATGCACCAATTAATTCAGGATTGGTGGTTTTTTGAGCAGTAGGGTGGAGCGAAAAAACACTTTTCTGGAATTAGCAAACCTAATAGTTATCAATCAATGCCCCTTAGGCTATGAAGCCTTTGTGCAAATTTTCAGCTTTTTAAATCAACATCTTCTGCCTCCGCATTAGATTTGAAATTTTGAAAATCTCATACAAACCTGAAAATTCAACTTTTAGATAAAAAATGTTTTTCGGCAGTATTATGTTCAGTATACATTATTGATACATATTATTACAAGAAACTACCAAAAATTGCAAAAATAGCGTTTAAAATCGCCAATTTTCAGTATTTCAGCGGCTATTTTGGCGAATGTACTGAAACTAGACAAACTTTGGCGATTCTTGACGCTATTTTCGCAACTTTTTGTAGTTTCTCATAATGATATGTATCAATAACATATACTAAACAATACTGCCGAAAATTTTTTTTTATCTGAAAGTTGAATTTTTAGGTTTCTATGAGATTTTCAAATTACAAACCCTATTGCGGAGGCAGAAGATGTTGATTTAAAAAGCTGAAAATTTGCACAAAGGCTTCATAGACTAAGGGGCATTGATTGATAACTATTAGGTTTGCTAATTCCAGAAAAGTGTTTTTTCGCTCCACCCTATTGTGCAGTGGGGTCATATTCTACAAATATTAAACAATAAGAAGAAATTGTTAACGGCGTATTAAAACTATCAATAGGCTGCATCAATGGCGGCGCCTATCTGTTCAATTGTTCAATATAACTTCGACTGACAACTGATTTAATCGGTGTTGGAAACAGTCAATATGAATTGTCAATCACGCAAAACGTACAATCATAACAATTTCATAACTGGTCGTAGTCGTGGACTCGTGGTAGCTATATTACACTACACATGAAAAATCAAAATCGAAATTTTGAAAAAACCCCCGACCGTGACCTAGTGGGCCGATTTTCATGAAACATGGCTAAGAACACTCCCGACTAACTCAGCTTTCAGACAAAAAAAACTAAATCAAAATCGGTTCATCCGTTCGAGAGCTACGATGCCACAGACAGACACACACACAGACAGACAGACAGACAGACAGACAGACAGACAGACAGACAGACAGACAAACAGACAGACACGTCAAACTTATAACACCCCTTCGTTTTTGCGTCGGGGATTAAAAACATGACGCGTCGCTGGCCCGTTCTCATGCACACGCTGAAAACGCGAATGAAGTTGATTAGTCATCGAGCTCAAAGGCTACTTAATGCAGATGGGGTTTGGTACTTTCATTTTTCAGCCCAGCAAATAACGATGACTTGGGTGGTAGGAAATATCTGATATAAAAATTGGCACTCCGCCATATCAAATATTACGATCCAGTTTTCTGCTAGTGCATAGTTTTGCGGGTTTAATAAAAATCGTAATTAAAAGACTTTTTAAGATAGCTTGTTAATGTGCAGAATATAAGTAAAAACGTGATTTTCTGATACAACAGTATTGAGATGATCGTTTACGCCGTCAAGTAGGTACTTAGTTATAGCCTTCCGTAGCATACTATTGTTTAGCAAATGCTACCTAGTTGCATGTTTACAAACCGCTACTGCTATCGAGCATAATAACTAAAATTAACATGACATGTAGTTATGCATAAGCCTGCGTAGCTTTACGCTGTTTGCCGTATTATCACTCTGTTAATGGTTATATGTTATGTTATGTACCTATGTTTAATAATGAGAGTTCAGTTAACAAGAATTACAATTGCACACACTGGCATTAAAATACATACAAATACACGTTTTCACATAAAACAGACATACCGTTGGCGAGCACTCGATATCGAGTCATAACACTCATTACGCTAAATGTACTGAAATTCCACGAGTCAACTAGTGGGAGTGCTTTTGAGGCTCAATTTAGCATTAAATTTGAATGCAAACGTTGCCTGGCAACGTGCCAAATACAGGAGCTGTTGAAAGGAGCCTAAGTCATGAACAAAGCAAATGAACACTTTGGCACATTTTCATACTTTTCTTATGAAACCTAGCACGCCTCAGATAAACATTCATCTAATTCGCAATCGCGTATCTGGCCTACAAAATTCAACACAGAGGAGGCATTCAATACAACGCGCGTAACAAATCTTATCTTATAAAACTGCCTTTCATATTCACGTTATCAATGTGTGCTCAGTTCCAAGTTATCTACTCAACTTAATCAATACAATCATTGATTAAGTAAGTACTTACATAAATTCATTAAAGTAGGGTTAGTAGGGGCACGCTTAAAGTGATAATTTATTTTGCCAATTTGTCAAACAATCTAAGTCCGTGAAACTTAGTTCACGGTCACTTGGGGCGTATTGCGTATTGCAAAGTCTGAGTTGTCTTAACTTTGCTTTTAATTTAAGTATTTCAGTCAAAAAGAGCAACAGTTGTTTGGTATCTGAAGTTCTGCGGCGAAGTGAATCCTATTTTGAGGCTGTAATATATATACCTACTAAACAATACCAAGTTTAGCTGGTATTAAACAGTTTTCCTTACAAGAAATAAATGAGAACGTTGTGGGTACTCACCATCAAATAACTTAGTATATAGTTAATTATAACGAAAACGATTTTTTTTGTAAGAGGAAATAGAAAAAAAGTTAGGAAAATGAAAGATTATGTCGTTCTTTAATAGGTATTTGGGGTCTTGAAAAGCAAGCAACCTACACAGCAAAGTCTAACCAGTCGCCGTGTCGCATTTTTACAGATGCTAAATACAAATTTTCATTACAACATAAAAATAAACAATAGTCAGCTAAAATTCCGAGTAATTTCAGATCTAGTAATTTATAAAAATCGACAAGTTCCCGGTAAACAATAATAAGGTATTAGGAAGTCTGATCAAGTGATCACAGCACTAGCTATATCTAACAGAATACGAAATCTTACAACGAAAGGGCAAGTAAATCGTCAATATCCTTCTTCATACATACTCTTACTAACATAAACAAGTAAATAAGAAAATTACGTTCCAAGTTAATGCTATTTAGCTTAAGTTTCCTACGTGCAACACTTGTGCTCCCAAACATGTTATCTTTTTCCTCTAATTTTGCTCTTACCCGACGATGGGCGAAGGAGGAACAGTCTATGCTAGTGGAAATAACCTTACTGATTTTAGATGTTGTACCTAGTCTGTGTACACCATAGAGGAAGAGTTGTAACTCCATACATCAGTAAATGCAAGTTATTTGTAGTGACATCTATCACATCTAGCGTCATCCACGCGTCAATCACGCTGAGGAGGAAAACTGACACTTTATCGCGTAAAGTGGTGTCACTATGACCGTGTGCTTTCACTGTCAAATCAAATTATTTTTTTCTCTGGCTTGTCAAACAATACCTACAGCGGGTGTAATGGTGAAATCCATACTAATATTATAAATGGGAAAGTGTGTGTGTCTGTTTGTTTGTCCGTCTTTCACGGCAAAACGGAGCGATAAATTGTCGTGATTTTTTAAGTGGAGATAGTTGAAGGGATGGAGAGTGACATAGGCTACTCTTGGTCTCTTTCTAACGCGAGCGAAGCCGCGGACCAAAGCTAGTCTGTCATAAATAAACTTTCAGTATGACTGCCTTTCTCATTCGGATTTTAGGTAATCACCTAAAATAATCATCATCAATGCTCTCATTACTGTAATCTATATCACAATTATAGTGATGCAATTTACCTACTACTTTTATGGTATGAATCAGTCTCGGAGGAAATACATATCACTGGTAATTAAAAATGCCCGCGTGTGCTGTGAACACTTGTAATAAGCGCTCAAATACCTCAAGTTTGCAAAAAGATGGCATAATATTCCATTTGTAAGTAATTTTAATATTGTTATATTACTGTTTTTATTATCTAAATGATAATATTTTTGTCATACGTCATCGAATATCGATTTATGTGATCGAATGCAATCGATTTGAAATTTGTTGGTGGGTAGAAATTACGTCACGAACACTCCCCACGAGACTTCGATTTTTTGCTGTTTAAGAAGTTACCTAATGTGGTTTACAATAGGGTCGATATTTATATATCAATTTATTCATAAAAAGACGCACTCCCCACGAGACTTCATTTATATATTTTGTAAGAATTAACCTAATTGCAATTAGAATAGAGCATATATTATAATAATATTGACAAGGATAATAAAATTGAAAATTAGAAAAATCATTTGACCGAGACTTCGTCGTAGAGATGTGGGCATGGTCGATGAAATACCAACTATCGATAAAAAAGTGTGATTTGCAAACCTTGATCACACAATTCATTTGAAATATATTTGCAATTTTCCGAAAGAGAATGATTTGAGTTTTATTACATGTACTTAATAAACTTTACACTTTGAACCAGTATTGAAAACAGTTAATGAAGACTAAACCATTTCTAGTTTATTTATTTAACCAAGTTTGTCTATAATGATTTAGTACCACCAACCGCAGTATTAACGTTGTTGATTAGTTAGTCTGGAAAAATAAATTAATGTTTTGTCAAAATGTCAAATATTTCTTTACCTACTAATCCTATTATCCATCGCTAGTCCACCCGCGTGATACCTACTTCCCAGGATTGTCATTAGTGAATCTTAATATGATTATAATAGTGCCAAACATTAAACAGATCTAGAAAAAACAACGACATCATTAAAATTATAATTTGCTTCATTAATTATTATCGACTTCAGTTATCGATGCCTGCCTCATCCCTATAGTTTGAGACACACACGTGCGCATTTAGTGTCCGTATACACTGTGTTTCTACGAAGTATTTCCATGTGTGATATGTCTGTGTGCATCATAATGAGCATGTGTTATTTTTTTATCATAATGTGCGTGTGTATTGACAATAATATTTTTTGCATTTGTGAGTACTCCTTTACATGTGTTATTTCCTCACCTCCCGCGAATCTTGGCAGAATTATTTGTACGTAGACGCAACATGAAGGCTACTCCAGTCTATATTTCCTCCGAGGAATCAGTGAATAAGAATAGTGACACATCAGTTAAATCATCTAGTTCTAATGCGAGTTCTTGGACCTGGTATGTCAGTTTATTAAAGTCGGAAGTAGGTCATTAACTTATTCACCATAAGGTTTCTAGGAGATTTCCAGTTCTTTTGTATTTTGATGACTCAGGCTTGTATTTCTGGGATTTACGAACCCAAATCTGTATCCGTCCGTTATTTGGCACTGTCGCTTTTTACTTCTAACCGATAGGGCGCGTGCTTCTTTATTATAAGCACACGTCTTGTCATATTAGTGCAGCACTTCAATTATCAAAACATCTTACTATCATAAGCTGTTTGAATCTGTAAATCATGGATCAGGTTTCTATTTACTCGGTTATCTTTTGTTTATTAGATATTTAAAGTTATTAATCTGACGCAGTGTACATTCCGGTTGATAAGCAGTCCTGCGCGTGATTCACCAATTAATGAGATTACCGCGATAGTCGCTATCGGGCGCGCGATAACCTAGCCATTGTTACAAGTGCGAGAGCGGCATGCAGCATCAACACCGTATACCATTTTATATCGCGTTTTCCTATACGGTAACTCTACTCAGAAACTTATTTAGCACTGCGGGGAAAGGAAGAGCAAAGGCTGAAGTTATTATGATCAATTTAGCGATTTAGCTCGAAATAAGTTTATGGCCAACAGAAAACGAAACACATTTAAACTTTCACGATTATTACACATCTCGGAAATCACGGGGATAACGCCATCCCAGGCACGTTGGTTAATTTAATATGTAGTCATACGCGATTAAGTCCCGATTTAAAAATAATTAACAGAAAACGAGTTTATTAAATGGCGGTGTGCAAGACAACCGTCAAGAAATGGAAGCAAAGACTATATAAGTTACAATAAAGTACAAAACAATAGCAGAGGTGTAACAGACAGTTAATACAATTCGAATTTAGATGATAGATATTTACTCTATAATACACTTTTTAATATTACAAATTATACCGTTACTAGTCTGTCGGAAATGTTCAAACACTGGATCTGGAATAAATCGGCGTCTAAACAGTTTTTTTTTTATTGAGTCGTGTCTGAACAAGTCAATCGCAATAAGAAACCACTGAAACAATTTGATTGGAAAAATTGAGCCCGTGTTTCATCCTGGCACTTTTTTCGCATTAGGAGGATAAACGCCCGGTCCAATATCCGGTTTAGAAGTCCGGGGGTTGGAACGCATTGAAAGAATCTTTGCCACTTAATAAAAAGTTCTCTTTTATAAGTGCAGACTTGAGATGTTTGTATTGTACTAATTTTAGATTCCAAGTATTCCTGATCATAATTAAAATATGTATATATTTAACGCCAACTGACACTTTGAGGCCAATCTACACTTGGGTAAACAGGCTTATGCTAATTCTAATAAATGTCAAAATTGCGACCATCATCCGGTATGGATTATATTGGATTATATATGTCTGTGTCAAGCCTGTCAAGAGTGACGTTTTTGGTTCAGCACACGGCACATTTATTAAAACAGGCTTGAAATTACAGACTGGCAAAAGCGAGGAGAATCCAAAGACAACATTCATTCAAAGGCCTATTTTAAATCATTATAACCTAACCACAACATTAAAATTTCGAAAAAAACCCCGAAATCTAAATCGGTTCATCCGTTCGGGCGCTACGATGCCACAGACAGACAAACACACAGAGACAAACAGACATATTTAGTTTCTTTTTTGTTTAAAAACTGAAATAGTCGGGAGTGTTCTTAGCCATGTTTAATGATGTGCAAATTGCGGAAACTTTCAAAAGTGTAGGAAAATTTCCATCGAAACTTAGAAAGGTATAAAACCAAAAATAAAAACCGACAGACTTAAACATCAACAAAAGAGCTGGCAGGATTTTGGAGTAGGTCCTTGAGGCAACCTGGAAAGGTGCTCAGATGCTTCTCTGATCATAGCCAACATCAGGTCTGCAAGTCTGGCAGCTGGGGAGCGGGGCTTTATCGAGCTATGAATTTTTGAAGATTTAATTTTTTGAGGCCCAAAAAAGGTGTTTGAGGCAACCTGGAATTATTAAAAAGTGAAAATAGAGTTCCTCAGAAGTCGCCTAGTATTTATGCCAGATCATTTGGCCGGGTCCTTCACCGTGCCAGAACGGTACAAAGTGGTAAAAAAAAAAATTCCAAAAAGGTTCTTGAGGCAGTCTGTCATTTTTACCAGTGAAAGATGAGGGTCTAAATAGCCATGGAAAAATAATGCCATGACATGAGGTGGGGTCCGTACCCTGCCATTCGATCTTGAAAGTCAATTTTTTAGTTTTTCGTAAATAACTCGTAAACGGTGGCCCGCAGCAAAAAAATATGTTAAACAGAAAATATCTACATAAAATTTCCTACAAGAAAGGTTATGTACGTTTTTTCGATAGGATCAATATATAGATGGATAATTTAGTAAGAAAGTTTTTTTTAATCGATTACATGCTCCGTTTTTCGTCAATACCTCGTAAACGGTGGCCCACAGCAAAAAATTATGTTAAACAGAAAATATCTACATAAAATTTCCTATAAGAAAGGTTATATAAGTTTTTTCGCTAGGGTCAATCTTTTAGTTGGAAAGTATTTTTAAATAGATTTTTGGGCCGTTTTTTGTTGATAACTCAAAAACGGTGGCTCACAGCCAAAAATAATGTTAGACAGAATTAATCTACATAAAATTTCCTACAAGAAAGGTTCTATAAGATTTTTCGCTAGGATCAATATTTTAGTTGGAAAGTATTTTTAAATAGATTTCATGGGCAGATAACTCGAAATTTTTGTTGATAACTCGAAATCGGTGGATCACAGCCAAAACTAATGTTACACAGAATTTATCTACATAATATTTCCTACAAGAAATGTTCTATAACATTTTTCGCTAGAATGAATATTTTAGTTGGAAATTATTTTTAAATAGATTTCATGGGCCGTTTTTTGTTAATAACTCGAAATCGGTGGCTCACAGCCAAAACTAATGTTACACAGAATTAATCTTCATAATATTTCCTACAAGAAAGGTTATGTACGTTTTTTCGATAGGATCAATATATAAATGGATAATTTAGTAAGAAAGTTTTTTTTAATCGATTACATGCTCCGTTTTTCGTCAATACCTCGTAAACGGTGGACCACAGCAAAAAATTATGTTAAACAGAAAATATCTACATAAAATTTCCTATAAGAAAGGTTATATAAGTTTTTTCGCTAGGATCAATTTTTTAGTTGGAAAGTATTTTTAAATAGATATTTGAGCTGTTTTTTGTTGATAACTCAAAAACGGTGGCTCACAGCTGAAAATAATGTTAGACAGAATTAATCTACATAAAATTTTCGACAAGAAAGGTACTATAAGATTTTACGCTAGGATCAATATTTTAGTTGGAAAGTATTTTTAAATAGATTTCATGGGCCGTTTTTTGTAAATACCTCGTAAACGGTGGCCCACAGCTAAATAAAATGTTCATGAGAAAAAATCTACATAAGATTTCCTACAAGAAAGGTTCTATACGTTTTTTCGCTAGAATCAATATTTTAGTTGGAAAGTATTTTTAAATAAATTACACGGGCCGCTTTTTGCTGATAACTCAAAAACGGTGGCTTACAGCCAAAAATAATGTTATACAGAATTAATCTACTAGTTGGAAAGTATTTTTAAATAGATTTCATGGGCCGTTTTTTGTAAATACCTCGTAAACGGTGGCCCACAGCTAAATAAAATGTTCACGAGAAAAAATCTACATAAGATTTCCTACAAGAAAGGTTCTATACGTTTTTTCGCTAGAATCAATATTTTAGTTGGAAAGTATTTTTAAATAAATTACATGGGCCGCTTTTTGCTGATAACTCAAAAACGGTGGCTTACAGCCAAAAATAATGTTATACAGAATTAATCTACATAATATTTCCTACAAGAAAGGTTCTATAAGATTTTTCGCTAGGAGCAATATTATAGGTGGAAATTATTTTTAAATAGATTTCATGGGCCGTGTTTGTAAATACCTCGTAAACGGTGGCCCACAGCTAAATAAAATGTCCACGAGAAAAAATCTACACAAAATTTCCTATAAGAAAAGGTTACTGCAGTTATAGGTTACTACAGTTTAAATCCACATCCACATCACTTTTGTCTGAACTCATTTTGAAATTTGAAAAGCATAGGTATTTGATAAATCCGAGCAAATATAGGTATAATTTTTTAAATTTCCGCGCTTAAACTTTTTTTGAAATCTTTTTGAGGCAAAGTTTTAACCGGTGACATTTACCGCATTAATAGTTTGGCAAAAAAGAGTAGAAATTAGAAAGTATTATTAGGGGCGCCACAGTCTATGTAAACCGTTTTGCGAGGGGCGACCGTCGCGGCCGTCGCCGTCGCGTCTCATCGCATCGTCTACTTCCATATCGATAAGGTTTGATTTCGTATGCGTCGCATCTCCGTCGCGCGACCATCGCGCGACCGTCGTCCCCGAAAGCCATGGCGTGAGCATTTCTTTTTTTTGCCACTTTTATGTAGTGTGATATTTTTAAAAAAAATATGCTATTTCTAATCAGAATTACTAGCTTTTTCAATCCTAGTAGTTAAAAAAATTGTCCCATACATTTTTTTTCTTATTTTGTTACCATTTTCCGTACATGTTGTATAGGGTAACAAAAGAGGAAAGTGTAAGCCAAATTACAACTTACGAAAATGCAGACGAAAAAACATTGCAACATTTTTTATGGGAAACAAAAGAGATCCCATTGAATGCTATTAGCGAAGAAACACATGCTTATTAATCATTATGACTTGTGATAAAATCCTTAGAACAATTATTCCGAATAAGTTTATTTCCTTCAACATTATGGATTTGTACAACTATGGACTTTGATTATTATGGCTAATAAATTTTATGACTAACAATAATTATGACTTTCAAAAATCGGCACTACAATTTCTGACGTTTAATTTTATGACTGGTGATAATATGACTAAGAAAAATTATGACGGAAAACGTTATGGATAGTAAAAATCGGACTTAAAAAATTATGGGAACCAATAGAGACCCATATGCTTTTCGTGAATGTAGGCACCCCTACTGCCCCTACTGGTGGTGCCGGCCGCTCGAACCGTGTTTTGCCGCAAGTCACCGCTAGTTCGTGCACTGCAAATAGTGAATGAGTTTTTAGACGTAGGCGTCACGTCTAAAAACTCATTCACTATTTGCAGTGCACGAACTAGCGGTGACTTGATGTTGATATTCTTGCGAGCAGATGGGCGTTTATACGTGACGAATGCATGAGGTTTTTTGTGGGATTGGAGGAATGAAGGCATCTGTTATTTATTACTTATGTTTTGGTATGTAATGTTTTGATTTTGCTGTTTATTTAATATTTAATTTTGTGTTACTTGTTGTAATGTTTATTTAAAATTCACGGTGCTTTAGTTTTGTATACTGTCATACTGTGTAATTTTCTTTCAGTAAATAAATAAATAAATCTATTTAAATATTAATAATATTATCAGTTAGTAGTATTAGTAATAGTATAATAATATTATTGATCCTAGCGAAAAAACGTACAAAACTTTTACTGTAGCAAATTTTATGTTTGTTATTCCCGTTGAAGATTGATTTAGCTGTGGACCACCGTTTTCGAGTTGTTTGCAAAAAACGGCTCGTGTAATCTATTTAAAATACTGTCCTACTAAAATATTGATCCTAACGAAAAATCTTACATAACGTTTCTTGTAGCAAATATTATATAGATTATTTTTGTTTAATATTATTTCTGGAAATAATTTCTGATCCTAGCGAAAAAACGTATATGTAAAACCTTTCTTATAGGAAATTTTATGTAGATTTTATTCTCGTGAACATTTTATTTAGCTGTGGGCCACCGTTTACGAGGCATTTACTAGCGAAAAATATTATAGAACCTTTATTGTAGGAAATATTATGAAGATTAATTCTGTGTAACATTAGTTTTGGCTGTGAGCCACCGATTTCGAGTTATTAACAAAAAACGGCCCATGAAATCTATTTAAAAATAATTTCCAACTAAAATATTGATTCTAGCGAAAAATGTTATAGAACCTTTCTTGTAGGAAATATTATGTAGATAAATTCTGTGTAACATTAGTTTTGGCTGTGAGCCACCGATTTCGAGTTATTAATAAAGAACGGCCCATGTAATCTATTCAAAAATACTTTCTAACTAAAATATTGATTCTAGCGAAAAATGTTATAGAACCTTTCTTGTGGGAAATATTATGTAGATTAATTCTGTATAACATTATTTTTGGCTGTGATCCACCGATTTCGAGTTATCAACAAAAAACTGCCCATGAAATCAATTTAAAAATACTTTCCAACTAAAATATTGATCCTAGCGAAAAATCTTATAGAACCTTTCTTGTAGGAAATTTTATGTAGATTAATTCTGTCTAACATTATTTTTGGCTGTGAGCCACCGTTTTTGAGTTATCAACAAAAAACGGTCCAAAAATCTATTTAAAAATACTTTCCAACTAAAAAATTGACCCTAGCGAAAAAACTTATATAACCTTTCTTATAGGAAATTTTATGTAGATATTTTCTGTTTAACATAATTTTTTGCTGTGGGCCACCGTTTACGAGGTATTGACGAAAAACGGAGCATGTAATCGATTAAAAAAAACTTTCTTACTAAATTATCCATCTATATATTGATCCTATCGAAAAAACGTACATAACCTTTCTTGTAGGAAATTTTATGTAGATATTTTCTGTTTAACATATTTTTTTGCTGCGGGCCACCGTTTACGAGTTATTTACGAAAAACTAAAAAATTGACTTTCAAGATCGAATGGCAGGGTACGGACCCCACCTCATGTCATGGCATTATTTTTCCATGGCTATTTAGACCCCCATCTTTCACTGGTAAAAATGACAGACTGCCTCAAGAACCTTTTTTGGAATTTTTTTTTTTACCACTTTGTACCGTTCTGGCACGGTGAAGGACCCGGCCAAATGATCTGGCATAAATACTAGGTGACTTCTGAGGAACTCTATTTTCACTTTTTAATAATTCCAGGTTGCCTCAAACACCTTTTTTGGGCCTCAAAAAATTAAATCTTCAAAAATTCATAGCTCGATAAAGCCCCGCTCCCCAGCTGCCAGACTTGCAGACCTGATGTTGGCTATGATCAGAGAAGCATCTGAGCACCTTTCCAGGTTGCCTCAAGGACCTACTCCAAAATCCTGCCAGCTCTCCGTCTAGCAAAATTGCATTTTATCCACATGTGCAAAGTAATTTCATACAAATTTTAACTTGATGTCGTAAGCTGACTGATGGTAGAATTTACCAATAAATGATGATTTTGAATCATAAATATTGAATAGATTGATGGACGTGATTTAGTTTGATGTTTAAAGTCAGTATTTTGGTCGTGTTGGTGTGGTGAAAAATTTTGTTTCACTCGGTGCCAAAGTTTGTTTAACCTTCGTGCCTTGAAACCCTTGCAGCGCTCAAGATTCCACTTTTTGAACCACTCGCTACGCTCGCGGTTCATTGGAATCTTTCGCTTTCTCGAGTAGCAATATTGGCACGTGCGGTTAAACAAGTACTTTGCCCCCTTGTAAAACAAATAACTATTGTTAACAATTATGTATATAGTTTGCCCTAATGAAAACAACCTCTATTCGTAGTATAATTGAATATAGTAGGACTATTTTGCAGTTTTTTGATCTATTATTACTACAAAATAATGCAAGATTTTCGAAATGAAATATTTCGCGAAATATTTCGGAATAATTTCCGCAGAATTTATTGAAATTTAAGAATTTTATCAAGCCTCGGCCAAACCTATAAAAACCGGTTGTTATCAAAACCGGTGTGGTATAGTATGTCTGTCCTCGCTACATACTCTAATATTTCTGTGCGTAGATAGGATTTCATTCTCATAAATTTCCATTGTTTCAAGATCTGGAGAATGTTTCGGAAAATTTCACGAAAATTTCACTTGAGAACATTTCGCAACATAGGAAAGTTTCCGTAGGCACATCATTAGCCATGTTTCATGAAAATCGGTCCACATCCACAATGTCCTCGATGACGGGCGGAGGGACTTTAGTTACAAATAATAATTATGTATATTGTATATGATGCTGCTACGCGCTACGCCGTAGCGAACGTAGCGTTTTTATGTCTTTTTAAAACTTGGTTTTGGTTTGAACCCCCGATCAGTACTCAGTACCTTGAGTGCATAATGTCAGAGTAAAAAAATCAAGTAACTTGTAAAATGAATATATAACATTTAATACACAATTTACATAGTAAGATGTATAGACACTATAGACAGATAACATACAAGGATGATCACTTTTAAATAAAATAAATAAATAAATAAATAAATATTATAGGACATTCTTACACAGATTGACTGAGGCCCACGGTAAGCTCAAGAAGGCTTGTGTTGTGGGTACTCAGGCAATGATATATATAATATATAAATACTTATATACATAGAAAACATCCATGACTCAGGAACAAATATCAGTGCTCATCACACAAATAAATGCCCTTACCGGGATTCGAACCCGGGACCGCGGCGTAGCAGGCAGGGCCACTACCGACTGCGCCAGACCGGTCGTCAAACCTAGTACTTTTAGCACGTAAACATTTGCTCAGAAGACGCCGGTAATGTTATGTCAAAATGTTGTTATCTTATTTACTTGACTGTATTATCTAATCGGAGTTGAAACAGATAAAGAACAAGTCGGCAACAAGCAATGCATTACCCAATGTTCAATGGAATCGCCGCACGATTTGCTGTCTAATAATTTGTTTTGTAACGGTGGGTATCCGCGTCTTCAGTTCGAAATTGGGACATCGTAGTCTAGTAGGTAGAGATTCAGAAATAACATAAGGTAGAATAAAAGGCCGACCACATCAACGTCTTACGTTTAGATGCGAAGCGTTTAGGAACGCGTTTAAGGTTACGGTCTTAGTGTGATGCGTTACTCAATTAACCAGTCTTATGAGTTGTAATCAAGTCAGCAAGTTTTTATGATGACTTGGGAAATGTATGCAATGATTAATGTAACGACATTTCCAAAGCTCACTTGTGACTCTTGTGAGCTCAGCTAAGGACGCATCATAAGCCTCCGCCACACGGGCGCGTTTCGAGAGCGTCGGCGTCGCGTCAGCGGAGCAACACGCCGGCGTGACGCCCGCAGGCGGCCGGCGTGACGCCGGCAGGCGGCCGGCGTGACGCCGGCAGGCGGCCGGCGTGTCGCCCGCCGGACGCTGGCGGGAAGCGCGCGATGCGCGCGCAATCCGCTCATGATCTGAGCGATAGGGATAGCGATAGGGATAGCGATAGCGATAGCGACAGCGACAGCGACAGCGATAGCGATAGCGATAGTGATTGCGATGCTATCGCTATCGCTATCGCAATCGCAGTCGAATTATATGTAGAGTCGAATTATATGTAGAGTCGAATTATATGTAGAGTCGAATTATATGTAGAGTCGAATTATATGTAGAGTCGAATTATATGTAGAGTCGAATTATATGTAGAGCCGAATTATATGTAGAGCCGAATTTATGTAGAGCCGAATTTATGTAGAGCCGAATTTATGTAGAGCCGAATTTTATGTAGAGCCGAATTTTATGTAGAGTCGAATTTTATGTGGAGTTACTCGTGAGTAGAGAGATATGCCCTTGTTCAAGTGCTAGAGACACTATTCTAAGACAGTCTGTCATAAGTTTCAGATGGAAGACGACCCAGAGGTGCCGCTATCGCTATCGCTATCGCTATCGCTATCCCTATCGCTATCCCTATCTCTCTTTTTCAACCCCTTCATTCCTTTTTTTCGAAATAAAAATTAGCCTATGTTCTGTCTCAGGGTCTAAAGATTGTTCCAAATTTCATCAAAATCGGTTGCGTGGTTTAAGCGGGAAAGTGTAACAGACAGACAGACAGACAGACAGACAGACAGAGTTACTTTCGCATTTATCTTTCTACGTTCGAATTCATGATGCCGCAAATCCGTCCGATCGCAACGCGCGCTGTGTTATGTGTGACTGCACAAGCGTTCCGAGGGCGGACCGCTCGCGATGCGCCGGCGCGACGCCGGCGGAGCGCTCTGCCAACGCGCAGAAACAGCGCGCGTTCAGCTCGCGTGCCGCTAAGCTGACGCAACGCTCTCGAAACGCGCCCGTGTGGCGGAGGCTTTGCCTTTTCATACCGTCTCAACTTTAATTAACTACGACGTAAAACGATGAGAGACGACCACATCCTGTAACGAAAAACATTAACATTTCTCTTTAAAACGCACTTCGTTACTTGTGGCATTTTTTAACACACGTATAGCGCTAAAATGCTTCGCCGAAATCAACTGAAACGAAAAGAATATTTTAATTTCAGCCGTTATTTCGCTTCGTAGGAATTTTGTGAATTTCCCGGTGTATTCTGAACGTGTTTTAAATAAATATACCATAAGTCTTCATTTATGTGCCGCGCGCGAATCTCGGGCACGTCAAAGGTTTGTTAACATCACTAAAAAACGTATCCCGTTAAGGAAAACCCAGAGGAAGACGGGTATTAGATGAGGGCGCGGTAAGTGTCTGTTATAAAAATGTTGAAATGATTCTGAAAGAAAGGAAAAGATTTAAGCTCATCAAATACCTTACGAGTAGGAAATTGGAAATGAGAAACGAGAGTTAGCTCATTTATCATTAACCTCCTGAACACTCCCTTCGCTGTCAAAATATAAAACGTAAGCAACGTAACTGACAGTACGCACACTGACGTGTGATGGCACACTTTTAGTGGACATTGGCATCGCATGGCACGACAAACGACGTCCCTTTTGTTGGTCCCTCCCTTCAGAGGGACAACAATTGGACCAACCAACACCTTGAATTAATATTCAACTACTACTTGAAATACTACGGCACGGTAATACTAAGTAAAGTTTTCAAGCGGTCATATTCAACCGGCCAGGTGGTATAAAGAGGTGATTGTTCAGTATTGACTCAGTAAAGTCAGACGAGAATGACGTAAACACATGAATGGTTAACACTCGACAGTTTACAGCAATTTTCGCGCAATAAACCAACGGACTATGTAAACAGTGGGGCAGTGCGTGGGAATTCCAAGCATAATGCACTCTGATATACATAAACACTAATAGGTATAAAGTCAGAAGCGAATATAGGTCATGTTATTTTGACGACGAAAATAGCAGGAGATGCTGAGCTGGCGTTTCGTCCATATAAAAACTGATATTGAACGAGGGAGGGATGGAATTGAATGAAAGTAAATTCGTCATTGTGTCAGAAATACTGTAGGATTAATGCTGATTTGTTCTGAATTCCCTTTTTTTATTAACCGTTCTATCAACCAGTCACCCGAGCCACAACCTAACTTCGACATCCAGTCAAAAATAACAAGTTTTCAGATACAATAAAGATGTGAAATAAGACCTAGATCTCTTCAATTAATAAATAAAACACTCTCCAGAAGTACATTTCAGAGAAGTACACAGTCGGAAATGCCTTCAAATCAACGTTTTGGTATAAACGGAACTCCAGTTGACATTTCCTTAAACAGAGCGGTCCCGGTCCTCAACCGAGCGAGCTCAACTCTGTAATTAACCTGTTCTGCAACGCTTGGGACTAATCTCCCCAGAACTTTGATGCCATTCCTTATCTACGAGTCGGAGGTTCTAATGAACCAGTATACGTGTGCTTATCAAATATACAGAGCTGGTATGGATTTTGAGGTCTTGTTACAATGGACTGCTTTGACAATAGTCTCGCAAGCCATAAGGAGTACATGGCCTTTACATTTCAGTGGCTGTCCTCGCCCCGCATAAGCGTTACGCTCTATTCAAAGCTCCATGCAGTGTTCGTACGCTCATAGGCTGTGGGCCCATTTGAGTCTCGAATTTGTAAGTATCTAAGTACCTGCAAAGTTTGGTAGAGTGTTCCAGAGTAGCAAATAATCCCTTCGCTCGCATTGTCGCACCCTTCACCCTTCACAGGCAACATGCATAAATAATATGGGATTTCCTTTAAGTATGAATGAGGTTTCTTTGCCAAAGGCTGGTTCCCACCATCCTCGATCCCAAAATAATGATTACTATGCAATCGTTTTTCCAATACCTTTTGTTCGGCTATTGACCTGCGTAGCGTAAGGTATTAGTTACTGTTAAATAAACGTATGTATTTCTTGAATGTTTTTCTACTCAAGCGGCGTAGTAGTAATAAGAAGCTTGCAGAATTTAATTTTCATACACACAAATCTGCCGACATCGAGACTGCTCATATGAGGACATAACATAAAGACCACGTTAGCACATCTCACATAATAACATGTAAATGAACCGCACGATTATGATGAATACCCGCCACGCCGTGAATATTTATGTCGCAAAGTAGTTGTGGATTAAATGAAAACGCAAACGCATGGCGAATTTGCGGCACGAAAGAAACAGACGAAGTGTTTGGGGTTAGAGGATCGCGCATACTGAATTACTTACGTTGACGCGACGAATCTTTAGCGTAGAGGATGATTTTACAGAATTCGGACTTCGGACTATGAAATATTGAATACTGATGATAGTGATAATCAAACTATTGAAGTTATGTTTCGATAGTTGTGGCCTGTTAGTGCCAATAAAGACAAACTGCAACCCAGCCGGCGTATCATGCTTCCATCTTTATCACTTATCCACGTGGATAAGACATCTGTCACTCTCACACTGACATACTTGCGAAAGCGTGACGGTTACTTTATCCACATCGATAAGTGATAAGTGATAAAATTGGAACCATAATACGCCGGCTGGTAAGAACTTGAATGGAAACTGCATGTCGACGTTGCTACTTCGCCGACGGCACGCCAATTTCAACGTCGCCGTGCTGTTGCCAAGTAGATACCTTTAAGGCCAGTTGCAGCAACCACTATTAATATCGTTTTCAGTACAGATGGTGTTTTTTTCACGCACTAGTGCGAGAAGTGGTTCATTATATGCCAGGTCGAAACTTCGGAGGCTCATCTGTACTGAAAAACGTCGTACGATACACGTGCTAAAAGGAAATTCGTAACTCGTGTCGATTTAAAACACTCCCTTCGGTCGTGTTTTAATTTATCGCCACTCGTTTCGAACTTCCTTTTTTACGCACTTGTATCGTAATGTACTATTTCAGTACAGATGGTGTTTTTTTTACGCACTAGTGCGAGAAGTGGTTAATTATATGACAGGTCGAAACTTCGAAAGCTCATCTGTACTGAAAAACGTCGTACGATACACGTGCGAAAAGGAAATTCGTAACTCGTGTCGATTAATTTATCGCCACTCGGTTCGAACTTCCTTTTTTACGCACTTGTATCGTAATGTACTATTGTCTTGGTGCGCCTTTATATTTCTTGTTACAGTTGATATGATACATATCTGTCGTTTGCATTATATCGCGTGATAAGTGCATATAAACTATCTAGTTATGTCGCTATAATTGTAAACTATATTTCATTGAACATTTATTTAACGCCATTTGTATGCATACTGTAGATAGTTTCAAAATAGAAAATTGCATCAGTGGTTTCAAGAGCGATAACGCTCCAAAAATAAGAGCTCCGTGTTCCTATAGGTTGCCTTACGTCATAACGTGACGCGTCACGTTATTTTTCTGTGACGATATTCTCATCTCATAATTCAAACATCATGTCAAAGGAATAACTCTTATGCCACTGTTACCGCCCGGAGTCTTGTGGCTTTCAGTCTTGCTTTTTAGGTTATTTTCTGTGTTGTGCAGATTTTTTTACAACTAACAATCCTAAATTACTACAAATTGATTTATTGCCTTATTATATAAATATATTAAAATATATTTACATTATGTAAGCCGCCTACTTTTATAACAGGGAGTATACTCGTAAGTCTAAACAGTTATCGTATAATTCTTTATACGATGACTTTTTACATGATTATAATAAAAATAACATTTAGTTTGCTATTTACTCTACACTTCTTTTCAAAATCCCAAAACTTTTTTACATCTCATAATGACGCAATTAATCGTAATTGAGAATAATTAAGTACGCATGTTTGTTTGTTATTAAATCTAGAGAGCATATCCACATTAAATAATTTTACTACGCTTGTGAATGAAAAACGTCGACTTTTGAAGCAGCTGAGATGCTCGAATCACGTTCCTATTCTTTAGAAAAATATATCCTTAGTAAGAGCCAACAACGGCAGCGCAGCGTAATCAGTTGATTTTCCCTAGCTAGTTTCAGTTTATATTCCTGCATTTTCAGTTTTAGTTCAATGTTGCAGTTAACCAAATGTTGTTCTAGATAAAACCAGGACGGGTAATATTTAACGCTCGTAAAATCAATACCAATTTTGCTTTGTTTCTCTTGCTGAACTGGATAATTAGAAATTTCCAGTGTTCTCTCTTAGTTACAATTTTGAGTAATTCAACAATGTTTCAGACCTAATCACTCATAATATTTAGGACAATATTTTATAATCCTTCTTATTATAGAAAGTATAAATCTTTACGAAAGCAACTACCATCTGACTTCCTTCCCACTTCAACGAGTGAGAAACTAGGTCTTGTTAGGATTACGCAAGTTTAATTTTTATTAAGCAGAAACGTCTGCTAACGATTCTAAATATTTTTATATTAAAGGAAAAAAATGGAAAAATTTACGCTTCCGGCGGGACTTGAACCCGCACCATTTTTGCAATCCGTGCAATGCTCTTACCAATTGAGCTACGGAAGCCACGCCGGACCTCGCAAATCTTTCCATGCCTTTCCTTTTTGTACACACGTCTTGGGGTGACGTCTAGCGCCATCTACCGACAGTCCCGCCGGAAGCGTAAATTTTTCCATTTTTTTCCTTTAATATAAAAATTGCGCAAGTTTTTTTAAAAACACACAGATGCCACTTAACCACCAAAATCTTGTAATCATGCTGCATAGCAAGCAGTGGCGGCGCGTGAAAATTTTCGTTGGTAAAGCCGGAGGGGTTTTTGGCATCTGTTTTGTATGGACTTCTACAGATACTAGAGAATTTTAGGGAACTCGTTGGGAATCGAGTTGTATCGACGCTCCGCCACTGATAGCAAGTAGCTTAAAGTGCTTAACAAGGCCTACAGGAACAAGCCCCGTCCTTTGCATAGATTGGGACGATACGAAGGCCTGTCGCGAGGCAAGACAGGGTGACTGAAGAGGTTACGGCAAGGTTGAAACTTTACAAAGTTGTAGGCGAAACTGGGTTGAACTGTATCCGAAATTTTAGCTCATCTATACATATACACGCACATGCGTTTTTGACGTTTCAACAGCGCTCCCAAGAGTTACTTACTAGAACCAAAAAATACAAAAATTTTCCGTGACTTTCGCTATCGAGTAAAGTATTCTAAATCATTAAACCCTCATGGTAGAGGCTCTGTGGGCAACCGTTTCATTTATTAGGTACTTAGCGTAACTATAACCCGTATTCTGCCCGTATTCTATCACACCAATACATGGGAAAGGGACAAACGAATTTTATCGGCTCGATATCTTTAGTGAACGTTTATGAATAAAGGAGATAACTAGTTAACTTTGCTTGGTGAAAGTTGGTAATGTAAAGGCTAGTCCGCGGCTCAAGCACGAAAATTGCAAACAATATGTAAACGAAATCTACAAGTCAACGCGGATTACGGTATGTTTGCACGACCTTTCGTGAGAATAACTCAGTTTTGCTACATGTTTGGGGATATTTCATGGCGAATTTCGATGAGAAAAGCGGACGTTGAATTGTATAGACTTTTTTTACACAATTTGTGATGACGCGACGAATCTTTAGCGTAGAGGATGATTTTACAGAATTCGGACTTCGGACTATGAAATATTGAATACTGATGATAGTGATAATCAAACTATTGAAGTTATGTTTCGATAGTTGTGGCCTGTTAGTGCCAATAAAGACAAACTGCAACCCAGCCGGCGTATCATGCTTCCATCTTTATCACTTATCCACGTGGATAAGACATCTGTCACTCTCACACTGACATACTTGCGAAAGCGTGACGGTTACTTTATCCACATCGATAAGTGATAAGTGATAAAATTGGAACCATAATACGCCGGCTGGTAAGAACTTGAATGGAAACTGCATGTCGACGTTGCTACTTCGCCGACGGCACGCCAATTTCAACGTCGCCGTGCTGTTGCCAAGTAGATACCTTTAAGGCCAGTTGCAGCAACCACTATTAATATCGTTTTCAGTACAGATGGTGTTTTTTTCACGCACTAGTGCGAGAAGTGGTTCATTATATGCCAGGTCGAAACTTCGGAGGCTCATCTGTACTGAAAAACGTCGTACGATACACGTGCTAAAAGGAAATTCGTAACTCGTGTCGATTTAAAACACTCCCTTCGGTCGTGTTTTAATTTATCGCCACTCGTTTCGAACTTCCTTTTTTACGCACTTGTATCGTAATGTACTATTTCAGTACAGATGGTGTTTTTTTTACGCACTAGTGCGAGAAGTGGTTAATTATATGACAGGTCGAAACTTCGAAAGCTCATCTGTACTGAAAACGTCGTACGATACACGTGCGAAAAGGAAATTCGTAACTCGTGTCGATTAATTTATCGCCACTCGGTTCGAACTTCCTTTTTACGCACTTGTATCGTAATGTACTATTGTCTTGGTGCGCCTTTATATTTCTTGTTACAGTTGATATGATACATATCTGTCGTTTGCATTATATCGCGTGATAAGTGCATATAAACTATCTAGTTATGTCGCTATAATTGTAAACTATATTTCATTGAACATTTATTTAACGCCATTTGTATGCATACTGTAGATAGTTTCAAAATAGAAAATTGCATCAGTGGTTTCAAGAGCGATAACGCTCCAAAAATAAGAGCTCCGTGTTCCTATAGGTTGCCTTACGTCATAACGTGACGCGTCACGTTATTTTTCTGTGACGATATTCTCATCTCATAATTCAAAATCATGTCAAAGGAATAACTCTTATGCCACTGTTACCGCCCGGAGTCTTGTGGCTTTCAGTCTTGCTTTTTAGGTTATTTTCTGTGTTGTGCAGATTTTTTTACAACTAACAATCCTAAATTACTACAAATTGATTTATTGCCTTATTATATAAATATATTAAAATATATTTACATTATGTAAGCCGCCTACTTTTATAACAGGGAGTATACTCGTAAGTCTAAACAGTTATCGTATAATTCTTTATACGATGACTTTTTACATGATTATAATAAAAATAACATTTAGTTTGCTATTTACTCTACACTTCTTTTCAAAATCCCAAAACTTTTTTACATCTCATAATGACGCAATTAATCGTAATTGAGAATAATTAAGTACGCATGTTTGTTTGTTATTAAATCTAGAGAGCATATCCACATTAAATAATTTTACTACGCTTGTGAATGAAAAACGTCGACTTTTGAAGCAGCTGAGATGCTCGAATCACGTTCCTATTCTTTAGAAAAATATATCCTTAGTAAGAGCCAACAACGGCAGCGCAGCGTAATCAGTTGATTTTCCCTAGCTAGTTTCAGTTTATATTCCTGCATTTTCAGTTTTAGTTCAATGTTGCAGTTAACCAAATGTTGTTCTAGATAAAACCAGGACGGGTAATATTTAACGCTCGTAAAATCAATACCAATTTTGCTTTGTTTCTCTTGCTGAACTGGATAATTAGAAATTTCCAGTGTTCTCTCTTAGTTACAATTTTGAGTAATTCAACAATGTTTCAGACCTAATCACTCATAATATTTAGGACAATATTTTATAATCCTTCTTATTATAGAAAGTATAAATCTTTACGAAAGCAACTACCATCTGACTTCCTTCCCACTTCAACGAGTGAGAAACTAGGTCTTGTTAGGATTACGCAAGTTTAATTTTTATTAAGCAGAAACGTCTGCTAACGATTCTAAATATTTTTATATTAAAGGAAAAAAATGGAAAAATTTACGCTTCCGGCGGGACTTGAACCCGCACCATTTTTGCAATCCGTGCAATGCTCTTACCAATTGAGCTACGGAAGCCACGCCGGACCTCGCAAATCTTTCCATGCCTTTCCTTTTTGTACACACGTCTTGGGGTGACGTCTAGCGCCATCTACCGACAGTCCCGCCGGAAGCGTAAATTTTTCCATTTTTTTCCTTTAATATAAAAATTAGCAAGTTTTTTTAAAAACACACAGATGCCACTTAACCACCAAAATCTTGTAATCATGCTGCATAGCAAGCAGTGGCGGCGCGTGAAAATTTTCGTTGGTAAAGCCGGAGGGGTTTTTGGCATCTGTTTTGTATGGACTTCTACAGATACTAGAGAATTTTAGGGAACTCGTTGGGAATCGAGTTGTATCGACGCTCCGCCACTGATAGCAAGTAGCTTAAAGTGCTTAACAAGGCCTACAGGAACAAGCCCCGTCCTTTGCATAGATTGGGACGATACGAAGGCCTGTCGCGAGGCAAGACAGGGTGACTGAAGAGGTTACGGCAAGGTTG
Source organism: Leguminivora glycinivorella (assembly GCF_023078275.1). Taxonomy (NCBI): domain Eukaryota; kingdom Metazoa; phylum Arthropoda; class Insecta; order Lepidoptera; family Tortricidae; genus Leguminivora; species Leguminivora glycinivorella. The sequence goes on from NC_062977.1 coordinate 17,500,677, forward strand.
AAACTTTACAAAGTTGTAGGCGAAACTGGGTTGAACTGTATCCGAAATTTTAGCTCATCTATACATATACACGCACATGCGTTTTTGACGTTTCAACAGCGCTCCCAAGAGTTACTTACTAGAACCAAAAAATACAAAAATTTTCCGTGACTTTCGCTATCGAGTAAAGTATTCTAAATCATTAAACCCTCATGGTAGAGGCTCTGTGGGCAACCGTTTCATTTATTAGGTACTTAGCGTAACTATAACCCGTATTCTGCCCGTATTCTATCACACCAATACATGGGAAAGGGACAAACGAATTTTATCGGCTCGATATCTTTAGTGAACGTTTATGAATAAAGGAGATAACTAGTTAACTTTGCTTGGTGAAAGTTGGTAATGTAAAGGCTAGTCCGCGGCTCAAGCACGAAAATTGCAAACAATATGTAAACGAAATCTACAAGTCAACGCGGATTACGGTATGTTTGCACGACCTTTCGTGAGAATAACTCAGTTTTGCTACATGTTTGGGGATATTTCATGGCGAATTTCGATGAGAAAAGCGGACGTTGAATTGTATAGACTTTTTTTACACAATTTGTGATAAAATATTAACACGGGTATACACGATATACGGTGGCGCTTAAGGATTTGAAGCGAAGTAAATAATGGAAATGAAATGTTTGTCACGAAAAAATATTGCGGCGAGAGTACAAATAATACACATTTTAGTTCAAGGATGTAACTCTTCAGTTACCTATATCGCAAGCCAATACACGAAAGAAGAAAGAACAAAAAACGTCAGTTTGACGAATCACAGGGTATCTGTAGTCGAGAAGGAAAACTTTATTTTGTGTTCAAGTTTCGGCACTTACAAATTTTTTCCCCAAAACTTCTACTGTTTCGTAACAAAAACAACAAAGCCCTTACGTTTTATGAATGAATCAATACTTCGGTTACAAATAAAACTTCTAGTGCTTTGCAACTGTTTTTCATCTTTAGCGGGTTATTGTTAAAATAAATATCAGTAAAGAAGCATGTATGATCATATTGATCATCCATCTACTACTAATTGAGGGCCACGTAGCCCACGTATTGTTTGAATGTCGCAATAGAATCTGGCTCCCCACCCCCGCTGACAACCCCACTCATTTTGCTCATTTATTATGTCCTCCATTCACACACTACCAAGCAGATTTATGAAAAGGAACGCTTCTTGAAGGACGCATGAAAAATTTTCAGTAGAAAATCATTTTATTTCACATTTCTAAAAATGGATCCGATAAAAATAATTGTCAAAATTGAGAAATGAGTTAGCGATAGGGCTCTGGATATTCGTTACTACCCGCCGATCCGTGCGCCCGGCCCCTTAGCCCCGGCGGTGCTAAGCGTCCGAACTACCCGAACCCGCCGAAGTCCGTTCCCGTGTAGTGCCGTTCGCGCGTGTAGTGCCGAATCGGCGTTCGGGGCCGGACGGCCGGAGGCACGGACTTCGGCACGTCCGCTCGGGTATTGAACACACGAGGCGGCCGGCAGACCGATCGACTTATTGCCGTGCCGGTTTGTATTTGAAAAATAGGTGAATTTTAAATTTTTTGTTAATATAACGAACGGACGCGAATTGGTTTTATACAGTACTCGTTTTATTTGAATCAATAACGTGTTAACTACATTTTTTGCACTTGTTCCCGTTACGTTATAGGTTAATCGTACAGATTAAATAATATGGTGATGGTGATATTCAAACCCAATATTACAAACGTATTCCTATAGGTCTACTGGTTTTTTTTTAATAAAGTTGCTTAAGACAATTGCGAAAAGTAGAGTTCAATGGACTTTATTTGTCTCTAGGTTAACTAATAGAAGTCTAAACAGGGTATTGGTTTGTGTGAAAAATACTATATTAAGTAGTTCAATTACTTGATTATTTTATGATGTTCATGGTGCCTTACTAACTACCTGTAGGGACCATACCACCTATAGGTACTTACTTTATATACATATGTTGACAAATATACTTCAAAATATTGTCTTTGGTTACCGCGACAGTTATTCATGCAATTTATTATAGTTATATCTATGTTTCATAGTTTTAAAATAAATAAATAAATATTGGGGACATTACACAGATCGACTTAGTCCCAAACTAAGCAAAGCTTGTACTGTGGGTGCTAAGCGACGATATACATACTTAAATAGATAAACACATAACTATGAAAACGGATTATATCGCGTATACTGTATACTGAATTTACAATAGAGGTATATCCTTCAAATTAAGGAAATGTATTTGAACTATAGAGTTATTAGTTTTTATCTAAGAAGTTAGTAGAATTAACGTCGCATGAGAAGACAAAGGTAATAATAATGACTTGTGGGCGGCACAATAACCAATACCCGTGGTGATTTTTACTGATAATAATGACACTCAAACCTCACACCCGGCTTCCCTTTGACGTGGACAAACCTTTTGTTTGAAAAGTTCTAGATGTAGCCGCGCTGTTTTACAAATACCTAGTTCAGAATGGTATTTTTTTTGTTATTTTGGAGGGATCCACTTTGAAGTGAATATGTTCCCTAGTCCTGGTTCTTAACTTGAGCTAGTCGGATAGGGTGTGACAAAAAGCAAGAGACTTGACATGTATAGAGGTAATTAGAAAAAAATAAAAGTACGCAGTACGTCGAGGTGTCAATGTTTTCCCTCTTTTCCCTCATTTTTATATCACTATTTTCAGTTTTTTTTTATATTGTCATGAAAACCCTGAAAGCTATAATCACGATATTTAGGAAAAGTATATTTATTCTCCATAAATTTTTCTACAATACTATCTTTTAAGTCTTTAACTCGTCATTTTCAAATTATGTTTAAGTCCCCCGCATAATATTTGTGTTTAACTACTAGTGGGATGAGTAGGGGTAGCAATATACTTTAAATGGAAATATTGTAGAGAATTTCATGGTACTTCTCCTAGACATCTTTCTAGTAAGTACTCGTAATATTTACTAACCAAAACCTTTAATAGTTTTCGAGAAAATTTAAAAACGCTAAAAATGGGAGATAATAGTGGGGGGAAGAGATTGACTCCTCGGCGTGTTTCTACTTCTATTTATTCTTATGAATGTCAAAGCTATGTGCATACCAAGTTTCATGCTTTCTGACATCATACGAATTTAGGCCACTTAAAACGCGTGCCCTATATAATAATGCCTAAAATGTAAAACATGGAAAAAGTCGAGTATATAACATTTGTCCCCCAGTCACAATTGCTCCGCTGTCCCTTTCTCATTTTAGTTATTAAGGTTTTATCATTTTCGGTTCTCATATTCGCTTGAACCAAGACCGCGAACGATCATCAAGCATCACTAAACGTCGAGAACGGATCGGATCCGCGGGTTTTTAGAGTCCGTCGATCCGGACACACGGACTACACGGGTACCCGGACCTTAATTACACGGTCCCTAATTACCCGTTCCAAACGGGCCAGAAATCCGGATTCGTGTAACACGGGAACGGATACCCGGCAACGGGTACACGAAACACGGACGCGACCGGGAGCCCTAGTTAGCGATAAGCTGAATCACGAAAAATCTTAATGGAACGCGTAATAAAGGAGTTTTGAGTGCCTATTTAAATGAAAGTAACCGATATCAACATCGGCCAGCCCAAAATTCTTGCGGGCACACCCATTAATCAGATGGAATGGCGGGACGGAAACGGTCCCTTATTGCTTTTTTTTCTGTTTCAAAACATCGACACGACACGTGCTCAGCACGCGAATGCGGTGAACTAGACGTTAAAATGTATAACGAACTTGGTGGACGAGCTCTCGTAATACAAAATACAACGCTTACGAACAATAAACATGTCCAACGGAACAGCGGTGGAACAAAGGCGAGCAACAAGCTGCAACTTTTATAAAAGTGCAGTGTGGTATGCAGGCGATATTCAACGGATTGCAGAAACATTTGTTTACGGCTAGTATCGGGAGCTCTCGATAGTTCCTATTTCCTGTCTACGGGCTTTGTTGGTAAGTATGCAAATCGCAACAGTTCTAACACACTAAACTAGTTTATTTCTGGAGTTAAATCAACATTTTGTTGTGACAAATTTGATACAAAAATAATCAACCCTCGTCGCCATGTCCAATATTGAGCTATGAGTTTATTATGAATACATTCTTACTATCAAGTTTTGTGTCAGACAAAGTCAGAATGACCGCAAATGGACAGTACAAACATTTATATTGCCAACGGGGCCCATTTTGTCAAATAAGGAAGTTTGTCGGATTTTGCGGATCCTCGTCGCGTAAGGGGATTACTAGTTGCGACCCAAATGTCTGAATGCCGGCTATTGAACTGTCTCGTTGTTTATAACAGAGAACGTCCGAATAATAATATTTCTGCGCTCATTTATTGCTTATATGTGCCGTTTTTCAATAAACTACCACTCACACTCACTGCATTTATCGAGACATATATTGAGCTTTTAGACTTAAAACTATGTTTTAGTATAAATCCCTTCACCATGAAGATTTGATGAAAATGTACGTGACTAACGAAAACATTTTAAGATTCTTGACGGAAAATTAAAAAGCCATATCTTTAAAATCGCGCGCTCCATTATGTTTTAATATAAATGTAAACTAACAAAAAATCTAAAAAAGGCTGCAGAAACTAGGTTACTCATAAAATATAAACTTGGACACAAGCCTTTGTGGCTACATGTAGCATGCATTGCGCCTGACACGTTATCTTGTACAAACTCTTCTCTAAGTTATTAATGTTATTATCCTTGACATAACGTTTAAAATCCTGCTCTGAACAGAGGTTAGAATGAAAGCGGCACATTGTTAATAATACAACTTGTTTATGGTTACATACATTGTTCACAAATTTTGAGAACTCGCTACGAGTATTCTTGCCAGGTTGAATCTTCCGTTTAAATTGAGAAAATAAATTCGGACGTTCAGGATTTTCCGTCTGAAAAAGAAAACAAAAAGAAAAGAACGGACGGCCCAAAAGATAAGGTCAAGCTCAATTAAGTGTATCCCTGTTGTAGTCATACTAGTTATGAAAAAAAAGCTGCACTTTTGGATGGAAGCAAGCCGCTTTGCATGGTGATAGTAGACATCATAGTAAACGATTTTTTCCGAGGATATCGAAATTTCATCTCTTAGGAAGCCGAGCGTAGCGAGGTGTTTTATGAAAATTAAAAAAATTCTATCTTTTTATTGCATCGTCCGATTTTGACAAAACGTATCTCAAATGAAAGGTATTGATTTGTGTAATTAAAAAAAAATACAAAGAAAAAAAATTTGAAAGAAAAGTAAGAAAAAAATAAAAAAGTTAATTTACGTCTCGCACTGAATAACTTCAAAGAATGACAGACAAAATGTACAATGTCGATATACGAGTTTTTTTTAATCGAAGACAGATAAATTTTTAGTTGAAAACTGAAGACCGCATCGAAATCGGATTAGCATTTTTTAAGATACAAGATACAAGTTGCCAAAGTTGGGAAAGATCGCTTTATATGGCCACTTTGAAATTCCTTCCTTAGCCAGAAAGTCAGAAATAATATGTTTTTCTGACACAGAAAAATACATAGTAACAGTACACATCAAAATAAAATTAAAAATTCCGAGGATATTATGTTTCATCCCTTAGAACGACGAGCGTAGCGAGGTCGGTTACGAAAACCGAAAAAAAATCTCATTTTTTTATACGTCGTCCGATTTCGACAAAACATGTTTCATTTGAAAGGTATTGCTTTATGTAACTTAAAAAAAAAATATTGAAAAAAAATTGGAAAAAAAATGTAAGATTTAAAAAAAAAAACCTTAAATTTCGTATCACTCTTAATAACCGCAAAAAACGGTAGACACGGTGTATAATTTCGATATATGATTTTTTAAAATTAAATACAAATAAATTCATGATTATAAACTAAAAACCGAATCGAAATCGAATCAGTAGTTTTTAAGATGCAAGTTGTCAAAGTTGGCTTAGTTTGTTTATATCGTCGCTTATAAATTCCTTAGGCAGAAAGTCAGAAACATTATATTTTTCTTACAGTTAAAAGTATGCATAGGTAATAGACATCATAATAAACAATTTTTTACGAGGATATAAAAAATTCATCCCTTGGAAAGCCGAGCGTAGCGATGTCTGTTACGAAAAACAAAAAAAAGGCAGTTTTTTTTTTATTGGATCGTCTTTCTAAGGGTTTTACGAATTTACTTTTTTTATTTTTTTCTTACTTTTCTTTCAAACTTTTTTCTTTGTATTTTTTTTTAAATTACACAAATCAATACCTTTCATTTGAGACATGTTTTGTCAAAATCGGACGATACAATAAAAAGATCGAATTTTTTTTAATTTTCATAAAACACCTCGCTACGCTCGGCTTCCTAAGGGATGAAATTTCGATATCCTCGGAAAAAATCGTTTACTATGATGTCTACACAGAGAACCTCCTATAGAGTAGAAATCTTGTATATTTTGTTCGCGATACGAGTCACCAGTGTTTGGGGTGCGAGGAGCGGGCGGGGAATGTGTTAAGCGCGCTGTGATTGGCCGTTTCAAGGACGGCGGGCAGTCGCGCCACATGAAAAGGGACAGAAGTATGACTGTCTCTCTACTGACGCGTAAGTGGCCAATGTAAGTTGACCTATGCCGGCTCTGAATAAATTATAAATATGACTTATTTGTGGAATGTAATGCCGTCTGTTTTTAAATTTGAGCTTCTTGTTACCTTTCCACACTACAGGTGGACATCTTTAAGGCATCAAAATACCCTTTTCCAATTTTTTAGTGCGAAAAACACGCGCTGCTTTCGGGTCTGTTACTTGGTCGATACTGATCGGGCACGGCGAGCGCCCGCGCTTATATCAGTGCAAATACTAGGAAGGCTGGCGACCGCGAGTCTTCTTGTAATGGATGTCTATAGGGGTTGGTCTGTGGATGTCTACTATCACCATGCAAAGCGGCTTGCTTCCATCCAAAAGTGCAGCTTTTGGCCAAAAATTCTCCATAACAAGTATGACTACTATTGTGACGGTTACAACATATATGATATGATATGTTACGTCAGAGAATAAGATCTGACATTAAATATATTTTTGGGAGTGAATACAGGTGTCTTGTAGACATCTTAATGGCAGTTTCAAATGTACAATAAATTATTCGCTTGCAGTCCAAGAAACTCTGCGAGTAATTAAGTAGCAAATAACCAATGTTATAAATAGTAACCCCCTTATTCGTAAATGTACTCTAAAGTTAACAAGCCAATAATGTTAGTTTGTACTTTTCTATCACACTAATACGTCGGAAAGGGACAAACGAACTTCATCGGCTTGATAACTTTAGAGTACGTTTAAGTACGTAATACGTATCCCTACCCTAGGATGGGATGCCGTATGTAATGGATGCTTCCTAAGATAATTTTCTAGTTCAATCTCATCTTCCTACTTACTCGGGGAGCGATCTACTTGTCAGGGCTTTATTACATTAATGACACTCTTGTCAACAACTTGAATTACTTTGGGAGTTCCGTGATTTATTGTAAAACTTTTGTACTTGTCATAGTTGTCATACACATTGAGTTTATTTGTTTTCTGCATAAAACTGAACAGGAAATAGGGATAGAGGAAGCATGTGTTTGTGAAAAGAAAACTTGTTAACCAAACCTTGAGATAAAACTCAAGGTAACTTGATTGTCTCATAATGTGACAGATAAATCCTGAGGCACCTTCTTGCAGAAACAGAATATGACTTTAATATCAGTGACATAGTAAAGTAAACGCTTTTCATAATTTGAGTGTGTTTAGTAAAACGTCCCACTTTGTCGGTTACCATTAAGGCGAGATTTACTTGTATCTTTATATGAATACACTGTTAAAGCGGCTTTATAGCAATCGACCAAGTGGGACGTTTTCACGTGCACACTCAAATATAATACATATATAAATTGTATACAATAGTTACTTAAACTATAATTAAGTACTTATCTTTAATACTCGTAAAGAAGCGCATACTAATTCCGACACAAGTTTTGCACAATTTGTTGAAATTGCATTATAGACCTATCTAATTACGTTTACTTAAAATATATGGTTAAAATAACTGCATATATTTTTTATTATACCTGGTTAGGGGGCGTCCATTAATCGTGATTAATTTATCATACGTTTTTGGCTCAATTTAGATCAATGGTGATCTTTATCTTTGGTGATATTTTCAGGAGCACCCTCCCCTTTTTGACAACTAAGTAGACTTTTTTAGAGTACATACATGAATCTACTTACTTAAGTACACGTGATGAGGAGATACAGACATTTTTTTTTATTTAAAAATAACCGACTGCTCACATCTTTTTGCATTTGCACTGCACGACGCAAGAGTACCAACTGCGAGGCAAATTACCGCGCGAATTTTAAAAGTCAGCTCAGGTTTGACAGTCTGGTTATTTAAAGTTTATATATTAAAAAAAATAGCGCATAAATAGTCTTTTTGTTAACTAATAACACAGAATATATAATAGTACAAGTACAGAAGGCCCACTGCTTTGATGTTCACGAAATGCCTACAAAATTCTAACAAAGAAACGAGCCGCACGTGCGCAGCGTTGGACGATAGGGTTGCCTATAGTTTAAAACGAATTAATATTTGGATAAAATGTTATACTATTATATTCATGTCTTGGGTACTTTCTATATTTTTGTTTAAGTCCCAACACTCCCAACATCACAAGCCTTATTGAACTTTTCCGTGGGACTCAATCAATAGTAGATCTATGTAAGATTGTGCTATTTTATTCATGATGTCTATTTAACTAAGCTTTATTAGCCATTCCACACGCGGACATCGCATATGAAACTTAAAAAAACTCGCGACGTAAAGTAACAATTAGAATGTGCGAAGTGCGAACGTGCGTTCCATGAGAATGCGCGCCACCCCTGATTAGGCCGTGAACTCGCGGCCGCTAGCATGTACTTGTAGCGCGGCTATAGAATCGCGGAGTGAGCCGCCCCTGCTAATAATACAATGTAGCACAGAGGAACAAAAAACCTTCTTTCCTTACTTAGCAATAATTGTGTCAAGTTATGTGATGACCTGATGACTATTGTATGAACTTACCTCACCGAAGAATTCGGTCATGGGGCTCTCTTCAACCGCGACGTTGACGTCGTCGGGCCCGACGTCGTCATCGTCGCTTTGCGCCTGAAAAGAAAAAACAATGTTAAAGGTGGATTTAAATAACAATGACGCTTAAGGGACCTGTTAACTTGAAATATCGATGGCGAGCGTCGGAATACGGGTACGATTACAGGTACAGGTAATAATGATTGCTCATGAGAATAATTTGATGTTGTTGATACAGGACCTTAATATTATTTTATGCAACTGGTGGTTAAAAGAGGTCAAAAAAGGTGAGTGGCGTGGGTAACAATTTGAGGCGAAGCCGAAAATTGTTAATAAAGACGCCACGAGCATTTTTTGACTCAGTTAAACACCGTTGCATACAATACTTTTTCTACGACCAAGTACTTATTTTGAAAGAAAATTATAAATCAACAAATACCTACTTTCAGTCATCTTAGTTATCTAGTGGACCGCCTACCATTTTGAATATGCAGTTTGAGTGCAAACCTGAAAATAAAGTATGGTTCTTTTAAGCCTGGCCACTAAGACGAATCGAGCCGAGTTGAATCGAGTTCTCATACATTTGAATGCGATTCGACGCAGCAGAAAACGAAGGAGTCTCGACTCTGCGAATTGGTTTGTTAAGTTGGTAGCAATGTATTTACTGAACTGTAACAGCTATATCGTGCTACTTCTACTAAATGTTTTCAGGGTATAGACTAGATAGACTTGTCCTGACATCTTTTATGTAGGGTTTTTAAGTTCTATGCACGACCTTGTAACTCACGAATAAAGGTACGGGAGTAGAAAAAATATCTTTAATAAACGACTGAACGTGAACAATTAGACCTGATTTAGACGGTATTGATACATACAATTTTACACAGTCATCAAATACCGCAATGGAATAAAACTCGTATGCGAGTTCTCGTACCGTCTAAATGGGCCCTTATGATACAGAACTTTTTTTTATACCAGTTACCTATTTGTTGAAGCTAAAGAAAAGGAACTACATAGACTAGTGGTATAAGTCGTTCCCTCTGAGGACAAACGTCGAAAAAAGTTTTATTTTGGCAGGCAATCCTCTTGCTTGTTGCCTCAATCAGGTCTTGGACGTTTAATTTAATTTTATTGTCAAACATTCTTGTGTTTGTAAACATCCATAATAATTCCATATTTGACTAACATAACATACGCGCAAAATATGTGTAACTAGAACTTGAACGACTACAATAATCCCATTCAAATCTATGCAAGTCAGCGAGCCTTTCAAAACCAGAAATCAATACAACGCATTATCCATCCATTGTTATGCTGTTTATACATTTACTGACGTCTAATGTGTTGTACTCAATTGTGGCATATAAAAAGTACAGCATAAATATGTGCTATTTTAAGAACGTAGGCACGGCCCAACACGGAGGCACGTACACAAAATAGAACCCACTTAGTACTACAAGAGAGGTGGCCATTATTCAATTTGTGCGGGCCGACCGCGTCCCCCACAGAGGTCTGTGCGGATATACAGCGACGCAGTTCGGACGGAACGAATATCCTGTCTTTATCAGTGCACTGGAGACCTAAAATAACTGACTATGTCCTGAGGATGCTTAAATTGTAACACAAAACCGTGATAAGAAGTAGGATACATTTACATACTCGTAGTGGACAAGGTTATTCCTACCTTCCTAACATAATATAACCCAAGGGTGTTCGGCATTGTAGACATCACAGATGATAGGACATTACTAAAGTTACCTTCAATGCACCTAAGTGTTCCGTCTGTATTACAGACGGGCTACAACTGCAACTTGTAGGTATGCAATGAAAACTTGCCAAAACAAATGAAGGTTTGGTTTGTCAAAACAAAGATTGATCTCTGAGTGGCTAGTTCGATTAGACTATTTTTTTAGAATAAATGTATTTAAAAGAAAAGACCTGTTCGTCGCCTTGCTATTGCCTGTTTGCCCCACCCAACCATACGCAGGCTGGCACCGACTCCAAAAATAATTGATTTGTTTATAATTTGGATGTTTAGATTATTGCAATACGATAAGAAATCTGAATTCAAAGGTTTATTATTTTTTGCTTTTTAGTTTCTCCGTGTTTTGTAACGCGCTTTTTTTGAAGGCGGTTTTATTTTTTGTTAAAAAGTTAATTTATTTGTTGATTTTTAGTGATTCCTATTGATATTATATGTATCAGTCCGAATATATGTACACTAGTGAAAGAATTATCCTTTAACTCCTAACCATTGAGGAGTTGACCTTCCATCATCAGCTCAGCCACATAAAATTATTACCATCAGGCGTAAATACTGGTTTACCTTTGAAAAATACACTAAAAACATTACATGTGCCTATAACATTTGAAGAGTTCCCTCGATTTCTCCAGGATCCCATCATCAGACCCTGACTTGGTGCCAATGGGACCATCTCGGGGTTATACCCGTTCGATCAAAAAAAAAATTTTGAAAATCGGTCCACAATTCTCGGAGATATCGAGGAACATACATACAAAAAAAAAAAAAATAAAAAAAAAAACATTCAGTCGAATTGAGAACCTCCTCCTTTTTTGAAGTCGGTTAATAAATATGTGCTATTTTAAGAACGTAGGCACGGCCCAACACGGAGGCACGTACACAAAATAGAACCCACTTAGTACTACAAGAGAGGTGGCCATTATTCAATTTGTGCGGGCCGACCGCGTCCCCCACAGAGGTCTGTGCGGATATACAGCGACGCAGTTCGGACGGAACGAATATCCTGTCTTTATCAGTGCACTGGAGACCTAAAATAACTGACTATGTCCTGAGGATGCTTAAATTGTAACACAAAACCGTGATAAGAAGTAGGATACATTTACATACTCGTAGTGGACAAGGTTATTCCTACCTTCCTAACATAATATAACCCAAGGGTGTTCGGCATTGTAGACATCACAGATGATAGGACATTACTAAAGTTACCTTCAATGCACCTAAGTGTTCCGTCTGTATTACAGACGGGCTACAACTGCAACTTGTAGGTATGCAATGAAAACTTGCCAAAACAAATGAAGGTTTGGTTTGTCAAAACAAAGATTGATCTCTGAGTGGCTAGTTCGATTAGACTATTTTTTTAGAATAAATGTATTTAAAAGAAAATGTGTTTTTTTACAGCATAACCTAAATCGGAAACGCTGCTGTTTTAATACGTTACCCGGTAGTTAGAAATACTGTATCCACATAATAATGTATTAACAAGCCAACACGGTCGATAATAAGCCGCGGCAAAATAAAACTGCCATGTTAGGGAGCAATCGAAAGTGCGGGTCAAGGGCGCAACAGTGTCACGTTAATGGAATCCAAATTAAATACCAAGTGTTCCATTATCGATACCAATTACTAGCACTTGATAGGATAATTAAGAGAAGCTCCTGCCAAATTTTACTTTTTATTTTTGAATTTTTCGTCATTTTAATGAAGAGCAAGTTTATTGGGTGTAAATCACAAAAAATAGGCTTTATTTCCAAAGAAAATTAACAACGAGCCAATGCACGGAAATTTTCTAATTTTAATGTATTTTTAATTTTATCTTGTTACCCTGCATACCATTATTTTAGTATAAAATAGTGACATGCCCAAGGGATTAGCTAGACTAGCCAAATTTAAAAGCGTATAGTGTATAGTGTCAGAATATTGAGGAAAAACATCAAAACCAAAACCAACGCCTTCGTAAAATTTTCTGTCGCAAGCCTCGCACGGCGCGTCATATTTTTTATTCCTTTCTAATTTCGTAGTACGCGCTCTCTTAACTACCGTGTTCCATTAATGGACTCAATTACTATAGCTATCAAGTGCTAATTAACACAGGGCATTGTTGTTCCTTGAATAAGGGAGGTGAAGCGACCCATTCCACTAAGGGTGCGAGAACTCGCATGCATTAATTACGAGTATATTGCGGTATTTTATTCGTGTGCTATTTTCTGTAACCTCAACAGCCGGCAATGTAACTAAATCGCATGCGGGGTCGCCCGCCGCGCCATTGATCTAAATGAGCCTTATGGCGCTTGTGAGTAGGTTGATCCAATCAAATCAATAGTGGGTGGCAATATTGTGTTAATTTGGGGCAAATTCATAAATTTACAGGTGTTAATATGGCTTAAACACATGGTGTACTTTTGTGGACGAACAGATACACCTTTTTAAATGAATTGGTGGTTTTAATCTAAGTATCTAACGTATTTAGAATACTACTAACATGAATGTGTAACAGAATTAATATCATAATTATAATCTATCACTTGTTTGAGTTTTATGTTCTCTAATGCAAACCACGATTTTGTACATAAACTAAAAATCCCACTTCTGAATTCGACATACAAACATTACTTTGTAGAGTAATAAGTAATAAAATAGGTTGAATAAATACTTATAAAAGCAGTACAATTTAACCAAGGATTACTGTTAAAACAAAGTAAGATTGCGTAAGAGCTTTTTTGTAAAGGAAAAACGCATTTATATTCCCCGTTATCAGCACACGCGGAAATTCAAGAGCAAACAACGAGGGCATCTAGATAGCGCTCTTGTTTTTACTGCCGCGACATTGTATCATTTTTTTACTGATAGTGATAACCTTTAGTGGCAACGTGTACTTGAATATCGTCAGCATTTTTATATCAGGGACATCCTTCCCGTTTTTTCTTGCTTGATTGCACATAACATAAAAAGAGTTAGTTCGTGAGGCGGACTGGACTTAATGCTACTACACAAAACAGATTCAAAAGGAAATAAAGAATATAGCCTATCTATACATATTTTTAAATTTAAGGAAAAATGGAAAAATTCACACGTCCGGCAGGACTCGAACCTGCGACCTCTGGCCTTGCCGGGGCCATCGCGCTTCCAACTGCGCCACGGAGGCCTGCTGGATGTGTGCGAATTTATCCATGCCTTCCCTCAATTTTCAACCGCCTCAGGGTGGCGTTATAACAAACATCTACCCGTAAGAATAGATCACAAATTTCGCGCAGCTAGCAATGTCTTTTGTTCTTCCTTTACTCCTCTTGATACCGGTCAGTCTGTTCAAGGTTGTTAATTGTCCCACGTTACTGTAACTACACTATAAATAAATAACCACAAACGCCCGAAACATTTGTACCTGATGCCTTTGGGATTAATGCGGACCTACAGAGCTCACTAAATCAGATTGCTTTCTCTGTCCCTATTCCTAAAACAATAAATTAAACAGGACGTCCTTGTGGAGGGCGGATATTTTCGTACATCTTAGTATAAAAGGTAAACACTGTTTTACATTTATATCAATGTGCGCGGTCCATAAAAATGTCGCAATGTAGCTGAAGAATATTTTTATTTATCACTCTAATGAATCAAATTTTAAGAAGAAAGGATCCATTGCTTCTTCTTACCTCTCTGACTAGACATAATAGCAAATATGTTTATCAACACAATTTTAAAGTATGATGTATTATATGCTACCTTTACGAATCTTATGATTGCCTTATAACAATTTATTTTATAAGAATCGTAAAACATGTTTTACATCACAACATGTCTTATGATAGTTAGATAGGAAGGTGCATAGAGAATAATAAGGACCAACGTTTTTACCTGGAAAGGATAAAATCGCGTGGTCGCCAACCAGAACGCGTCTCAAGACTTAAGTTATTAAGCAAATATTCAGCGGTAAATGTATTTTCGTGTCAAATCTAGTTAGGAATTCACTAATTCACCAAGGAGCCATTCAGTTCAGTTGTAGGCATCCCGAGGCGAAGTAATTTGGAAGCGGTCACGGCCGCCGGCCGCGCGGCCAGACAAAGGCTACCATTACATTACCTTACTTGACTGATCTCTCCATTGGCTAGAGTAGTTGTGGGTTTCGACTACTAGGCATTAAATATACAGTAGCTGAAGTGATTAAATTATTTGAACATGCACCCTCACATAATGAATATAGTAGCGTGAATGTAACTATTACAATATCAAAATCACATGGCAGAGTAGACGCAGATTTTTTCAAGCAATTTATCCACTCCAATGTACATGTACCTACAGATGTACTTACTCACTCACAAACGTGTTATGCTCTTTCAGTCAGTCTTAAACAAGAAGTGCTGACGTTGACCGATGTAACACTACAAATAGGTATAAGTACAATTGTTTCCGAGAACGTCACTTATAAAGTGTATGTGATTATGCCCTATGGCTACACAGGCTACCCACATTGTCAATCAGAACACCACACGAACTATCTTTTAAATGAGCCATTACACTCAATTGAAGTAGTTAAAAGGTCACCCCGCTGTACTCTGGTGTTATTAAACGGATTAATTATGATAATAAAGCATTTAAAGGGACATATTGTGGAGCTTAATACTGGCACTCTCTTGTAACTTTATTACTCGATTTACTTGATTAAAGAATAAATGAATAAAGAACAATAACATATTGAAGAAAATGTCGATAAGAACATTACCTCAAATCTAAACAGAGTTTTGTATACATATTCAGAAGGTAACATAGCTGAAAGCTAACAAGACACCTATCACAATATTCAACGCAAAACATACAAATAGGTATTAAAGAAAATTACTAAAAAAGTAAAACCGCGAAGAGCTCGGGACCGGGACTATTTTCATCTAAAGTTACATCGGGTAGCTATCTAACAAATTGGAAGTCAGGTCACGTATTTCAATTGAGCCAGATTCTATGACGTCGACTCGCTGATATGGCGTTCTGGCAAATAAGCGACAAAAATAGCATAGCTTTTTTATCAATTCCCAGTATCCGAGAGATACCGAGATACAAATTAATATCGAGTAATTTTGAAATTATCGCAAAAATACGAGCACGTATTCGGCCTGGTAAAAGTTAGTCAATTTCTACAATAGAAGATCCAACAACAACCGGGAAATATAGCGGAAATTTCGCCCCGACTTGAGCAGTGAGACTAATTAAATGAATTTTCATTTCGGGAAAATTTTAACGACTTCTGGTTATTTACCTTGTAAATTAACGAAAACTAATTATACAAGCGGCAACCCGAGTTGGCTTCATACGCAAAACCGGATTCAGCCTTTAAGCCGGGACGTGTGTTTCAATTAAGGGGGAATGAGCTTTGTAGAGATTTTTTTAAATCCCTCAACCGTACATCGTCGATTTATGTCAAAAAAACTTCGCATTTATTACGACACTTGACATCATAAAATTTTAAATTTAAATATATTTTGATTTTTTTCAATGAAGATGACATCAGAAGAAAGTTTTCTCGCTGTTGATCATGGAAAAAAATAGGTTCTCAAAATTTAGCAACTACTTTCATGGCTAAGTTGATAAAGAAATCACTAAATTAGCGGACAAACTTGAATAGTCAAGTTAATGACGCAAATTCAGGGAATAGAAAACGAAATCGATATTGCAAGTCGACCTTCGGTGTACAATTCACTACACTACGTCGTCGGCCGCTTTTGTATTCACTATTGTTCTTCAATTTGAAACTAAAAGTGGACAGGAACTGAATTCTTTGTGTTAAAAAAGTATACCCTCGAGGCCTCGACATTATTTTCATCCGATTCGAGGTAGAGATAGCGAAACGAAAGCGAAAGTTTGAAAACAATATAAAGCGTAACACGGAGGGCGCGCACTAAACGGGCAGAAATTACGCGGATCTGGGTCAACTCAATCCCTACTCGGCAGTTCTCCCAAATCTGTGCCCGGTTTTTCCAGTCCCAACAGGTGCCCGGTTGCTTTTTACTCGACACACAAATAACTTGGTGAACAGGCGTTTTGATGTCGTCTAACGATATTACGCAAAGTAATCCTGGCTTGGCTTAACGTCATGTACCCTTACGTGATGTCTTACGGCTGAAACCAACCTGGAATAGTCTCAGTCCTTACATAATTTAGTTGGATAAAGCGTCGGGTCTGTAGACCTTTTCGGGAAAGAACGGCCAGTAGATATATATTTATCGCCTCCTGGGAGGCGTTCATCAAGCTTGGAGGGAAGTTTAAGAGTGGTTGTTAGTCGTAAGTTTACTTATTACGATTACAGGTAAAAAGAATTACAAGAGTCAATGAACTTTTAGTTGAACGTTCACTATTAGTTATTATTACTACTTTAAAGTAATCTCAGTTCTACAGTTCTACACTAAACCACCATCTATAAAAAAAACTTTGCGTACTTACTTTTTAAGGTCACATAAGTATACTTAAGACTTCAGATTTTCTTAGATGTTTCAGTTTTTTCCCAAGTTCCGTAAGTATTTTTATATCATTACTATCATTAGGCAACTGGCCGCTCCGATATTGATATTCCATATATCTTTCCTCGAGCCAGCGAAGACAAATAAGGTATTCTTGTGCTGCCCTCTGGGAAATCATTACAAACTATTTACCCGGCTAGTCAGAATCGATAAAACATCGGCAAACCAAATTGATATAAAATCGTCTCTGATACTTAAGTAGGAATATACAATACCGTGATATCGGCACAGTTATAAATTTGTAGTTAAAGATGGAAATAACTTCCGACTTGTAAACGCAATGAGGTATTTGTTAAGATTTAAGATAGAGGGCACCGGGTACTGAAATTATATGTAACTTTTAGTTGGCCGTAAAGATAAGGTCTGTAATACATAAGTGAGCCTAAATAAATCGATGAAAGGGTTCCAAACTTTGCTGCCGAAAGTGGAAGGGTGCGAGTAGCAATAAAATTTATGAGTTTACTTGCGAAAACAGATTAAACCCATCTGACTAAACTCGCGAGTAATGACGGCGTATACGCGTTGTCTCGAGAATGTGTAGGAGGGTTATTATTAGGTTCCATTAAGCTTGAAGACATCTATATCGGGGGTTGATTGCGTGTCGCTAGCCGAACGGGCGACCTTAACGAAGTGGTTTCACGCGGGTCGCGGTTTACGGGGAGTCGTAAAGCCGGCGAGGGCCCGCTGACGTCGCCGCACGCGCTTGTTTACGGCCCCTTAAAGCGGGCCACTGCGGGTGTCAGACGCATTACGAGAGCTTTCGCCGTGTCTATTGACATAATTCACATAACTTACGAAGCACTAACTAACTAACCTAGAGCTAGAAAACTACCTCAAACCTCAGATTTACATGCCGGTTCTTTCCTCTTGCCCGTGTGATACACAAACGATGTGCTTTAGTATAAAGGTAATGTTCAGAGATTTGACGATCGATCGATTACTTACACTAATACCTTCCAGTCGGGTAGTATTTTTTACTTCGGAGAATTATCCTAGTAGTTTGTTGCGTCGAAAAGCCATACTTCATAGTATAATCGTAAAATACTTACCTACAGTACATACATTTTAATACAACAACTAAAAATGTCAACGTGATATAATCTCGCGTGAGCGCTATTTTCGTTACCACCTCAGACTGGAAGAAAACTCAACGCTTCTGATACTTTAAGCAGCTTAGACCGGGATCATGACCTAGGCTTCCTAGGTAATACAAGGAAAGGCTATTATAGCAAGAGTGCAAACTGTGCAGCCAGATAACGCTTCATAAAATCCAAACAAAGCGCTGGGGCAGAACAAGAAGAACAAAAACCGGCCAAGAGCTTGTCGGGCCACGCTCAGTGTAGGGTTCCGTAGTTTTCCGTATTTTTCTCAAAAACTACTGAACCTATCAAGTTCAAAACAATTTTCCTAGAAAGTCTTTATAAAGTTCTACTTTTGTGAATTTTTTCATATTTTTTAAACATATGGTTCAAAAGTTAGAGGGGGGGACGCACTTTTTTTTCCTTTAGGAGCGATTATTTCCGAAAATATTAATATTATCAAAAAACGATCTTAGTAAACCCTTATTTATTTTTAAATACCTATCCAACAATATATCACACGTTGGGGTTAAAATGAAAAAAAATATCAGCCCCCACTTTACATGTAGGGGGTACCCTAATAAAACATTTTTTTCTATTTTTTATTTTTGCACTTTGTTGGCGTGATCGATATACATATTGGTACCAAATTTCAGCTTTCTAGTGCTTACGGTTACTGAGATTATCCGCGGACGGACGGACGGACGGACGGACGGACGGACGGACGGACGGACGGACGGACAGACAGACATGGCGAAACTATAAGGGTTCCTAGTTGACTACGGAACCCTAACAAAAAGATAGTGCTACAAAAACAAAACAAAAACTTAATGGCTTTGTCGCCGTGCGAAACTAAAAAAACCGGCCAAGTGCGAGTCGGACTCGCGCACCGAGGGTTCCGTACAATTTAATACCTCTACGCGTTTATGAGGAAATGGGTAGTAAGGTTAAAATTATAAAAAAAAAAATATATTATGTGATGTAACTAAAAATTTATGGTTTTCGTAATTTTTCCTTTATCTATGCTATAAGACGTTGCTTCGTACCAAATTTCAAGATTCTGAGTTCACGGGAAGCACCCTGTAGGTTTTGATTCCCTTGCAAGTGTCGAAAATTTGCGGCATAAACGGCTGTATCTTTTGATTGCGTTGGCTTAGAAGTTTGATTTTTTCACAGCTTCAAGGGACAGTAGACCTGAGTAATTGATATAAATTTCAGCTTCATACCTCCACGCGTACCTGAGAAAAAGGGTCTTGACAGACGGACGGACGGACGGACAGACGGACAACAAAGTGATCCTATAAGGGTTCCGTTTTTTCCTTTTGAGGTACGGAACCCTAAAAACATTTTTATTGTATCTCACCTACTAGCAAAATAAATGTGCCATAGTCTAGTTATTGACACATTTCATTAATTATACGTTCTTGCCAGGGATCGACTTGTCTCTACAAGAGATGACGTATCATCACACATATAGATTAGAAAATGTATTTTCGAATAGTCTTTTCGCTACTAGTTAATCAGCCTCTTAAACGATTTGGCCAGTTGAAATGAACAATAGTACATATACACATACACATATATGTACATATAGTTTACCGTTTCCAAGCTATGCATCACCACCCTATAAGCAAAACGAAGCAATTTCTTACGTCATCCGCACTAAAAGCTCGAACTCTAGTCTAGGCTCCTTGCAACCTTCAACAGTTTCACTTTCTCTAGATATAACCTAGACTTTTGGGGCGTATACATTGTGATAACAAGAACGTGACTATATTATCAGCCCAGCCAAGGTCGTGAGCAAATTCTCGCAATCGAAAAACCCGAGAAAACTTTCCCTAACCCGAGCAGCGATCTGCCTGAGGCCCAAGCCTTTAGCACATTATTCTTGCCGCTAGACCCCGTTTACGTGAACGGAATAATCTCAATCTAGGGACCGAAGAGTTGCATAACCGAAAACACCTAAATAGGTGGGGGCATGATCGGCTAAACCCAAGAAACTCCTACTAAGGAATTACGAAAATCTCACTTATTACTTATTACTGTATCTACTTGAAACACGTCGCCGTCGCGTCCCAGTATCAATAACAAAATGATATTGCTTGATTGGAGCGTTTAATTGTGTTTCATTGAATTTTAAACAAAATCACTTTCTTCACAATCGAAATATTTGAGGTTAGGTATATAAAAGTCTGATCTAACCCATCAATCACCAATGCCATTGTCATCTGTAGCAAAACTATGTCACTAACCCAACATAAGATCTCAATAAAAACGGGACGAAACGAAGAAATGTAGCGTGTACGACAATGGAATGAACGTGGAGCATTGATAGGCCGCGGCCGGCGCTCTGCCGCAGAACTTACGTAAGCGGAGCCGAGGCACAGTGTAGACACAATGTCAGTAACCTATCTTGACCTTTGGGATTTTCTGTTAACGTCTCGTATTATAAGACGAGTCAGACACATTGCTTGTCCCTTAATAGTCCTAGTCAAATCTAAAGGTGCCCTTGTAACGGTCAGCGTAAATTATTTTTGCCAGCGGTTCGCGTATTTGTCGGACGATGGAGTACTCTGTACATGTTTACTATGACCGGAGCCACCCCGCCCGCTTGACACTTCCGAGACACTCCCGGACGTATATTTTGCAACTGGGGTATCATTCTAGCCGCTACATGCAAGTCTAAATTTTCCAGGCCAGTCTCAGTAAGCTCTCTGATTACGCTTAGTTTCTGAGGACCTTAAGGTAACCTTACACTGGTTATTTTGTGACTAGAAGTCGTATCACCTAATACAGAGGCCGATGTGCTAACACCGAATTTGTACGTCAGTGAATTACAAATGAGCAGTGCAACGGGCGTAACGGCGTTTACACGTAATAATGGTATTTGCGGTTTGCAGAAGAACGAAACTGGAAACTTTATGAAGGTAATTTCGTTTGCTAAGAAAGAAAAGTTTATGTCAGAACAAAAGTCAGACATTTCATTTCTGATGCAATTACTGCAATTAGCTAACTACTTGCCCCGCTCGGTGCTATTTTTCTTAGTCTTTTTTTGCCAATGAGTGTTTCAATCCTATTGATTGTGAGACTACCCATAAGTTTTGGTTTGGACTTGTGCCCTTGACCACCGGAACCCTATATATATAGTATAGTCTATATATAGTCCACAGCTCATCGCGTGAACAGAAATGACATGTAGTGTGTATTCTTTTGTTTGTGTTGTGTTTTTATCAGTTAGATAATCAACCTAATTTAAGACTTCTTTTATAGCTCGGCCACACATGCGCGTTTTGAGAGCGTAGGCGGAGCGTCGCTAACGCTCCGCCTAGCGTCAGCGGAGCGCATTGATAGCGGTGCGCCGTGCGCCGGACGAACGCTGGCGTTGCGCCCAGCGGACACCGGCGGGAACTAAAGAGCGCGGATTGCGAGCCGAAGAAGCAGAACGCCAGCGTTCGTCCGGCGCACCGCTATCATTGCGCTCCGCTAACGCTACTCTATCAAAACGCTTTATGTGTGGCGGAGGCTTTAAAGTAAAGGAAACGTCAATTGGTCAATAGTCATTGACTATTTACTTGCAGCGTTATAAATTGAGTGAGCTGCAAAATTGCATGGATAAATTATGAATGAATTGATTGTAAATACATATTTTGTAACCAATTGACGTTTCCTTAGTCATTCAACAAATAAGAATTTTGAATAACCTTTGGTTAGTTTCACCAGACTTCAATCCCGGTCAACACAAGTCTGTTTCAACTGCTTCCTATTTAAATAAGGTCCTACTTGAAAAACCCACATTTCCCATTCCCAAGGCTCATTGGCAGTATAAACATATGGCACGTTTATGAAATTGGCCCTGACAACGAATCGGTCCCTTTATCACCTGTCTGCTACCACGCCGCGTCTACCCGCCCTGAATAATGGAATAAGGTACATGCAGGGTTACTGGATATAAAGTCTAAAGGTTATGGCAAAATCCTGATTAAATAAATCTAACCTTATCCTGTCCTAGCATAAGACTGTATTGAAAGATGTGACCTTAGGAAGACAGAAAAGCGATCCGGCGACATGGCATCAAAATTAAGCCATTCTTGACCACGAGAAACTCCTGCCTAATTTGTATGTTTGCGATATTCCTAATATATTACCGATTATTCACTCACGAGTAGTCGAACTAGTTTCGGTTCTACCTCAGAGATGGCGGGGGGGGCGCTAAGCCTTCGGTAATTGTGTCATATACTTGGAAATTTCGACCCTTGCTTTCGTGATCCGATGGCCGAGTGGTTTTACAGGCATCCGTCCGGTTAACGGAGTACGCTGGTTCGATTCCAGCTCGGAACACTTGGAGGCCTTGGTCACTTTTTCTTTGTATATGACATTTATTTAATGTTTATAGTATAATAGTAGTGTTACTACTTAAAAAAATACAAATTAAAATATTTTCAAATGAGAATAATTTAATTTGTTCTAAGATTTGCAAAAAAGGTTATTTAATTATTATTGTCAGAATTGCAGTTTTCCGACATGTCGGTCTATAACAGATTCTCAATACGCGTGTCGAATTTCATGTGAGTATGTAAATGTAAGTGCAGTACCTAACATGCCTGAATGAATTTGGGTAGGTAGACGGTCAAGCAAATTATGAGAGTATAAAAACGCGCAAAATTCAAATTTTATATGGGACGATAAACCCGCGCCCATACATACATGGATGTAGATAAAGTTATGTGTGCGACTATACATAATTAGGCATTAAAACACTCATGTTATCTTATTAACACAACATAAACAACACTCATGTTTTAATGCCTACCATTATGCAAATGTCACATAAATAACTAATATCCAGTTGCGGCTACGTGTACACATGTACGCTCAGTCCGTATGCAGCTTTAAAAAATGTGGGCATTTAAAAAAATTGGGACTCACAGAGTTGTTAAAAAAAAGTTAAATCGCTGTCAGTTTTGCAACGATAATTAAGCATGGAATTTCAATAAAAACATCGTGAATTATACTAAGCTATAATCTAAATTTAGAACGTGAAAAAAGTTTTAAATACAGATTTCAAGCTTGATTATCATTACAAAACTAACAGCGATTTATGTTTTTTGTTAACAACTCACGCTAATTGAGAGTCATAAGTTTAAAAAATGCCCATGTAAACCCATGTCACTTCTATACTACGACTTCTAATCTATGCACTCTATGCAGGGCTCATCATCGCGACCGAAAGGTCGTAAGCGCCGAGTAAAATCGTAGCGCTTGCGACGTTACGGAAGCAGGCCATTGGTTCACACCCCGCCCCCTCGC
Source organism: Leguminivora glycinivorella (assembly GCF_023078275.1). Classification (NCBI taxonomy): domain Eukaryota; kingdom Metazoa; phylum Arthropoda; class Insecta; order Lepidoptera; family Tortricidae; genus Leguminivora; species Leguminivora glycinivorella. The sequence continues at coordinate 17,524,451 of NC_062977.1, forward strand.
CCCGCCTTCAGCTTACAGGCTGTGACACGTTCGTTGCAGGGATCGGATACCGGTATTTTTTTCGGAACGGTTCCGTACGTTGACCCGAGAACTTTACTTTAGCGTTTCTGGTTCCATTAACCGGTATTCTTTTTCGTTCAGTGAACGAACGTTTATGAGTGAGAACTGTTCCGAAGAACAGAATTAAATGATACGTTCTTTAAAGAACAGTTCGCAGGAACGAAATTATTTCGGTTTTTCTATTTCCAAGAATTTGAACGAACAGTGCAAGCGGTGTCGGCCACGGCCATCACTTTAGTAACTTTAGTTTGATTTGAGACTAGCGGTGAGTAAACGTGGCGTCGAACGAAACAAATACGTCGAAAACATTCTGCACCACAACCACAATGAAGTAAGTTTTTTTCTTTTAACTTAGTGCTTTCAATTTTTCCGATTTTAAAATTTAAGTAATGTCACGACGCTTAAGTATTTATTTACAGGCAATCGTACAGTCCAAGGTCAAATAAGGACGGGACGCCGCTATTAGCAAGAGCGAGCATCCTTATTTGACCTTGTGTGTGTGTGTGTGTGTGTGTGTGTGTGTGTGTGTGTGTGTGTGTGTGTGTGTGTGTGTGTGTGTGTGTGTGTGTGTGTGTGTGTGTGTGTGTGTGTGTGTGTGTGTGTGTGTGTGTGTGTGTGTGTGTGTGTGTGTGTGTGTGTGTGTGTGTGTGTGTGTGTGTGTGTGTGTGTGTGTGTGTGTGTGTGTGTGTGTGTGTGTGTGTGTGTGTGTGTGTGTGTGTGTGTGTGTGTGTGTGTGTGTGTGTGTGTGTGTGTGTGTGTGTGTGTGTGTGTGTGTGTGTGTGTGTGTGTGTGTGTGTGTGTGTGTGTGTGTGTGTGTGTGTGTGTGTGTGTGTGTGTGTGTGTGTGTGTGTGTGTGTGTGTGTGTGTGTGTGTGTGTGTGTGTGTGTGTGTGTGTGTGTGTGTGTGTGTGTGTGTGTGTGTGTGTGTGTGTGTGTGTGTGTGTGTGTGTGTGTGTGTGTGTGTGTGTGTGTGTGTGTGTGTGTGTGTGTGTGTGTGTGTGTGTGTGTGTGTGTGTGTGTGTGTGTGTGTGTGTGTGTGTGTGTGTGTGTGTGTGTGTGTGTGTGTGTGTGTGTG